>NC_083345.1:103881186-104228631 GCF_019175385.1 Lycium barbarum
GAAGGAAATGTGGTCATACTGAGCTAGTCGGCTGCACAGCCATTAGTTGAAATCCTAATTGCAGTTATCCTTTTAAAGTCATCCTAGTGGCCATCTGGTGCCTGCTTGGCACTAACAATAGGCCTTTTCATATGCAGATACTATACTGATCCTTCTGGAACTTTCTGGCAATGCAACGCAAAAGCCATTGGTTCAGGTTCGGAAGGCGCTGACAGCTCTTTGCAGGAGCAATTCAACAAGGTCAAATATTAGACTTTATTTTCTCGTTAAACTGCCATATCTTTGTACAGTTTGCCTATTCTACATGGGCTTTAGATATTTTCATTATCTTAACCACCTCTAACCCCAAACACCCCCCCCCCCCCTCTCACCATCCCCCCGGGGAAAAAAAGTAGAAAGCAAAAAGTAAATGACAATCGGCTATGACTAGTGTGGTAGTTTAGCTATTTCTCGACCCATGTAATTGGTATAATATGATTCTGAAAGCTGATCTAGGATGTGTTCAGTATGGAGGAAAACATTTTCTGGAAAATGTTTTCAAATTTCCCATGTTCCGGTTGGTCAAAATTCTTGACAAACATTTTCTCTAGGAAAAAGGTCCTTAAAAATGAGGAAATGACTTCCCTAGTGGAAATAGGAAAAACAAGTTTCACAAATGGCATTCCACATTGATTGTGTCCTCCCCACCCTTCAACACACACCTCATCTTCAACCCCCACCCCCCCCCCCCCCCCCCCCAAAAAAAAAGAACCCCCCTCTCCCGTCCCCACCTCCCAAAATATTATCTCACTTTAGAATAATATTTTTTGCTTACGTACCGAACACAAGAAAATAAGTAAAGAGATCCACTTATTTTCTTGGAAATAACACACCCCTGAAGTGTATTATTTGCTATCTGCAGGACCTTACCCTTAAGGAGGCTGAAACAATAGCACTGTCAATTCTGAAACAAGTGATGGAAGAAAAGGTAAGCTCCGTGACACTGCACCTTCTTATCATTTGTATGCTCAACTTATACAATTGACTAACTGCACATGTTACAGGTGACTCCCAATAACGTTGATATTGCAAGGGTATCTCCAACTTATCATCTCTACTCTCCTTCTGAGGTGGAAGATGTTATCACCCGCCTATAAGAAGAAAGTGCTCTTGTTATGCTTGTACCCATTTCTCTGTTATGGGCAATGTTTGCTTTCAATTGTACTAGAATTGTGAATTGTATTTGCCCCTTCAAGCATGATACATTGTTAGCTTTGAGTTAAATTTCCCTTCAAGGACAAAGCTCAATCCCTTTAGATTGCTTGATGAAATTCCATATAATGGGATAGATTATTTGGTGACAATGGTTATATTGCATGGCAAAGCTACATTTTCAAGTTGATTTGTTCTTTAAGGACGTGAATCTTTATTTACATGGAGACTTGAAATCCTTGATGTCATGTAGAATATGGTTGAGGTAGAGAGAATTGTTTTGAGTGGGGGAAAAAAAAGGTGTTTATGTTGTGAAGCATTTCAGTTTCCGCAAAAATTGGTGTTTTTGGAAACAAATTCGAAGATAATTTTCTTGAAAACGACTTCCACTATACAAGCATTTCTTAAGAAATTAACAAATTACGTCTAAACCTAATATTTATCTCAGTTAGCTCGCGCCCTTCTTGTTTGAGAGGTCAAAGAGAGTCCGGAACCAAAATTACTTAAAAAAAAAAGAGTGAATCGAAATATTCGAAGTACAAAAGTAATTTTAACGCATGAAAATTATGCGTTAAAGGACTTAACGGAGACGGACCCATTAAGTCTTTTAACGCATGATTTTCATGCGTTATTGGATGCTTTTTTTTCTTTTTTTTTTTTCTTTTCTTTCTTTTCTTTCTTTCTTTCACACTTGTTTACATACTTTAGCCATAAATTAATCATGCTTTGAGACTCCAAAACTTTAATATTTTATATAAAACCCTATTTATTTTTGTACGATTAATATGGTAGGCTCAACATCAAGGATACACAAAACTTCAGATTGTCGTTTTAGTGGTTGAAAAGTGTTCGAAGTTCATTTTTGTTTGAAGATTTGTTGTCATTAGCTCTAGTTATTTATGTTTTAGGGTTTCACGTTATTTTTATATTAATGCGTAACTTTAGTTTTAGTGATTATAACTTTATTTTTATAATCAATTAACAAAATATCAATTCATGATCAATTATTTATGTGTATTTTTTTTTTTTTTTGCGTTATACCCTTCAACCCCCAACTAATTGAAGTCCGCAACTTAAATAACCCAAAAAGTGGATTTGGGTACCAAAATAACCCATTAAAAACCATTTGCGCACTAATTTATTTGTAAGTTGGTGAAATTTTAAATGGTCATAACTTTGCGCTTGGATGTCCATTTGATGCGATTTTTTTTTTGGATTTTGGGTATTTTTTCGAGATCTATGCGTCTGAACTGCCGCAAGGCTGTTCGCCCACCCCGAATTTTCCAAAAACGTTCGTTATCCCATTCAATTTCAATTTTCCCCCAAATTCGTGCGCAATTTTCATTTTTTTTTTTTTAAATCTAATGGCAAAAAATATATTTCAATTCCATAATCCCGTGATAATGATGTTTTCAATGTCAATTTCAAAATTCCAAATTCAATTTAAGAAAACAAGTTAGATAGCATTAGTGAACATACAAAATAATAAAAAATGTCTACATTGTTACTTTAACCAACTTGGCTTGGTGGTAAAGCGTTTGGCTTTTGACTTTTTTTCTATCTCATCCACCAGGGATCAAAACTCGGCGGAAGCATTGAGAAGATATTATTAGTAAAAATGAACTAATTTATTTAACGATTAACATGGGATAAACAAGTAATTAACATGGGAAAAACAATTTCAGAAATAAATATATTAACAATGACATAATTAACAAATATTAACAATGCCATAATTAACAAATAATTAACGGAGATCCATGGAGGTGTCGTATTTGTAAATACTAAATTATTCATTATTCTTGAAATTAACTAAAATTTTATATCTAATTAGAACTTACTTAACTAGGATAAGTTATGGAGGATTTAGTTAGTTATTTTGAATAATCCATGATATTGTATTGTTGATTATAATTTACTTAACTCATATAGTTAAAGTAATAACGAACAAAATTTTATATTAACTAACTAATCCTTCGTCAAAAAATTATGTTAACTAACTAATCCTTTTTGAAAATTATGTTAATGATGTTCAATCCAAAACTAAGGATTTAGCTTATCGTTTGTAATTCAGGATTTAGTTTATCGTTCGTTATTCGGGATTTAGTTTATTATTCGTTATTCGGAATTTAGCTTATTGTTCGTTATTCGTTAATGGATTATTTTGGTACCCAAACCCACTTTTGGAGTTATTTAAGTTGCGGACTCCAATTAGTTGGGTGTTGAAGGGTATAACGCAAAAAAAAAAAAAAAAAAAAAAAAGTTACACAGAAATAATTGATTATGAATTAATATTTTGTAGATTGATTATGGATTGTTAATTTGTTAATTTTTTATTTATTGTTAATTTATTTATTTGTGAAATTTCCAAAATAAAGTTACGCATTAATATAAAAATAACACGAAACCCTAAAACATAAATAACTTAAAGCTAATGACAACAAGTCTTCAAACAAAAATGGACTTTGAGCACTTTTCAACTACTAAAACGACAATCCGAAGTTTTTTGTATCCTTGATGTGTTGAGCCTACCTTATTAATCGCACAAAAATAAATAGGGTTCTATATAAAATATTCAAGTTTTGGAGTCTCGAAGCATGATTAATCTATGGCTAAAGTATGTAAAAAAGTGTGAAAGAAAGAAAAAAAAAAAAGAAGCATCCAATAACGCATGAAAATCATGCGTTAAAGAACTTAATGGCTCCGTCTCCGTTAAGTCCTTTAACGCATGAAAACTTTTGTACCTCTTTTTTTTCCTGGGGTATTTTGGTTCATACCTCCTTTTTTTGGGTTATTTTGGTTCCGGACTCGTCAAAGAGTTGCATACTGCAACAGGGATTATTGTAAGAGATATATGCCACCTTAGCAGCAATATGTTGTTCACTTTTCCCATCTCAATATTTCTAATTGTGTTCTTCGGAACTGATTATATTGTTATCCTCAAGTAATACTTGGAAGAAAGTCTTGTAATTTTGTAAGTGATATTTCAAATTTTCCAATTTGATTTCATCCCCTTGGAGATACCAAGATCAATATATAATTTTGCTTTGAATCTCTGAGCAGACACTAGATGTGGAAACATCATAGTTAATTATCATGTCACATCATATTACTTTCTATACCTGAGCAATCAGTTGAAAGGAAAAACAAGTGATCTCCATCTCTAATGACATCTACCTCATCTATTTCTACATCTTCTGCATTTACAACTTTCTTGAGATTGTAGTCCCCAAATCTTTGACCTGCAATTAAACCAAGTTATCATGAAGTTAATTTTACTCAAATTTGGATATACAAAATCATCTTCCCATTTTGGTTCATGTTAGTAATTAGGTTTCTCGATGAGTTAATGGCCTGGTCACTCAAGTTATACTAATTAGCCATTAAAGTCACTTATGTCCCAAAAGTCATCTAACTTTGGTTAGTTAGCCTCCAATAGTCATTTTAGCCGGAAATATAACTTTTGGTACTTATTTGATGACGTGATAGTTGTAAGCTTTTAGGAAAAAAAATATATTAAAAAATGAAAATCAGGACTAGCTCGTATTTATTTAGGAACCGAACCCACTCTAAATGCGACCTAATCCCTGACAAACCCACATAATGGGTTGACGATCGTGTATAGTAATATATGCCTAAAATTGTCAAGTAGGGGCAAGAAGTATTTCTGGCCAAAATGACCATGGAGGCTAACTAGGCAAAGTTTGATGACTTTTTGAAGAAAAAACAAAGATAAGTGATTTTGGTAGCCAATTACTATAAGTTGAGTGACCATTCAGTCCATTAACTCGCTTCTTGATTGTCTAAAAATCAATAGCGAGGTGGAAAATAGGCTCACCTGCTACTCGGAATAGCTCTTCTAGTGTATAAGGTAGTATTATTAGCTTTCCATTCTGCTCCTTCAATGAATTGTTGTTCTTTTTCATGTGAATGGTAACTCTCTTGTTGATGTGTTTTGACCCTTTTGTACCACTTTGACTTCTATTACCTGAATAAGAAGAACAACATGGGACCTCATTTCTTGAAGGCTTGAATTGTCTGTTCCTTGTTTCTTCATCTAATGAAATGAAATTACCTTTCTGCTCATTTAATTCACTGTTACATCCATAACTTTCACCTTCATTTGCTACTTGTTTCTTTTCTCTAGCTTCTAAATTTTGGATATCTATACTAATCAGGTCACTAGGATTGGTTGGTGTATCTTGTTGTGCAACATGAGAACAGCCTTGGTCATTTGTTCCTCTATTTGACCAGTTGTTGAAGACCAAACTCGAGTCACTTTCAACATAATCAAAGCCTCCAAATCCTTGCCGTTTCTATTTATCAAGAAAAAGATCAAGACAGTTGAGTCATATTACACTTTGCTCATAAAAAATAAAAATAAAAAGCAAGGGAGATCAGTTGAAAACAATTTGTTCATATCCTTGTACACGTACCAGAACAAGATTTCTCATTATAATCCGTTCATCTTCTGGATTGACGCGAAGAATGTTCAGTAATGTTTTCCTGCTAAGGCATAATATTTGAGAAATTTCAGTTGTTCTAACAGCATATGGTTGTGACCTTCCAAATAAAACGCCTATTTCTCCAAATGACTCTCCAGCAACAGCCTTTCCAATGATCTGTTTGTGGAGAAAAAATAAGTTAAGCCATATGTAGAATTCTATATTTGAAATGGATATAATGGTTGTTGGGTGTTATACTTACTCGTTCATGTCCATCGATATCTGCTAGGAAATCCTGCAATAACACATAACTGATTAATAACACGAATAGCAAATCCGAGGGTACTTCAAGTAATTGTTCCAAAATAGTTGACTTACCAATGCTCCAGAGACTATTATATACAAATCTGTTTGAGCCTCATTTTGTAAAATCACATCTTCCTTGGGAGGGAAATATTCAGCTTCCATTTCAGGAACCTTAAAAGCAGGAAAACAACACCACATTGTTTGAATAAATATTAGTATGCCAGTGGTACAAAATAGCTTACAAACGATGACTATGGAGTTGGGGGCTGGGGACAGAGACAGATTCTGAATTTAAATTTGGGAGTTTACTCTGTATAGCAGTCCACCAAAATAATAGTCAGCAAATGTATATGTTTTGTATATTAATGTATGTATAAATTTTTTATACATAACTAGAGTATATTTTTTGTATATATGGCTGGCGGTTGTAACTATTTTTGGTGAGCAGCCAAATGTGTAATTTTACCTTTAAACTTGATGGATTTAACCTTTACGTTTCTAGCACGAATCATAATATACTTTGAAATTACGGGTCCAGAATTTAGAATTTAAGTGATTTTTCACATATATCTATGTTAAGTATCGGAAATCCTCGTTCAGTTGAATTCATTGAAGGGTAGCAGTATAGAACAGAAATTACCAGTTGGAAAAGCAATTCCCTGGAAACACCTTGGAACAGACTGATATTTTGAACTATTGGCAAAAACCGGTAATGTGCAATGCTTGATCTGATGGCCTTTGGCAGGACATTTATGGTCTCCTTTTGTTGCAATGCTTCAGTTTTGAACTTGAGACAGATATGTGACAAAATCTGTTCTTGTATCCTTGGTGACAACTGATTTCGTTTCGCAAATTCTTGAGCTGCTTCCACTTTATCCCTCTGCACAACGAAAATCTCGAAGTTGAATAATTTTTATACGATCAATGCATTTTAACCGATTATGTACGAGTTTAAGCACATATTCATAATTACCTATGTAGGAGTAATACCATTTTTGGACAGCTCTAAGAAATAATATCCGGAAAATGTATATGTTTTGTATATTAGGTATAGATATTGCATATAATATACATATTATATACATAAAATATACATGTAATATACATAAATATACAGAATATATATATATATATATATATATATATATATATATATATATATATATATATAATCAGTTTATATGTTTTATATATTTTGGCAAGCATCCGTAAGAAATGTCGGTGGACAGGTCAAAAATGAAAAACGTTGTGTAGAAAGAGGGAAAGAGAGTATACGAAATTTCTAGTGTAGCCGGTCCAGTGAACTACAAGATTTGTCATGTTTCCAATGATGTAAGATGTCAATCCCAAGTTGAATAACATGTAAAAAATGTCAAAGAGCATCTCCCTTGGGTTCTCAGCAACCAAGTCTCCATAACCAGTTGTTGTTAGTGTAACAATAGACCAATAGAGTGAAGTTATATATCTGTCCCAAAGGCCTTCTTCCTTGAAGTTGGGATTTGCTGCACCAATCCATGTTCTTTTTGTATCAGGATATCTATCTGCAATCACATAGTTAAAGCATCCAGCACAATGCACTGCAAACAAAGTTACCTGAATACAAAGAAATGCATATTCTTAGTGATGAATATCCAGAGTACCGATCGATCTTTAGAATTTTACGCTTGAATAAGTAGTGACTTACAGAGATCAGTTTTGCACATCGTGTCCAGAAATAGTTAAAACGGATGTCCTTCTCAAGCCTGAAGGAAAATAAAAACCAGCCTTTTGAGTATTTGGCTCATGCAAGCATTAAGGGTGTGTCTGGTATCAAGGAAAATGATTTTCACCAAAAATGTTTTTCCGGAAAATAAGTAGGGTTTCCTACTTATTTTCTTGTGTTTGGTAAATAAACAGAAAATATAATCCAAAAACATTTGTATATAATTTAGGCAAATACTATTAGGGTTGGCATGGGAGGCTAGGGGTGCGAGGGTAGTGGGGAGGGTGCTATGGGGTTAGGAGTGGGGGTGGGGTGGGGTGTGCTCGAGGGTGGATAGCTTAGAATGTCACTTATGGATTTTGTTTTCCTTATCATTTTTTTCATTTTTAAGCAACTTATTTTCCTAAAAAAATAATAATTATTTAGATATTTTGACCAACCAAACACGAAAAATTGAAAAACATTTTTCCTCCATAACAAACACACCCATGTTTTTCATGATGGTGTAGAGACCAAATACTACTGCGTATTTAACTTATATATACTATCTTAAATCATTTTTTACAGTAGCGGTGTAAAATATGCAATGATCTGACCTTGCAAACAGGGCACTGACTCTTCTAAGACGCCAAAGTCTGAGCATACTGAGCAATTTAAACCCAACTCCACTTTCTTTGTGATCAATAAAGAAGAAAGCATGAAATGGTAAAGTGGAACAAACATCAAATATGAACCAGGTTGATAAGTACCTGTTAATCATGTAAAAATTCAAGTGTTAGAACTATAACTTTCAGAGAGAGAGAGAGAGAGAGATAGAGAATCTTTTAATGTTAATATTTTACCTCATTGCTATCTTCTTAGGATCATCAACAAGAATATATGATTCTTTATCAAGATAAGCCATAAAGAAGTTAAGGAAAATGTCAATAGCAAAGAGGCAGTTGACAATGTTGTCAAAGATGACCAAGGCATCTATTCTGTATATCAGAAATGCAGACTCAAAAGGCGTAATCCACGCCGTGTAGATGACAAATATGAGTAGAAACATCTCCCAAGCCCTGCAAAACATTGACAGAAGCTTCAAATTTTCTATTAAATAGTAGTAGAAAGAGTAGAGACGGATTCAAGATTTACCTGTAACGAAGATTGAAGGGCGAAATGATATACTTTCGAAGCTTTGCTTCTTGGTTGATTTTGGTTCCAAGAGAAGGAAGGAGATCGCTGGAGAAGAAACCAGAGTATTTATCATAAGAAAATAACATTGCTGATTTTTTTTTTTTTTTTTAAGTCTTATTTAAAAACTAATCAATTGATGGTAAAGTCCCTTTTGAAGAGCCTTATATATAGATGCTGAAAGTGAAGCTGTTGACTGTTGCTAAGTATAGTCAACCTCATCTTTTTCTGTAGAATCATTCTTTTGATATGCTTTGAAGTTATGAAAACTGATTATTGCAACTTATGTACTGGTATCATTAAGGGGATGAAAGGAAAAGGGGAAAAAAAAAAGGAAATGTAAATATATACTTTTCTATAACAACCCTCCTCTATGATAATAATTCACTATAACGACCTACTTTTTTTGGGATTATATTATATTATGATCCCTTCGTTTCAAAATATTTGTCTTGTTATATTATTTAGTGTTGATGGGTTAGCTTAGAGGGAAGAAAGTTATTTTTTTCATAATATAAAGTCACTATTTTCAAAGTAAAGAAAGTCATATTTTGTTTTCAGAAAAAAGTCGCTCCTTTTTCCAGAAAAATGTTACTCCAAATGATATGTCTGTTACGAAAAGCTTCTTCGAACAAATGCGTCTGTTGCGAATAGATTTCTAAGGTACTATAAATATCTGGTACTGCTTCAAAACAGATGGACAATTACAGACTTTCTCTTCTTCTCTCTATTGCTTTCACTACAAATTGCTACATTCTGTTCTTGTGGGAAATTCGAATTAATTGCTGGTATTCGAATTTCAGAGTCTTTGTAAAATCCTGAAGGAATTCTGCCACCATCCCTGCAGCAACGAAGTGAGAGGCTTAAATTCCTTAAGGATAAAGATTACTCTATCAAAACCGGATTATTTCTTCCCCACTTCTGAAACTATTTTTCTAACATGTCTTACTTTCCGTTTTAGTCAGTTTTAAAAAGAATATTTCCTTCTTTTTTTGGCAACTCTTTAATTCCAACTTTTCACATGACATGTTTAAGACCACAAGATTAAAGGGTATTTTAGTACATTCTATATATCTTTAGTTAACAACCATTCAAAAGACTGTTTTACTTTCTTAAACTCAGTGCCAAGTCAAAACCAGAAAAACATTTTGAAACAGAGGGATTATGTTTTCTATAACAACAACTCGCTATAGCAACCAAAATATATTCTGACAAACAATTATAGAGGATGTTTGACTATGCATTAATTTGTCGAGTAGTGTTTGAACAAGAAAGATTAACAAATGGAAACAAGATTGTGGTTGGCCGGAGACGGTTCTCGAAATGGCAGACATGACACTCACTTAATGTAGTTGCAAAGAAGATTTTCTGAGACAAAGGAGAACAGAGGAGGGAAAGGAAAGGAAATGGTGATGTCCATGAGAGAAAGTTGGTGTGTATATCGTTGTAGTGTTGGGAGTTCCATCATCAAGAAATTTTGTGTGGGTTAAAATGAAACAATTATATATCATGTTTCAAAAGGACAAGTTTGAGTGTTAGAGCCAGATGGGTGTTTCATGTTCCAGAATTGGATTCACACAAATTTCATGCACGATCAATAGGCGAAATCTAATGAGGAAATTTAGCAATATTAGCAGGATCTTAAATTAGTAATACATTATCAGTGTAAAAGTTTTTATACTACGAGTATAGATTAACTTGAAAAAACAAATTACCCACCATGTTACTATGTTAAGCAACTTGTACTCCCTTATCATAGAAGTTTACTTATAATAATCTCATACATGACTTGCTTGTGAAAATATTTTGTTGCACAGTCAATGCAAAATTTTATGGATTTTTTTCGTTTCTCATCCGGTGTTCGATACCTTCTTTAGGGCAGACTAATTCAGATTCACACTGCATAAAGTTCATTAAAGAGGGAAGCCTCCCTATTTTAGTTTATGGGCTTAAGCTATAGACACGGCCAAGGTAAACATTAGTTTTTACTACATCAGTGTAATTTAATGTGTGACATATAGTAGTTTAGTTGTTGTTTTTATCAAGTTTCCAGTTAATGCTTATCATATTAACTTATCTGTAATTACTGTATGAGTGATTTGATTATGTAAGTATCATTACTGTTAAGAGTCCCACATGTGGATTAAAGGTTACATGATCTCTTTATATGGATTTGGGCAATTCTCCGCTCATTAGCTAGCTTTTGGGATTAAGTTAGGTCAAAATTCATTTCTTTACATGGTATCAGAGCTAGACTCATTCCAATTCATGATTTCCCAATGTTGGGCCCCCATGTTAAATTTTCCACTCTCCAGATGTCTCTAGACATGAGGCAGGGTGTCAAGTCCCACATTGGTGGGATGAAATTAATGTGGTCTCCTTATATGGACATGAGCAAAGCTACCTTTTGGGGTTGAATTAGGCTCAATGAGCAAAGCTACCTTTTGAGGTTGAATTGGGCTCAACATCCATTTTTTACGATTACACCGTGAATGCATAGTACTTAGACTCAAATTCTACTAGGAAAACACTCAAAATCTTCCTTCCTGTCCTTCAACTCAACATCAACCAAACATGACTCAAACTTGTAACCTTGGAGTTGTAATGTTGTTTGTTTTTGGAGTTCAATCAGAACCATATGTGGTGGAGACAGATTCCCAGCAAATATTCTCAGCCGTAACATTCATAAATTTTTGTTTTGGACATGTGGATATCCCATATCATTTCCTCTCACCATTAATTTCCCTCTATGTGCCTTGCCCTGTTTCTCTTCTTATCATTAATCCAGAAATTCTATGTGACAAATTATTTTCTTGTTCATATCCACCGAACTCATCTTCTTCTTCTTGATAACTTGCATGTGGCTGTTGTATGGGTTATTCAATCATTTTCGCATAATTTTTGGAACAACTTGTTTTATTGATGCTATCTTTCGTTGTCTTTTAGAGAACTAGTTGTGAATGTAACCTTACTGCCTCATGTTCAATCACACCCAATAATTTTAAGGGCAAAGATGCAAATATACCCATCAACTTTATGATTTAGAGCAGATATATCTCTCGTTACAAAAGTGGTGTATATATAACCCTGCCGTTACAAAATGGTGTAGATATACCCTTTTCGCTGACGAGATTTAACAAAAAAATCATTTAACTTATTTTTTAATTAAAAATGCCACATGACTTTAAAAAAAAGTCTACCTATTTTTATTGTTTTTAGTAGACATATTTTTCTAAAGCCACATGGTAATATATTTTTTCTGGTGTGTCGGTTCCAGTTAGTTTAAAAACAAAAAAATCTCCGTGACTTTAAAAAATAAGTCTACCTATTTTTTTAAACGAACCAGTTCCGAGCCACCAGAGAAAAAAAAAATACTACGTGGCTTTAGAAAAGTATGTCTACTAAAAAAAATGGGTAGACTTTTTTTTAAAGTCACGTGGCATTTTTTTAAAATAAAAAATAAACTAAATGATTTTGTTTAAAAAAAAAAAATCCGTCAACGAAAAGGGTATATTTGCACCATTTTGTAACGCAGGGGTATATTTGCACCATTTTGTAATGACAGGAGTATATATACACCACTTTTGTAATGAGGGGTATATCTGCTGTAAATCGAAAAGTTGAGAGGTATATTTGCACCTTTTCCCTAATTTTAATATGAAAAATAGTACTAGAATTTAACAAATACAAAACATAATATGAACATATAATTCTAAAATGGAAAAGGGTCAAATATGCCCCTGAACTTTGGGAAATAGTTCATCCATACCCTTCGTTGTACTATTGGGCTAATTATGCCCTTACCGTTATGTTTTGAATCCAAATATACCCTTCTTTTATACTTTGAGTACAAATATACCCTTACTCCGTTAAAATTATCCAAGGTGGACATGAGATATGACTTGGCAGTAACAACTCAGTGAAGTGGACACCACATGGCATACCACATTACCACCGCAGCCCATTTACCCCTCTTTTCCCCTTCTTCTTCCACCACTACCATCTCCTCCCCTCCACAACTTTTGCAACCATTAGCACCACCACACCACCACTTTTTAAGGTCTTTAAAAAAAACGACAAAAAAAGAGAAGGCTAAACAATCAAGAAACTTAAGCAAACAAACAAAAACAGTTGAGGAGAGAGTGGGTAGTGATCAAATTTGACTCTTTCTCCTTCAAGAAAATGAAAAAGGAGATGACTTTATAATTAAATCATCATCAAAAGAAGGTGTACTAGTTGAAAAATTAATATATGAAGCCATTTTGGACACTAAAATTGAACTCCCAAAAGACAAAAACAAGACAGCAGCCAGTGATGAATTGAAGTAACTGATATTAATACTACTACTTAAAAAACTATGGGAGCTGACACTACTAATACTATTCCAAGATTTGTCAAGATCCATGCTATTCTAGGTACTCAATTTCAGCTAAAAAAAAAAAAAAACACACCCATTTGTCAAGACACTTTCTCTCCATCGACAACCCCTTCCCGGTCATATGCCCAATTTGATTCCTGTAATCTTAATTATCAACCAAATAATTATTACAACAATATTAATTACAAAGCCGTTTTAGAAAATGGCCCATCCTTCTTCACATTATTCCCACCACTTTTCTTCACATTCTTGCAACTCTGTTTTCAGTAATTAATTTTTGATTTGTAGTGTGAGAATGTGGTTTCGCTTGGTGGTGCTAATGGTTGCAAAGGTTGTGGAGGGTAGGAGATGGTAGTGGTGAAAGAAGAAGGGAAAGAGAGGGGTAAATGGGTTGGGGTGGTGAGGTAGCATGCCATGTGGTGTCCACCTCACCGAGTTATTAGTGTCACGTCATATCTCATGTCCATCTTAGACAATTTAACGAAGAAATGGTATATTTGGACTCAAAGTATAAGAGAAGGATATATTTAGACTCAAAGTATAACGGCAAGGGCTTAATTGACCCAATAGTATAATGAAGGGTATGAATAGACTATTTTCCAAAGTTCAGGGGTATATTTGACCCTTTTCCGATTCTAAAAATATATTGAGTCTCGTGCTAATAACTTTCATTTAAAATCTTTGAACGCTTTTGTGAAGAAACATATAGTCTTACTCATAATAAGTATCTCCTCTGTCCCAATTTATATGATACACTTTTCTTTTTAGTCAATCCAAAAAAGAATGACACATTTTTTTATTTGACAACAATTTAACTTTAAACTTTACCTTTTATGCTTAATGAGATGATTTAAACCACACAAATATTTTTGGCTTGTTTTAGATCACAAGATTCAAAAGTATTCATTTATTTCTTAAACTCCGTGCCCAGTCAAACTACATCACATGGACGGATGTAGTATTTGTTTCAGCTACCCCTCTCCCTTAATTAAATGTCTCAGTGGATGAACACTCCACTAATTGGATTATTATTAAATTTGAAAAGAAAAAAAAAGTGATATATATATATACCCGAGAGAACTATTACTGTTTTAGTTTACCTCTCATGTGTCAGTGTCTAGGACATAAATATGATAGTTGTGATTAAAACATGTGTTTTTGATGTCTTTGATATCACTTTAAATTTATAATTATCGAAAGGAAAATGGAGGGTGGGGAAAAGGGTGGTGCCACATGTTGAGGGGTGGGGATTGGTGGCTTCATATACATATTTAAACACATGTATGCATGAAGTTTTTTTGAAAGTGAGATTTTGTCTTGGTCGAAAGATAGGTGAAGAGATTGAAACGGGAAAAGGTATCATTTAATTTATTTGATGAATGGGAAAGTGAAGGGCCAAGGTAGGCCATAAAAAGACAGATTGTTCGTGGCATGGGCAGATTTTTTTCTACTTGCATAGTAGCAAATCTATCCGTATAGCTAGGTGCATAAGACTAGTGCTTACTGGAATATTCTTAGTTTAATAAAATATAATTATTATAGTATATTAGATATTAGATACTAATAGATAGTTTCTAGTATTAGACAATCTTTTAAATACAAAATGTGGAAATATATGGAGCCAAACAGTATAATTAATATGATATTGTGGATTCATACACAATGAAACTTTTGAGTTGTTTAAATATTTTACTATGAAAAGTGGTGGGGTTGAAGGGGAATGTGGGATTCTCTATTTTATTATTTTTCATTGAATGTTTATCCTATCCAAGATGAGGAATTCTAAATATTTTGTTTATTGACATCAACGTCCTTCTAAATTTCCGGATGTGGCAAATGGCCTTTTGTGGGTTGGAGATCAATGTCATTTTAGTGAAATTTGAAAAGTTAGGATGACATAAAGAGAAAACCAATGTGATATATTTTACACCATGAATATAATTTAGCAGGCTCTATATAGCAGATTACTTATTATTTACTAGGTTAACAATCAATACTAATAAATATATAGCAATACACTGCAATTACATTTTAAGAAACCTAACGTAACTGTTAGTATAATTATTTTTGACGTCAAATATACAATATCTTTGGTGGAAAGAAATCCAATTAGGTCAACATACACATTGTTAACCAGATCTAACGATTTAAATTTTAAACTAACCTAGGAATATTATCAAGGAAAGAAAGCTTGTAGAAACAAAATAATTTGGACCGAGAATTTTGTACTACTTTATGATATACAAATGAAGCTAACTAAGCTATCATTAGAGCTATGGTTAATATTATAATGGTAACATGATATAAATGGTAACTCATGGTAACTCACCTATTATCACGTATTACATTATTTACATTAATAACTTATATTATAACTTAATGCAAAACCTTGACCAGTCGTTTTCTTAGCGTCAAATTCATGTTCTCTTTGGGGTGATGATCAGTTACCTTCGAATATTAGAAAGGAAAATTAGGCCTACCCCTCTGATTGGGCATAATTCATTGAACTCCGTAGTCCTATTTCATACTTTTGATCCTCGTCAACATCCTACAGTTTGGGAGAGTCTAATTGACCAATTTCCTCTTTCTCACACCAAACAAAATATGATTTTTTTTTTCTTTTGTGTGTGCGTTTGTGTTGGATTAGAGAAGCCAACAGTAGTCCCAACGTGATCAAAAAATTCTTGAGACTTTTTGTGGCTATTCAAGAATAATTAAGAAAGTTATTTTTCTAGAGCTTATTCTTTTAGATCAAATTCAAGATTCACGAAAGTGAAACCAATCATGCTCTATTTTAAGGGTCATTTTGCACCTTTATCCCTTTTTTGTGCTGGTCTTTAATTTTTTCCCCTCATAATAAACAATTTTTTCGGGATATAAGTTTATATTTTCGTATCATAATATCCCACAAATTATAGCCCATACCCTTAAAAAATTTATACCCCACTAGGCATAAGTTCAATTTTGAAAGGTTAAAATTAAAGACCAGCCAATTTAAAGGATAAATATTAAAGACCAGTCCATTTGAAGAGCAAACCATGCAATTAAATGCTATTTTAAACACCAGCAAAATATAAGATGATAAAAAGGAATATGACTTCTATATTTTTATAAAGTCTTTGGGAAAGCATATATATTAGGATTCTACACTTTTTGGGTGCATGAAAAAGCAATATATATGATTAGCACCACTAATTGAGAGAGAAAAAGAGAGATCCCTTTGATTGAAATATAAGTTATTATACACAGAAATTCAAAGGTCTATCTATTGTTTAATCTCCAGCCAACTAGGTGGGAAAAATATAACCATTTAAAAGAAGGAAAAAGAATATGTAACAATTTTAAATTTGAAAAAGGTCCTCAGCTTTCTGTAGTTCTCTATAACACGTTGAACTTTGTAAGGGTCGATTATATCATGTCAAAAGAATAAAAAGAAAGAAAAAGACAAATAAGAAGTAGTCAAGTGGGATATATCCTGTAATTTAAAGCGAAAATACACTATCTTACAAATCCTTTTAATTCTTTCCATTGCTTGCTTCTTTTTTCTTCCAATCATTAATTCCATTCTTTGTTTAGAAGGGAAAAGGATGAAAAGGAAGGATGGTAAAGGATAGAGCATGTTGTACATAAAATTAGTACTATGATCATTTCTCTGCCCCTTTTTCCTTTCCCTTTCGTTAATTCTGTCCGTCAAAATAAAACCATGCATAAAGTGTTTGACTATGAAATATATAGTCTCTATTTGGTTTGACTATACTTGTTGGGTGTGCAAGCAAAGTCTTACATTAGTTGTTGAAAAGATTGTGAAGCTACATATAAGGTGTAGTAATACTCTTAATCATATGAGATATTTTGAAGAAAGCTGTCCGGACTTGACTCAAAACAAACAATTCTGGACAATGAGAGTATTTTTATCCAGGTTGACTTTGCCCAACAATATTGATCTAATTCAATAAGATAGTTTGTATATGGTGTTACTTGTCATGTTAAAAAGATCAATATCCTCACTAGGTATTCGATAGTCACTAATTTATATAGCATGAAATTTCTCTAAGAAATTTAATCATAGCAGATCTTTAAATACGCCGTTCCAATAATTGGAAACATAGATATGGCCGCCAATAAATGGAAATAAAATGTCACTCTTTTTTTTGCATGATCAAATTTGGGTATATTAAAGGTATCACTAATTCATTATAATGTTCCCCAACTCTGTGAGGAGATTTCTAACATACATATATCCATCCTGCTAGCAATGTTCTTCTAACGGAAACTTTAAAAATTTACATACACCCGACGTGATAATTTTATATGGAAACACAAGTGCTTATTAGATACTTTTAATCACTTACCATGATTATTCATTGTATGTTCTTATTAATTTATCATATAACCAAGGTAAATTATTAATTCAATTCGTAATTGGTGTGATATTGTTTTGGCTGCAGAGAAAGAAAATATCGTTAAGTAAGAATGGCCACCGCCAAATTTGGGATGATATCGTACGTGGTCCTAAGGAATGGGGGGTCCAATATCTCTGTACAAGAACTAATTCCCTTATTTTCTGTACATTTACCATCTTCATCTTGTGGTCAACATATGTTTTTTCGTTGAGAATATAGAACTGTTTTTGACTATTTGCCAATTTAGTTAGGAGTTCCTTTCAGCCATTTACTGGAAGTTTCCTTTTTAATCAAAATGCTACTTGTTGAATTTATTGGAGCTTTCTAGAAAGTTTAATTTTTATAATATTTTACATAGTGATAGGGCTAAAAATTTAATTAAGAGGATTCATAAGAATACTAGGAGCCTGTTTGGATGGGCATAAAAAAAAGCAGCTTATAAGCTGAAAATAGCTTATAAGTTGCTTTAGATAAGCTAAGTTAAACGGGCCTAATTTTTTTTTTTTTTGGATTTATTTTAAGCACAAAATGACTTATAGGCTGGCCAGCCAAACACTAAAAAAAAAACTGAAAACAGCTTATAAGCTGTTTTCAGCAACTTATAAGCCAATACAAACAGGCTCTAGAATGTACACCAAAAGCAGTTTTTGGACCCCTTGTTGTCGTTTGCGCTATAATATTTTTTTATGAGTACTAGAGGATTTAAAAATTTATATACAAGCAAAAAAAAAAAAAAACTTATTTAATATGTTATGCTATTTCGTGTTTTGACGATTTGCCAAACATACTCGAGGAACCAAATATGACTAGTTCCCCTGGCCGTCATAAGTCAGCTCTACAACTATAAAGTTGTTGCACTGTACCGACTGGCAGCAGTACAGCAGCACAACAACATAGCTGTAGCGTGCTAGAGGCCAAAGTAAACTATGAAACGTCCCTCTCACTCCTCACATGCTCTCTAATATATAAACAACATGTTACAAGGTTTAATCCAACACTTGTAAATCCGAATCCAACACTTGTGAATCTGAAAAATATTTTTCTTTCAAGTGGTATCCGCCGCTGATCTCAAGGTTCTCTCAAGAACAAAGCTGCTACAAACTCAAGGACCAGATTCTGATACTGAAGATGTCTTTAGTCCTTAAGTTTGTTGAGTCTGTCTTTTGTTCTTTACTTGTAATCCTACGCTACTTTCAAGAAGTGTCATAGTAGGATAGTTCTCAACCTTTGTGGTGTTTTCTTGGCTAGAGTTAGTCAAGCTTTTGTTCTTTGCAATAGAGTTATTGTAAATGTCTTACAATAGAGTTATTATAAGGGGTCTATTGTAAGGGGTGAGGGATTAAGAGTTTAATTCCTAGGTTGCAATAGGTTGTAATATGAAGTTGCTTAGTTATAGTGAAGTTGGGAAATCCTACTTTGGTAGGTCGTGGTTTTTAATCCCTTGAGCAAGGATTTTTCCTTGAAAATATCTTGTGTTATTTACTTTGTATTTTTACTTAAGGGAATAGATAGAGAACTTGGTTCTCTATACTATTTGGTGGACTCTTATAGCCTGTTTGGCCAAGCTTATTTTTCTCAAAAGTACATATTTTTTTCAATAAGTGCTTATTTAAAAAGTGAAGTGTTTGGCCACGCTTTTGGGAGAAAATAAGTTTTTCTCGGAGTAGCAGAAGCAGTTTTTCAAAAGCTAAAAAAAAAAATAGCTTATGCCAAAAGCACTTTTTCAAAAAGTACTTCTGAGAAAAATAAACTTAGAAGCACTTTTTAAAAGCTTGGCCAAATACAAATTGCTGCTCCAAAGTTTTTTTTTTTTTAAATTTAATTGACCAAACACACTGTTTTTCGCCAAAAGTACTTCTTTTATAAACACTTTTGAAAAAAGCGCTTTTCAAAATTAGCTAATCTTAGAAGTTTGGCCAAACAAACTATTAGTTTATGTCATTACTAGTAAATTTGTCCGCGATTCTCGCGGTAGTAAAAAATTATATAAATATAAAACAATTTTAATCCCCAAACATCATAGTAACAAAATATTACATGAATCAAATAATTAAAAATTGATACTAACAGATAAATTTAAAGAAGTTTCAAACAAATAATTTATTGACTTTTTACTAATTTCAGCTTTTGGTTTATAGATATTAAATATAAAACAATTGAGATAATATTACTACTATATATAAGGGAGAATCCTCATTTTTTGTAGTCCTCACATGAATTTTTTATCCTTTTTTACCCCTACTTAAATTTTTTATGACTTTATAAATTGTGCACACATTTTGGTAAATTTTAAGAACTTTAGGGCTTTTTTTATGCCACTAAAAAAGATGATGTCTTGAAAAATGTTATAGTGGCCCCGACAAAGCATACTCATACATATTTGAGTCTTTTATGTGAAAATATTATTAAACTTGTTTCAATATATCATTGTTAAATACTTTTAAAATTAATCAAAAATATAAATAATAGCCCTTCCGTCTCAATCGAAAAATGAATTCCCAAATATGGTAGTTAATTAATCAAATTTTACGTGAGCGCACTTATAACATAGAGTTAGCTAATAAATTACTATATTAAAAGAGGAACTATAAGGATCTAAATATGATTGAAAAACATTGTATTTAAAGAAATATAATTTGATCTCGATACTGTAATAATACTAGACAATTGCAAAAAGTATATTTTTTACTATTAAAATATGTTGTAAAAAACCAGACACTATATTTTATATAATTTAGGAGTAATAATTTTTTTCATATTGAACTTAACTATTGTCTTAAAAAAATAACATATTAATTATCTGTTATTTTGCAAAATATGTTTTGGTAAAAAAATAAATTAGCCAATGTGAGTTCAATTCAAAGAAATCAAAAGAAATTAATTGAACATATGAAAAACTCAATTTGGATCATCTGAGACTTATTCTCAAAAAATTAAATTAGAAGAGCTTTCAATTATCGATTTTTCCAAAAAAAATCTAATATATAAACTAAGAAAAATGTTTTCATACGTTTTTAGACTTTAATATTTTAGAAGTCTTTCGAAAATGTTAAACTGATGTTACAAGAATAAAGAACCAAGAGCAGAAAAAATTAAAAAATATCTACAAATTAAATTTTTAATGTCGGTTTTAGCCCAGGCTTAGCACGGGCCAAGTGACACTAGTAAAGAAAGAATAATTTGCTTGGAAAAAAAAACCAACATTGCTATTGTACACACGTTTCATTTTCACGTCAATCTCACATAATTAGTCTCAGAAATTAGTTATTTTTTTATGTCTTAATTAATTACTGCAAATTTACGGCAATTTACACATGCATCTTGATAAATTTACACATGATTATGCCATACAAATTTACTGAAGCACCCCTAATTTCCTAAAATTAATTGGTTCTTCGAACTTTATACTACACGAAAAGGCACACAGACTATATAAAACTTACAACACCAACTCATAAAATCAAAATAAAAAGAGAAAACTAATCTTCCTAATTTGATTATTCTCACTGTTTGTTTGAAAAAATATTATTTGGATCTATTTCATAACTTGGACAGAATTCACCGAAAAATATTCACATAGCCATCACTTTACACAAACCAGAAGATTCTAAAGCGCATCTATTGAATGGGGCATACCTTTATCAGATTGGAAATTATGGAACAGTTACAACAACCTGCAGAACATATTAGTATAAATATTTTGTAGCTATCATCAAAGTGTTCTTAAAATTAATTAATAATCTGTACTTTTTGGCAAAATAACTAAAGATTAAAAACAAATATAAAGTTATAACATATCGTGTATATAAGATAGACAGATGCCAAAATATAGAATAAAGCAACAACTTATTAAAGATGATACAATTGAGTATTTCACGGGAAATTTAGAACATTTCCATTAGTATAGCTTTTAAGAGATTTAGCAACCAAAAAAGAAAAAACATTGAGGAGAAACTCGCATCCTCCGTTTCCTTAATTGCTGACCATCTTGTATCAATCATATATTTCTTCTTTTCATCCCTATAGCAGCATCTCCAAACTAATCTTCTTCCTTGGATCTTCTAAGCCATATTCTTCTTAATTTCCTCATTTGTTTAGTTGATTTTTTTCATTCTCAAAGCAACACCTAAATAGTAAATATTGAATACCTTAATGGTTACCCATTAATGACAATGACTTTTGGGCTTTCTAATCCGAAAAAGAGTAATTAAGAAATATTTTTTGGGTTTTTTTTTAATATATCATATAAATAGGAAAAATTAAGAAAATTTTCAAAAAAAGGAGAAAAAAATAAATATGAATGGTGGTCATAGAGAGGTGCCACATCACCTTGTGTATGCCTAACTTTATATTATATATAGATTTGTTCCTATTTACATAGTATAATATAATTTTCGAGAAAGAGAATTCAATTGAACCATTACGCCCTTAGCTCAACCCTAATTTTACACTTCAAATCGCCTGAAAGATAACTCTAAGTAACCATTCATTAAAAGGTGAAATTGCTAACTTTAAAATATTGTGGATACTTGCTACGGCAGGTTAAAGTACCCTAATAGTCCAAGCAGAAAATCTTACACTCTGGCATTTATAAGTTCAAACTCTGGCATTTATAAGTCCAAATCCTTGTCTTAATAACAACTTACCAATTAAATAGCAGACACCTTTTTTAAAGGTTAGAATGTTCAACTCACCTAACGGATGATAAGCAAAACTGGAGAGTAACTAATCTATATAATATAAAGCTAGGCATAGACAAAGTGATGTAGCACCTCTCTATGGTTAACATTCTTATTTATCTTTTTTGTCAAATTTTTGGCTTTTTAGTCATTTTTTGATCAATACTTTAATATAATAATATCCACACATTAATGGAAAATTGCCATTACTTGCCAAGAGTGGTTGTTACCGTTACAACCTATTCCTATTCCGCATTTAGTGAACGACACAACGTTTCATATCCCACTAAGGATCCCTACAAACTCTTACTATTGATCACCAGATGCTCTTATTAGGTGTCACGACCCAAACCGATGAGTCGTGACAAGTGTCTGCCCTCTAGTGACCAAACACCCCTATACTTGTATCTAGACAATAATGAACATCAGGGCCCATAAGTAACTCAGACTGATCTCATACCGCCTCATGAAAGGGTGACCTCATGAACTCCGCACAATCTGAATATATATACACACACACACACACACACACACACACACATTCGGAAAGAACAGTGCAAGCCAACTAGGCCGCTACATATACTATACACAAAAGAATAGAAGCCGACAAGGCTACATCATCTGACATATACATACAACTGTCTACAGACCTTTACTGGAGTATAACGCTGTAGAAAGGACGGGACAGGGCCCCGTCATACCCATATGCATATACATCTCAAAGGAATGACATACCAAAATAGACCGCAGCTCCGAATCAAATGGAGCGCACTAACCACTGCTGGATATAGAGGTCCTACTGAGCTAGACCACCTGAACCTGCGGGCATGAACGCAACCCCCCCCCCCCCCCCCCGAGCAATAGGGGAGTCAGTACGGATAATGTGCTGAGTATGTAAGGCATAAAAGTAACATAAACATAAGCATAAGAATCAGGAACGGAATCTGAAACTCAAAAACTAAACTGACGGTTTGCATAGATTTGTATGAACAAGTATTTGTAGGTATTTGCATAAATCTGTATAACTGACAATGCCTCTGTGGGCGCATAATCTCTCAATGATAATCATGCTCATGTATATAAATATAGGTCATAGTGCTGAGGAACGTTCAGCCCAATCCATATCTCATATAGTAGTGTCAAGAACGTACGGCCCGATCCATATATCATATCATAATGCCGAGGAATGTACGACCAGATCCATATATCATCATCAAGGTGCACCAGCTGATCAGGCGGTAATGCTTATATAACGCCTATCCATTTCCCCATACCCCATATACATATAATATACGCATATATAACGCCTTCTGGTCATGGGTCAATTTGCATATGTATATGAATGCAATGTATAACTGAAATGTATACATAGACTCTCGGAGTGACATCGGGTCATATTACCTCCGATGGACAACCTTTGAGCTAACATCATCAACATAAATAATCTCAAGACCCATGAATAGAAGGAACAATCATACGGGGTATAGGAACATCAAAGACTGAAGTACTCCTAGTGCTTCTAAGAGTAGAGTAATATGGAAGTTCGTTTAATCGTTTATTGGCTCATAACATAGGATCATGCCAAAATAAAGAAGGAATAGCCTTAACATACCTTATCGCCTTCTTATTTACTTAACGTTCTCCTTCCAAGTTCACGAAGTCTACCTTCAAGAGGAATTACACTAAGGTTAAGTCTAGGAAACATGTTTAAGTTCAATTTAGAGCGACTACGAGCTGACGAAAATTGGGCAACACTTCCCCTATTTTATCAACTTCCACCAAATGACAAAACAACTCCAAAAAAAAAAAAATACCAACATTTATAATATCACAATCAAGAAGTTATATTCAATTAAATCCTAAGATAGCCAAAAAAATCCCCGTTTTAAGTTCACTCACAGTCATCTTCTTCATTACACCATTCATGGTTTCTCTATTTTAGTTCTTTTCCTCACTAAGGAGTACTAAACCTTTACATCAACTCAACCATAAGAATAAGATGGAAAACATACCTTAAAATCAAATAACTTCACCTCACTCAGCTTCCTCCAAGCTCAAGTTCACCACAACTTTGAATAGAAACAAGAACCATCACCCTCCTTGGATTACCTTAAGCTCTTGATGTTGATCTTCTCTCTTGATGATATGGAAAGGTGTGGAGGGTTAGGGAACCTTCAAAATCTCTCAATAAGACTCTATAAAGGTAGGTAAATAAGTGAGAGAAGGTGGAAATGAGTCTGGGGTCGTTTCGGTTTTACAAAGGTAGCCAAATCACACTCCGACCAACTTTGCAAAGAGTGCGCGGCTTAGCACACTTAGTATGCGGCCGTACACTCCACCCCTGGCCTAGGGAGGGCCTTGGAAAGTAATTCCATCCATTTTGGCAAGTTGTCATGCAATGTTCGGGTCAGCACATTGAGTGTGCGACCGCACACTGCTTACTTTCTCCTGGTTTTGCGAAAATGCGATCTTTTCGATTCGTTTGATCTCCAATCCTTACGGAACCTTCTTGGAACTTGTCTAGAACTTCATTAACCATCTAAGGGACCTCATATATCTTCCTCAATGTGATACTAGGCAATGCATAGCTCAGATGATGTGAAATTTGCCAAAACATGGCTCAACCTTAACTTTCTCCGACGAACTCACTTCTTTAGCCTCAAATGCCTTTGGAATCTTAATTAGAATCATCAAACATACTTCTTAACCTTAAAGGGCTTCATGTCCACTTTAGGTTTACATTGGCATGTTCATAATGTGAGCGACATGAAATTCTAAGGTGTAACACTCTCCCTCCTTAAGAACCTTCGTCCCCGAATGTTAAGCTTTTAAGGATTCTATAAAAATTTCGCTAGAGTTTCCCCTGTAAATGTACCAATCCATCCTGTACACAGCAACCCAAAATAATGCCTCACAGGGCCCCATACTAAAATATACAACACCATGGCCTCACACGACCAATCACAACAACCATAAATCAATACTATGACCTCACACGACCAATCACAACAACTATAAATAAAACAATACCTGGGGATGATGATGTTTCACACTAAGTCTCCGGGAATGGCGGAAACAAGTACAGGTACTTTTTTCTTCATCTCCTCTTCAGTTTCCCAAGTCACTTCTTCAACATTATTGTTCCTCTAAAGCACTTTAACAGAAGCTACATCCTTAGTCCGCAATCGACGAACTTGTCTATCCAATATAGCTATAGGGACCTTCTCGTATGATAACTACTCAGTCACCTGGATATCATCTACCGGTACGACTCTCGAAGGATCTCCTATACACTTACGGAGCATGGACACATGAAATACCGGATGTACAAACTTCAACTCAGAAGGTAGCTCTAACTCATATGCCACCTTACCCACTGTACAAATAATTCTATATGGTCCTATGTATCGAGGGCTCAATTTTCCTCTCTTTCCAAATCTCATTACTCCTTTCATAGGTGAAACTTTTAGGAAAACCCAATTTCCTACCTCAAACTCTAACTTGCGTTGCTGATTATCTGCATAGGACTTCTATCGACTTTGTGCTGCTAGCAATCATTCCTGAATCATTTTCACCTTATCAACTGCTTGCTGAATTAAATCTGGACCCACTAACTGGTTTTCTCCAATATCAAACCACCCTATAGGGGATCTACATCTCCGTCCATACAAAGCTTCTTAAGGCGCCATCTGGATACTAGAAATGGTAACTGTTATTATAGGAAAACTCGATAAGAGGTAAATGATCATCCTAACTGCCTTGAAAATCAAGTACACAAGCTCTCAACATATCCTCAAGTGTCTGTATAGTATGCTCCGTTTGTCCATCTATCTGCGGGTGAAATGCAGTACTAAGACTCACCTGAGTCCCTAATCCATTCTGAAAATATTTCCAGAAGTTAGCTGTGAACTGTGCTCCCCTATCTGAAATAATGGCTGTAGGAATACCGTGAAGTCGTACAATCTCCTTAAGATAAATCTTCGCATAATCTTCAGCTGCATAAGTAGTTATGAGAGGCAAGAAATGAGCGGACTTTGTAAGCCTATCAACTATGACCCATATTGAATCATACTTCCATTACGGACAGGGCAAACCTGTAATGAAATCCATATTAAGTACCTCCCATTTCTATGTCGGAATCTCCATAGCCTGCAATAAACTTTCGAGCTTCTGGTGCTCTATCTTGACTTGCTGACAATTTGGACATTGAGCGAAAAACTCTGCTATACCTTTCTTCATACCATCCCACCAATACACTTCCTTTAGATCATGATACATCTTTGTTGTACCCGAATGGATAGAATAGCGATAAATAATAGGCTTCCCCCATAACCTGCTGACGGAGGCCTGTAACATTAGGAACGCACAATCTACCTCGATATCTGAGTACTCCATCTTCTGTGGTCACAAAGGGTGTCTTTTCTTTCTGTGGAGCTGTATTTCGATAGCGAACTAAAACAGGATCCTCATATTGGCGCTCCTTTATCTCCGCTACCAAAGATGATACTGCAGTGCCCTAAACAGTAACTCCCATATCACTTGAGTCCATCAACCGGACTCCCAAACTGGCTAGCTGACAAACCTCGCTGGCTAGCTCCCTCTTCTCTGGCTGCAAATATGACAAACTACCCATAGATTTACGACTAAGAGCATCGGCTAATACATTGGCCTTCCCAGGATGATACAGAAT
This sequence comes from Lycium barbarum, assembly GCF_019175385.1. NCBI lineage: Eukaryota > Viridiplantae > Streptophyta > Magnoliopsida > Solanales > Solanaceae > Lycium > Lycium barbarum. The sequence continues at coordinate 103,908,154 of NC_083345.1, forward strand.
GTCAACATCATAATCTTTTAGCAACTCTAACCATCGCCTCTGACGTAAGTTCAAGTCCTTCTGCTTAAAGATGTATTGGAGGCTCTTATGGTCGGTATAGATATCAACATGGACACCATATAAATAATGCGTCCATATTTTCAAGGCATGGACCACCGCCGCTAACTCAAGATCATGGGTCGGATAATTCTTCTCATGCTTTTTCAGCTGTCTAGAAGCGTAGGCAACAACCTTACCGTGCTGTATCAATACACAGCCCAAACCAATACCTGAAGCATCACAATAAATTACGTAGCCATCTGCTCCTTCTGGAAGAGTCAGGACAGGTGCTGAGGTCAACTTATCCTTCAATATCTGGAAACTCCGCTCACATGCATCCGTCCAGTGAAACTTAGCTGATTTCTGATTCAGCTTGGTCAACAGGGATGAAAGAGAAGAAAATTCTTCTACGAACCTTCTGTAATAACCAGCTAAACCCAAGAAACTATGTATCTCCATTAGTGTCGTGGGGCTTGGCCGATTCTTCACAGCCTCGATCTTTTGGATATCTACTCTAATGCCTTCATCTGAAATAATGTGACCCAGAAAAGCCACAGAGTTCAACCAGAACTCACACTTGGAAAACTTTGCATATAGCTCTCTATTTCAAAGAACTCCAAGCAATGTTCGTAGATGTTCTGCATGCTCAGCCTTTGACGATGAATAGCCAAAATATCATCTATAAACACAATCACGAACAGATCTAGGAAGGGTGTGAATACACGATTAATCAAGTCCATGAATACTGTTGGAGCATTAGTTAACCCGAACGATATAACACGGAACTCATAATGGCCATACCTAGTCTGGAATGCCGTTTTCGGAATGTCTTCCTTCTCTACCCTAACCTGGTGATATCCCGATCTCAAGTCTATCTTTTAGAAGTATTTGGCGCCTTGTAGCTAATCAAACAAGTCATCAATCCTCGGAAGTGGGTACTTATTTTTCACAGTCACTTTATTCAATTGCCTATAATTAATACACATTCGCAAAGAGCCATCCTTTTTTCTTACAAATAATATCGGTGCTCCTCACGGTGATGTACTAGGCCTAATGAAGCCCTTCTCAAGTAAATCCTTCAATTGCTCCTTCAGTTCGATCAACTCCGCAGGTGCCATTCTATAAGGAGGAATATATATTTGTTGAGTATCTGGCAATAAGTCAATAGTGAAATCGATTTCCTGCTCTGGCAGAATGCCTGGAAACTCATTTGGAAACACTTCTGGAAACTCATTCACCACAGGAACAGACTGAAATGTCAGTGACTCTGCTTGTACGTCCTGAACCCGAACCAGGTGATAGATGTACCCTTTTCTGATCATCTTCCTTGCCTTAAGGTAGGAAATAAACCTACCCTCGGTGAAACAACCTTGCCCTTCCACTCTAGGACTGGCTCACGTGGAAACTGAAATTAAACTATCTTTGTTTTGCAATCAACATTAGCATAACAGGAAGCCAACCAATCCATACCCATAATAACATCGAAATCAATTATGTCTAACTTAATCAAATCTACTAGGGTATGGCGATTTCAAACCATCACTACACAGCCTCGGTATACCCGCCTAGCTATGACTGGATCACCAACTAGCGTAGACATCTCAAAAGGTTTAATCAACTCGGTCTCGATCCCAAACTTGCCGGCAACAAATGGCGTAATATATGATAAAGTGGAACCTGGGTCAATCAGTGCATACACATCATAAGAGGAGACTGATAATATACCTATGATGACATCAGGAGATGACTCATGATCTTGCCTACCAGCTAGTACATATATGCGGTGCTGAGGACCGCTCGAGCTGGATGCTTGTCACGACCCAAATTTGGAGCGGCGTGACCAGAACTCTATGCCAAACTAGGCCCCGAGCGAACCACTCTAAATTTGAAACTCCGCTAAGGCCTACTTGCACACCGACAATATCAACTAGCCGGCGAGGTCGTAATCTGGATATACATAAACAAATGTTGTCTGTCTCGTCTAAACTGGGCACACACACACCCAAAATATTTATACACAACTGAGTAAGCCGACGAGGATGCTATATAGGCTGAACAAGAAAACTGAGAGCCAACATGGCTATATAATATCCCAACTACATACAACTGTCTACAGACCTCTAGGGAACACGAGCTACAGAAAGGACAGGACAAGGCCCCGTCACACCCATATATACATGTCAAAATAGCATACTACCAAAGGGACTGCAGCTCCGGACCAAGGGGAGTGCACTGACTGTGGCTGAGTGGAAGGCCTACTGAGTTGAATCGTCTGTCCGACTACCTGAACCTGCGGGCATGAACGCAGCGCCCCTAGACGAAGGGACGTCAGTACGAATAATGTACTGAATATGTAAGGCAAGATAACAACTGAAATGAAATAAAAAACTATACTCTGGATATTCAAGAAAGCATCTGGAGGTGCTCTACATGGGTTGCCTCTAATCTGAGGCAAGATAACATCACTCTATAGATATAACTTCGTGACTCGAAGGTCAGGCATAGATAACATAACTCCATAAATAAAACTCTGTGACTCATAGTCCAGTTATAATCAACTCCATGACCCGTAGGTCAAGTTGAAGCAACTCCGCGACCCATCGGTCAGGTATAATGAACTCCATGACCCGTAGGTCAGGTATGCGCATCTCCGTGACCCGTCGGTCAGGCAACAACTCCATGACCCGTAGGACAGGCGATAACTCCATGACCCATAGGCCAGGCGTATACATATAATGATAACTCGAAGGCAACATAATAGCCTATATACAACATATCCACTAATTATACCTCCTGACATTCAATCATCTCATATAACTCAACTATTCTTATACTAGCTCTTGACTAGATAGGAGTACTACACTAGGGTTATGGTAACCCAAGGATAATCTTCGTGAATAGCAGACCTTTGTGCGAATAGTCAAAAAGGTCTCAATAGTAGGAATCTTAAGAAATGAAATCATCATCATTGTTACCATCCTAGAAACATCCATCTTTAGCATCATAAGCACTTTGAGAATCGTGAGCTTCGGGCCTTTTAGAAATAAGGATATTATAGAATCCATGTATGCATTTATAGGAAAAAGAATCATGCCTTTAGAAAGAAAGGAAGTAGCCTTAACATACCTGGAAGCTTAGTTCTTGATTTTTCCAACTTACTTTCTGTCTTGCAATCTACATAAGATCATTCGTAATCCCGTAATCTACATATAAATCCATTCATACTATTGTTAGGCTCATTATCATATGCTTGTCTTAAGCCTTCAAATTAAATCCTCTTAAAATTTGCCGAAATTTGGGCATCATCTCCCCTGTTTATATCCCTAGCCCGAAATCACAATACCAACAAAACAACAACAACAACAACAACAACAGCGCTAACATCAACAACATCATCATCAATACCAAAATATACTCAATAAAACATCCCACACGATGTTTACTCAATTTCTCAACCAATCAATCGACTTTACGAAGCTCTAACAACTAAATCTCCTTGATACAATTCGTAATATCAATAATAAGGAATATCCTTACCTCAATCAAGGTTGGAAGAACTTGAAATCTTATTTATCTTCAATAGGATCCTTTGATCCATCAAAATTTGATGTATAAAACAAGAACTACAAAACTGTCTACGCTTCCCGAACCTCGGATGTTGTCTCGTTACTTTAATCCGCTAAAAATATGATCCTTCAATGTTTCTTGGGTCTCTTGGAAGCTTTTTGGTGGAGAGGAGTGGAGAAAAATGAAGCAAATGACCAGATTTTTGGTCTTAAATAGGATCTCAAGGTCGGTACTGTAGCATGTCGGTTACTGTAGTAGTTACTGTAGCATGCGGTTCTGCTCTGTCAGCCTAACTTGTAACGTCCATAATTCTTTACGCCGATATCTTATCGATGAGCGGTTTATTGCATTGGAAACTAGACTCAACGAACTTCAATTTAGGCTTTTGTTTCACTCCAAAACACTTCATATGCTAAGATATATTCTTCCCTCAAGTTGGACCAAAATTTTCACATGAAACTTTACCTATCCTTTGTCCAAAGTCGTACCACTCCATTTCTTTCGCTCGTTTCCTTATAAAAACTTCCGGTATACCTTATATGCATCCTTCACTCATTAAGTATACTCAATAATACTTGCTCCTTATATTCCAAAGTGGTTTTACTTAACCATAACTCAACGTACTTATGTTTCAAATTTGATAAGTGCTTCTTCGAAAATACGGGGTGTAACATCCTTTCCCCCTTAAATACATTCGTCTTCGAATGTTGTAGGAGAGCTCGTTCTAACATTGATGTCAATATTCTCACCGACATTTGCTGGTATTTACTTTACTTACTTGCAGTCATATTCACTCATTCGGAACTGAACTTGTTCGCAACTTATGATCCTCTTCGCGGTGCCTTGGAGGCTATACACCTTAAGTTAATAAGTCGTAACCATAATTTATAGACTTATGATGCTATATCGATTTGTTGGAGCGACAATCCTCTCTTGCTGTAATGTTACTCTATCTCTTGTCAGCATACCATTCAACTATGTTGGCACTGATTGATTCTGCTCCACTAGTTAATATTCCTTACCCCTTTTGGGGTTTCTTACACTGAATCTATGGCATTTCCAGTCTTACTGCAGTAGTACTCGATAATTCCTTATACTGAAGTGTCTCAATTTCTGATGATTAATCTTTCTTGGATTCCTTGGTTCCTTTGTATGAGCAATAACATGGTTTCTTCTTCACATATACAGTTCTTCCTTGTGCAATTACTAGCTCATCGTCCTTACGTATATGTAAACTCTATATGCATGCTTTCACAATTCCTTTGGTGTTTCTTGACTACTGTTGATTTGCTATCAATGGAGGTATTCTTGAGTTCACCGAATTCCTTACCTAATAAATTCCTGGATATTATTCTCCTCATTTTGTGGCTAAAATTTATGTTTGTACTCACGGTCATCTCTTTTTCGTATCACTCATCTGCTGACTAGCTCCTCATACTTTATCATCCTCATTGTCTCTTCGACTTCTGTCATTTACATCCTCATATACTCGTTTATCCAATACTTATCATATACTTTTATCCAAGTTTGGTCTTATCTTCCCTTTTATCCCAATATACCAGAAATTCTTATTTCTTTTGATCTCCACGTATCCTTCTTACGCTTCACAGATGTTTTGTGCCCTCATCTTCTTGGGATTTAACTTATTCTTCCTCCCTTAAGGATAACCTCATAAACTGATAATGTAGTATCCCTAGATTTCCTGTAGCAACTGAATCGATCCTTGCGGTATTTTATCTTCTAGCTAATGTCACGCCGAAATTTCCTTTCATTCACATACTTTACTTAATCCTCTCTTGTTCTTGATAAGGCTTCTTATGCTCGGTCTGGCTATCGGTAATTACTATGCTTATTCCAAGAATATCTTAAATCTCTTCTTAAAGGATCTTTTTCTTTCAACTTATTCTTAAGGTTGCTAATCCCTTAATCTGGCTGATAAATTAGGGATAATTTGGAAATTTGCCGAAATGTGAACCAGGCTCCTTATCACGCAGCGAATTCAAATCATTTCACTCTTTCCGTTGTCTGCAGTTTTCAATCATAGACATTTCCTTTCTAGAAGAACCATTATTTTGCTTGTTCTATGAGAGTTCATTGTCGCCAGCTTTGTTCCAATCGGACGCGTCATTTCTCTATTACCTCCTTTGAGGTTCTTCGTTGACTCTTGGCCTTCGCTTAATTTTTACCTGGTAAGTCTTCCCCCTAGTCTGGCATACCATATTTGTTGTTGAGTTTATCAGTCGCATAGATATCCTAAGTTCTTAGATAGTCATTTCCTCTGTTTACCTTTGCGATTTAAGGCTTTTGTCTGTTTTCTCTCTTACATTGACCTTATCCTTTAGCCAACCAAATCTGGTATTTTTTTTTTCAATACCATCGTAAGTCAATGTACTATGGCATCTGATCAAACCACGACCCGCTCTTTCATTTGCCCAGCTCATACTATTCTGTAGTTTTTCTTTACTAAGTGATTGTACCATAGTCAGGGGTCATAGTTCTTCCGATATCTTGTCGATCCTTGTCCTACTCATGAATACTTATAAAATATATCCTTTCTTCCTCCTTTCATCCCTTTCTTATCTTTCCTTTTGACGCCATAACTTGTTCATATTCATACATACCCCTCGTATATTCGTCCTATTTCCTTTATAATCAAATCTCTGTACTCCCTATCAAAACTCTTCTCCCATGCTATCTATGTTTTACCTCTTGGCCGAACTTCTTATCATATTAATCTTCCATAAAATCTAATTATGCTTTCTCAAGTTACATCCATACCCATCGTTATTACACTTCAATCCTATTTATCGAGATCCATTTTCGGGATCTTCGCATTCGCCCTCTACCATGTGTTGCCATACTCTACCCCTCCTTCTTATACTTTTAATTTTTTTTTATCCGAATAGCCCTTCGCCTCTACCGGCGCCTTACCCTTTCCTCGGAACTTTACTTGACCCTTACTAGCAACATACTTCCCTTGCTTACACTTCTCTTCTTCTCATGACATCACAATCTTCTTACTCTTATGTACACATATTTTTCTCCTTCTTGATATTATTGCATCATGACCATCCAACTTTAACATTCGGAGAAATAGTATCAATCTGCCCTGTAGCACTTGCTACCTTAACTTCAATACCCAGCTCAATCAATACCTTTAGCATATCGCAAGACCAATCATAAGGGCACGCATGACTATTAATGTGGCCACACATGAATTATCGTTTACATCGCTTCTCAATAGCTTACTTACAAAATACTCCCCTTGCTTTTTAACTCTGTCCTGAGTCTGTGACTTATTACATTTTCTCTGTTTTTGACCAGCTAGCCAGACTCCTACCTTACAATCATTTTGAAATTCTAATTGTAAGGCTCATATGCTCCTAATTTCCCTCGGCTATTCCGATTTCTCATAACTTTCGCATGTCTGAATTTGTAGGACTTCTTAGCATATTTTTCTAAGTCCTGATTATGAGTTTCTGGCGATATAGCCTTAATGAATAATATCCACTCGAACACCTACTCTACTTTTTTTTTTGTTTTCATAACCCAACATCGCTCTTATTTTTCTGTCGTCAAGTGACCTTCACAACATTCGTTTGAAAAAAATCAAGGTTAACCTTTTTATAAGGATCAAATATTGCCTGAAGTTGGTATGATCTTCATTTCTTTAATCGGTCAACAATATTTCATATTAGGAATTATATGAATAATCCAGAAGGCAATCATAGTTGTAGCCCAACCTACATAACCACTTCTCATTCCTGGGTCCGAGGTCGTCATTAGTATCAGAAGTAACTTGGTCATAATGATTCTCAGAATAGTACCAACTATCGAATACTCAGAGTCCCTTTGGAGTCAAATAACTGGTGACTTCTGAATCCCAATCCAAACTTACATCATATAGGGAAGTTCAATAAAATGAGTCCATGTGCCTGTCATCAATCTGTCCTAATCCTACATATATGCACTTCTGGGATAAAACCTTCCCTTAATCGTTAGCTTCCTTTTTCCATTACTCACCAGCCTATAAATCATAATACTATACTTGAGGCTTCCTATATCTTCAATGAGTCTCAGTCCTCTGAAATCTTGAATGTAACTCATTCCAGTTCCTCTAACTACTAATCATTTTTCCCTCCAGGGTTCATCTCTTAAATCAAATTAGAATCATTCTAAAACCTCTCTTTGAAAACATCTCATAATTCTTCATTCAATCATAACTTACCAAACGTCTGACTATGACATTTCCCCTTTACTCTTTCTCTCTAGCATAAATATTCAAACAATTCAATTTGTAAAATTTTTGGCAGAGTTTCCTCTATAATTCTTACTACCTCAACCCTGCATACATCCCAGAAAACACATCCAATATCTTTCAGGGCAATCAAAAGTACAAGTGGCATCCCGCTCATGTACTAGTCGTCCATATACATCAATATCAGCAAAGTAGGGAACATACCTTTCGGGTCAACAAACTTCAATTCTCATCAATTTCTCCAAGCTGTATAATCAACTGCTCGTCCACAACCCAAAATATTTAGGGTTAGAATCAGGGACTTCATATCCTACGGCTTAGCTCTACAGCACGATCTAAGATAAGAAAGAAGAGTAACCTTCCTAAATGCCCTGTAGCTTCCTGTTTATAAATGTGGCGCACTTCACACCCATAAACAAGACTCTACTGGACACGGTCTGTAGACAACCCTAGGACAGAACTGCTCTGATACCAAGTTTGTTACGGCCCAAATTTGGAGCGGCGTGACCAGCACTCGATACCAAACTAGACCTCGAGCAAACCATTCTAAATTTGAAACTCTGCTAAGGCCTACCTGCACACCGACAATATCAACTAGTCGGTGAAGTCGTAATCTGGATGTACATAAACAAATGTTGTTTGTCTCGTTTGAACTGGGCACACACACACCCAAAATATTTATACACAACTGAGCAAGCCGACGAGGCCGCTATGTAGGCTGAATAAGAAAACTGAGAGCCAACATGGCTATATAATATCCCAACTACATGCAACTGTCTATAGACCTCTAGGGAACACGAGCTGCAAAAAGGACAGGACAAGGCCCCGTCACACCCATATATACATGTCAAAATAGCATACCACCAAAGGGACTGCAGCTCCAGACATAGTGGAGTGCACTGACTGCGGCTGAGTGGAAGGCCTACTGAGTTGAATCATCTCTCCGACTACCTGAACCTGCGGGCATGAACGCAGCGCCCGTAGACAAAGGGACGTCAGTACGAATAATGTACTGAATATGTAAGGCAAGATAACAACTGAAATGAAATAACAAACTATACTCTGGATATTCAAGAAAGCATCTGGAGGTGCTCTACTTGGGTTGCCTCTAATCTGAGGCAAGATAACATCACTTTATAGATATAACTTCGTGACTCGAAGGTCAGGCATAGATAGCATAACTCCATAAATAAAACTCCGTGACTCATAGTCCAGTTATAATCAACTCCATGACCCGTAGGTCAAGTTAAAGCAACTCCGTGACTCGTCGGTCAGGTATAATGAACTCCATGACCCGTAGGTCAGGTATGCGCATCTCCGTGACCCGTCGGTCAGGCAACAACTCCATGACCCGTAGGCCAGGCGATAACTCCATGACCCGTAGGCCAGACGTATACATATAATGATAACTCGAAGGCAACATAATAGCCTATATACAACATATCCACTAATTATACCTCCTGACATTCAATCATCTCATATAACTCAACTATTCTTATACTAGCTCTTGACTAGAGAGGAGTACTACACTAGGGTTATGGTAACCCAAGTATAATCTTCGTGAATAGCAGACCTTTGTGCGAATAGTCAAAAAGGTCTCAATAGTAGGAATCTTAAGAAATGAAATCATCATCATTGTTACCATCCTAGAAACATCCATCTTTAGCATCATAAGCACTTTGAGAATCGTGAGCTTCGGGCTTTTTAGAAATAAGGATATTATAGAATCCATGTATGCATTTATAGGAAAAAGAATCATGCCTTTAGAAAGAAAGGAAGTAGCCTTAACATACTTGGAAGCTTAGTTCTCGACCTTTCCAACTTAGTTTCTGTCTTGCAATCTACATAAGATCATTCGTAATCCCGTAATCTACATATAAAGCCATTCATACTATTTTTATGCTCAGTATCATATGCTTGTCTTAAGCCTTCAAATTAAATACTCTTAAAATTTGCCGAAATTTGGGCAGCATCTCCCCTGCTTGTATCCCTAGCCCGAAATCACAATACCAACAAAAACAACAACAACAACAACAACAACAACACCAACAACAACGCTAACATCAACAAGATCATCATTAATACCAAAATATACTCAATAAAACATCCCACACGATGTTTACTCAATTTCTCAACCAATCAATCGACTTTACGAAGCTCTAACAACTAAATCTCCTTGATACAATTCGTAATATCAATAATAAGGAATATCCTTACCTCAATCAAGGTTGGAAGAAATTGAAATCTTATTTATCTTCAATAGGCACCTTTGATCCATCAAAATTTGATGTATAAAACAAGAACTACAAAACTCTCTACGCTTCCCGAACCTCGGATGTAGTCCCGTTACTTTAATCCGCTAAAAATATGATCCTTCAATGTTTCTTGGGTCTTTTGGAAGCTTTTTGGTGGAGAGGAGTGGAGAAAAATGAAGCAAATTACCAGATTTTTGTTCTTAAATAGGAGCTCAATGTCGGTACTGTAGCAGTACTGTAGCAAGTCTGTTATTGTAGTAGTTACTATAGCATGCGGTTCTGCTCTGTCACCCTAACTTGTAACGTCCATAATTCTCTACTCCGATGTCGTATCGATGAGCGGTTTATTGAATTGGAAACTAGACTCGATGAAATTCAATTTAGGCTTTTGTTTCACTCCAAAACACTTCATATGCTAAGAGATATTCTTCCATCAGGTTGGACCAAAATTTTCACACGAAACTTTACCTATCCTTTGTCCAAAGTCGTACCACTCCATTTCTTCCGCTCATTTCCTTATAAAAACTTCCGGTATACCTTATATACATCCTTCACTCATTAATTATGCTTAATAATACTTGCTCCTTATATTCAAAGTGGTTTTACTTAACCATAACTCAACGTACTTATGTTTCAAATTTGATACGTGTTTCTTTGAAGATACGGGGTGTAACAATGCTCCACTCCTCCCTCTACCTCATCCTGATGGTGTCTGAGAAACTTGCCTTAAAGGGCTCACTGCAGAAGAAGAACTAGCTAAAGACCCTGTGGGCTGAACCATACTGTTACACCTCGGAAAATTTTCCGTTGGTACGCAAGTGGATGAACTAGTGATGAATATGAGTGCATGATATCCATGAGCAAGAAACGACGTTTGATGACCTTAGGCGAGATTTCGAAAGTATCCGATGTGAGACGAGGAAGTTGGCTAAGTTAAAGATGAGATACAAGGTGAGCAATGCATGTGCATGGACGGGGGTGATTAAAATGAGAAGTCTAAGAAATATGGGAAGTTGCAGAATTGCAACTGCCCAGTGGTCGTATTACAAAATACGGACCGTAAATTGCTATACGGTCCGTAAACTGGCAGTCGTAAACTGCCATGCAAGGCTTCAACTTTCTGCCAGCCGAGGAAATGGTTAAATACGACCTGGTGGACGGACCGTAAAGTGATTTACGGCCCGTAAACCATGGTCATAAACCACCATGAAGGCAGCCCAGCTTCTGGTTCTGGAAATGGTTAAATACGCCCATGGAGGACGATCCGTATAGTGGAATACGAGCCGTAAACCACGATGGACGACCACTGTTCATCTCAGCACAGATCTCACAAGTCATTACATAAAGGGACCAACACTTGTTTTATTTTATTACAACATTACACCACTTCTCTCTAAAACTTCTCTCTACATTTATTATATGAGTTTTCAAGGATTATAAGCCATCAATAACATTAAGACAAGTGAATCAAGGATAAGGGAATCATCAGGGATCATCCAAGTCAAGAAATCCAAATGGAGAAAAACTAGGGTTTTGCTCAAAGAGGAGTATTATCAACCAAAGATTGTTCTTACAACTTCTAAGGTAAGATTCATGATTTTTACAAGATGTTTAAGGTATTGGGGAATTAAAATACATGAATTGTAGAAAATGTGATCAACTAGGTCATGAATGGTGAATAGTGACATTTTGAGGAATAGTTTGAATTGAATTATGAATGTTGTTGTGTTACGATATGAATGCATTATAAATGGTACTAAGATCATGAACTCGACACTTTAGACGAATGGACGAAGTTGGAGGTCATGACCATAAATATGAGAGAATTAGAAGCAAATTGAGAAATCTAGATGGTACGGATAACCCTGAAGCCTTGGTAGGGCCAGGTAGAAATAACATTGAGCCTTGGTTGGCTAAGTACGTATGAAACACCGAACCTTATGGTCGGGCACGCTATGTATGTATATAAGTGTATGGCTATGTATATAATATGAATATGAATGTGAAAAGACTATGTATACGAATACGAATAAGGACATGTATGCGAAGATGAGCACAAGTAGGGTACGAGTACTATTATGAAATACGCATGAGAAATGGAAAGTTCCTATGGAAGGCAGGTAAGTGCCATGATGATGATATTATTGTCTTCCCTCCTGTGCCACTTCATATATTGTCTATGATGCTTCTATATTGATGTTAATCACGCTTTACATACTCAGTACATTCTTCGTACTGACGTCCTTTTGTTTGTGGACGCTGCGTCATGCCCGCAGGTGCACAGGGAGACAGACTTGATCCATAGCTGATTATCCAGAGATTGCATAGCAGAGCTCCATTTCTTTCGGAGCCGCAGCTTTTGGGTACTCATTCTTTTGTGTATATAATTATGGGCATAGCGGGGTCCTGTCCCGCTAATGTGATATGTCATACTCTTAGAGGCTCGTAGTCATGTGTATGTGGGTAGAGATGTTCGGCCATGTTGGCCCATGTTTTGTATATCTTTAGTTGGCCTCGTCGGCCTTGTACTTATGATGTGGCATAGATGCCTATGATATGTTAAACGATGATGGTCGTCTAATGGGATCAATATGATTAACGATAAGAAAAGCGCGAATTGACTTATGGTTCACCTAGATGTTATGTTGTGTACGATAAGGGGGTGCCTGGGTGGGGTAGCACCGGGTGCTCGTCGCGGCCCCCTAGCCGGGTCGTGACACATACCCCCACTCTCTCTCATCGGACACTGTCGCATCCTATGACCTGGCTGGCCACAAGTATATCAAACATCTGATCCCAGCCGACACTGACCTGCGTGTAACTTGCCACACTGGGCACACCGTGGCAAAGGGGGTCTCATCTAGCATGACTCTGGTCTATGCTGAGAGCCTGACACTCTAGAACTCTGGCTCGCTCCGGTATAAAAAGACCGATCAGACCTCGGACCTGAAAACTGCAGAGGTGCAGTCCCTACCGAATGGAATGGATATCCGAACTACTGCTGTCTCTGTCCTCCCCTGGAATTTCCCTCGATATCTAAAGATCTAGCCCGCTTACCATGGCCCCGGTCACGGTCATGCTCTGTTCTCCTCTGACGCTTACGATATTCTAGATTCTATGCATATGCTTGTATACGGGAGATATCCATGCCCGGCTGTAATGTGGCAGTCGTACAAGCATCTATGAAATGTGGCCCTAGACCAGCCACAAAGTGATGAACTCTGTCCTCCATCTCAGCCACCATGGCTGGGGCATAACTGGCCATAAAATCAAAATACACACAATACTCGTGGACACTCATACTGCCCTGCTCAATGCTCAGAAACCTATCTGCTCGGGCTCGTCGGACTTCTGAAGGTAAATAATGGCGAATAAAAGCATCTGAAAACTCTCGCGAAACAGCTAGAGGGGCATTCTCTCTCCTAGATAACTTCCAAGTCTGATACCACTGTACTGCAATATCACGAAGCCTATACGAAGACAAATCCACCACCTTTATCTCGTCCGCGTACATAACCCTCAAGGTCTTCTGCATACCATAAATGAAATCCTAGGGGTCCATATTTTGCTTTATCACAGAAAACTCTGGAGGATCTAACCCGAGAAAAGTCTTAACCCTCGAACTACCAGCCCTGTCTGCCTGATCAACACCAACCCCCTTTCGCTGAGCCTGAGCGGCAACCAATCTGGTCAATAACTATATATCATTACCCACATCCTGGCCCGCAGCATCTAGCTGAGGAACTGGGGCACTGGAGCAGGTGCTGGAGGCGGAGTAGACGATGTCTCAGATAGGCTCTCACTTTGAATCTCATCTTGAGCCCTAGTATCCTGCCGAGTATAGCTAGTGGCCTCACTGGCCGCTCTCTTACCCTTTTGGGCAGCTGTAACTTTCTTGCGAGGCATCGCTAAAATCAGAACAAATCATCAAAAGGCAAACTCTCAACTCATGGCTCTATTGCACGATCTAAGAGTGAAAAGAATGACATCATCCTAAATGTCCTGTAGCCTCCTGTTTATAAGTGTGGTGCACGACACACCCATAAATAAGACTCTACTAGACACGGTCTGCAGATAAATCTAGGACGGAACTGCTCTGATACCACTTCTGTCACGACCCAAAGCGATGATTCCTGATGAGTGTCTGACCTCTAGTGACCAAACACCCCTATACTTGTATCTGGACAATAATGAACATCAAGGGCCCATAAGTAACTCAGACTGACCTCATACCGCCTCATGAAAGGGTAACCTCATGAACTCTGCACAATCTGAAAGAACGGTGGAAGCCAACGAGGCCGCTACATATACTGTACACAAAAGAATAGAAGCCGACAAGGCTACATCATCTGACATATACATACAACTGTCTACAGACCTCTACTGGAGTATAACGCTGTAGAAAGGACGGGACCTCGTCATACCCATATGCATATACATCTCAAAGGAATGGCATACCAAAATAGACTGCAGCTCCGGATCAAATGGAGTGCACTAACCACTGCTGGATATAGAGGTCCTACTGAGCTGGACCACCTGTCTGTCTACCTGAATCTGCGGGCATGAACGCAATCCCCCCGAGAAATAGGGGAGTCAGTTCGGATAATATGCTGAGTATGTAAGGCATAAGAGTAGCATAAGCATAAGCATAAGAATCAGGAACGGAATCTGAAACTCAAAAATCAAACTGACGGTCTGCATAGATTTGTATGAACAAGTATTTGTAAGTATTTGCATAAATCTGTATCACTCACAATACCTCTGTGGGCACATAATCTCTCAATGATAATCATGATCATGTATATAAATATAGGTCATAGTGCTGAGAAACGTTCAGCCCGATCTATATCCCATATAATAGTGCCGAGAACGTACGGCTCGATCCATATATCATATCATAATGCTGAGGAACGTACGGCCATATCCGTATATCATCATCAAGGTGCACCAGCTGATCAGGCGGTAATGCGTATATAACGCCTATCCATTTCCTCATACCCCATATACATATAATATACACATAGATAACACCTTCTGGTAATGGATCAATATGTATATGTATATGAATGCAGTGCATAACTGAAATGTATACATAGACTCTCGGAGTGACATCTTGTCATATTACCTCCGATGGACAACGTTTGAGCTAACATCATCAACATAAATAATCTCACGACCCATGAACAGAAGGAACAATAATAGGGGGTATAGGAACATCAAAGACTGAAGTACTCCTAGTGCTTCTAAGAGTAGAGTAATATGGAAGTTCGTTCAATCGCTTGTTGGCTCATAACATTGGATCATGCCAAAATGATGAAGGAATGGCCTTAACATACCTTATCGCCTTCTTAATCACTTAACGTTCTCCTTCCAAGTTCATAAGTCTACCTTCAAGAGGAATTACACTAAGTTTAAGTCTAGGAAACATGTTTAAGTTCAATTTAGAGCGACTAAGAGCTGACGAAAATTGGGCAGCACTTCCCCTATTTTATCAACTTCCACCAAATGACAAAAAAACTCCCCAAAAAAATAAATACCAACATCCATAATATCACAATCAAGAAGTTATATTCAATTAAATCCCAAGATAGCCAAAAATATCCTTTTTAAGTTCACTCACAGTCATCTTCTTCATTACACCATCCATGGTTTCTCTACTTTAGTTCTTTTCCTCACTAAGGAGTACTAAACCTTTACATCAACTCAACCATAAGAATAAGATGGAAAACATACCTTATAATCTAAGAAATTCACCTCACTCAACTTCCTCCAAGCTCAAGTTCACCACAACTTTGAATAGAAACAAGAACCATCACCCTTCTTGGATTACCTTAAGCTCTTGATGTTGATCTTCTCTCTTGATAATATGCAAAGGTGTGGAGGGTTAGAAAACCTTAAAAAGCTCTCAATAAAACTCTAGAAAGGTAGGAAAATAAGTGAGAGAAGGTGGAAATGAGTTTGGGGTCGTTTGGGGTTTTAAAAAGGTGGCCAAATCACATCCCGACCAACTTCGCGAAGAGTATGCGACTTAGCACACGTAGTGTGCGGCCGGACACTCCACCCCTGGTCTGGGGAGGGCCTTGGGAAGTAAGGTCATCCATTTTGGAAAGTTGGCGTGCAGTGTGCAGGTCAGCACATTGAGCGTAAGACCGCACACTGCTCACTTTCTCCCGGTTTCGCGAAAATGCGATCTTTTCGATTCGTTTGATCTCATGTTTTCTTTGTTTTTTTTTTTTTGGCTGTTGTTGCAGAACCTATTTTTCAGGTTTCTTCAGTGTAAGTTTTTCTCCGTTTGCTTAAGCTTAATTCTACTCTTCTATTACTTGGTGAGTGCTCATGTATTTAAAATTGACGTGCAAATCTATGTATTTATATAAATTTGGTCATAGAGGAGGTGATACAGTATCTCTCTTAGACAAGAATACACATTTATCTTTTTTCTCATTTCTTTGATATTCTCCATCCTTATTTCCTTAATTAACTTTATTTAATATTTATGAAGCATAAACATAATTTGTTTCAACTCGTGCATTTTCGTTCCCCAGAATGTTTAATGATTTGGTGTCTTTTCACATTCCACAATGTGAAATGGTATCAATTTCTTAGTTTAAATCGTTTCTTTTCCTCGCCAACACACACTTGGACATTGGAGATTTCTTATAGAATACCTCTATCTGCACTAATACATGTTCAATTTTAAGTTCTCATAAAATGTAGTCCGTTAGATATCATTTCAACTAGGTTATGGAACATTGTATTGATTACTGTTTTGGTCTATTCTATGACTTTGCCTGTGCTTTGTTGTATCTGATAAACAATTTTAATGATACCCAAAAACATGATTTCACTTAAGAAGGATTATGCAAGTTTCAACAGTATGTGTTGATGAGTCGTGAAATTACGCGATATTCGATGCTAATTCCTTAAGTTTTTGTGACTCTTTAAGCACTTTTGTTGTTACTTTTTGTGTTTTTATGTTGTTTTGTAGGAAAAGATGCCCGGACAGCATAAAAGAGAAAAATGGATCAAAATGGACCAAAATGGAACAAAATAGAGCAAAACAAGCCAAGATAGCTGAAATGAACCGGAGCACCACCTGCGAATTGCAGGTACTGCATGCGAGTCGTAGGTGGTGCAGCATCTGTTGACAGAGAATGGTCAAATAAAATAAGACAATGATGCAACACATGCGACACCACATGCGACTCGCATGTGGAACCCGCGAGTCGCATCCTGTGTCGCAGATGCTGCACCTCGGTTGATTTATGAGATATTGGTGCTCTATCCAGTTTTATGTGATCTAGAAGTGATCGGAAGAAACCAAGTGAAAAGAAAGTCCAAAAGAGTCCAAACTGGACATTTTTGCAAAACTGTCAAAACTGGACAGTTTTGCAAAAACGGGACAGATTTGCAAAACTGAAACTTTGGGGTTTATTTTGTCATTGTTTGGACTTGGAAAAATTGGGAAACATAAAAGGAAGACTTGGGGGGAAATCAGATCATCTTTGGTCATTTTGCAAGTTTTGGAGGCTAGGGTCTCACTTACACCATTGGAGGAGAAGATTGGAGACACTTCAATGAGATATTTCTTAATCCTTTCTTCAATTCCTTGTTTTGTATTGTATATCTAAGTGTGTAGTATTTATTCCATTACTTGAATCTTGTTTATGAAAATATTCTTGATTAAAGTTTGGATTGAAACTCTTGTTTTGCTTATGTATTGAATGATTTTTATTCCTAATGAAGTGGGTTATTGTTGATTTAATTAATCTCGTTCTTGAATGTTTCCAAAGGGATTAGCTAACCCTAGGACTCACCCATTTACTTAGATTGAGCTCGGAAGAGGAAATCTAGGTTGGGAAAGATTAATTAACAAGAATTTGGGTCATTAAACCCATCTAATAACTTGAGCTCGGAAGAGGATAGTTACTTGAGGTTAAATTGATTGTGCCTAATATCACACTCTAAGGCTTGGAAAAGCATAGAGTGAAATTCATTGATTTGGTTGGAAGACTTTCAATGAGATTTTAGAAATCATTATCTATTAACATAACCTCGTTCTTAGTTTTAATATCATAAAATACATTAGATCGTTACTTGAGTGTAATATCCTATTATCCATGCTTGTGGCCATTGATCATTTTACTCGCTTTCTAGGTTAGTTTACATTTCCGCATTAGTCATAATAATCTTAATCAAAAACCAAAATACCATTTATCGTTTGGCTTTAGCTTAGTTGGTGAAAATTCCTTACTTTCTTAATCGCCTAGCATATTGTTCCCTCTGGGATCGACCCCGACTCATAGTTGGGTAAATATATTGCATATGACCGTGTACACTTTCTCTTTGAGGAGTGTATTTGGACGTTATCATGTGTTTTCATTTAATTTTCATCATTCTGTCTCAACTTCTGCTGAAGTTTCTTTTTCAAATGAATTGTCTATTCTTTATGCTTTTCAATAAGAGTAGCTTAAATGTTTTGGAATTCTTCTACACAAAAATTTGGCAGGAATAACAATTTATTTAACCATTTCAAAAGAAGAATATAATACCGGTTAGGTAGTTACCAAAACAACATTTAACTTTACTTCATGGTTCTGACTTTGTTTATAAGTATTTATTAGTGTGGAATAACGAAACTTACAAATAAGAGTATTGTTAAATGTTCCTATAGGCTTTGTGCTTAGTGGTCCTCAGATTTTTTACCTTATGAAGGCCTTAATGCATGCTATTGGACTGCTTTTAGGTTTGGATCGGTTGGCAAGCAAACGTCGCTACTATTACTTGCTCGCATGTTTAGTTAAGCTCGAGGTTATTATCTATTACTTCGGGTAGAAATTTTACTCCAATATTCAAAAGATAAAGCTAGCCAGTGCATGTAATATACCTTTGGGTTCAGTGTTAAACTATAGTGAGTTATATACCTTCAATTGCAATACATGTACCATGAGAATATTTCACAGGTGATGTGACACTTCTCTATGACTAACATTCATATTTATCTTTTTTGTCAAATTTTTGACTTTTTACTCATTTTTTATCAATCCTTTAATATAATAATATCCACACATTAATGAAAAAATGCCATTACTTGCCAAGAGTGATTGTTACCGTTACAACCGGTTCCTATTCCACATTTAGTGAACGACACAAACTTTCATATCCCACTAAGGATCCCTACAAACTGTTACTATTGATTACCAGATTCTCATATTAGGCATCATTTCATACATCCAATTAGTATCGGAGGGCTTACGATATTTAGTAAATACTATTTACTGAAGAGTTTAGCCATGGCTAGTACCAAAGTTCAGAATGTTATGACCCCTAGCCCATTGTAAGTTCGTCCATGCATGCTTCCCTATCTTCAGTGTTAACATTATGAATAATCGATTTAGAACTTCCCCGTTTTCACTCGGCACTAACATTTTGGATAAGGTGTTTTCTTCGTTTTTTTTTTTTTTTTTTTTTTTTGTTGCAGAATCTGTTTTTCAGGTTTCTTCAGTGTAAATTTTTCTCTATTTGCTTATGCTTAATTTTGGTCTTCTATTACTTGGTGAGTGCTCATGTATTTGAAAATGACGTACAAATCTATGTATTGATATAAAGTTGGTCATAGAGGAGGTGATATGGTATCTCTCTTAGACAAGAAAATACATTTATCTTTTTTCTCATTTCTTTCATTTTCTCCATCCTTCATTCCATAATTAATCCATCTTTCTTTCCATAATTAACTTTATTTAAGATTTATGAAGCATAAACCTAATTTTTTTCAACTCGTGCATTTTCGCTCCCCGGAATGTTTAATGATCTCGTGTCTTTTCGCATTCCACAATGTGTAACGGTATTAATGTCACGCCCCGAACCTGGGCCTGGACGTAACACGGCACCCGGTGCCTGACTGCATGTGACCGAGCGAACCAACTGGCTGACTGAATCAACATGTGATATCAAAACATAACTGAATGTGGAAACAACTAAACACATGCTGATATACTAAAGGTCTGACTGAAATCATAATGCGGAAATACTTAGACAATCTGAAATATATCTGAAAGTAGCCAACATGGCTAAACCAAAACGACTAAACAACTGCCAACAAGGCTAACATATCTGACTGTCTGAACTGTGTCTATGAAGCCTCTAAGAGTACTCAATAATAAAGTTGTCTATAAACTGAATGACTGGATAGCTGACAACGCCCCGAAGGAATTTGGGGCTCACCAGTAGCTGATACGTGCACTCCTAAATAGCTGATTCGTCAACCTGTATATCATTGCCTGCATCGCGAGATATAGGCCCCCAAGCAATAAAAAGGGACATCAGTACATTTGAATTGTACTGGCATGTAAAGCAACTGAAGCAATAAAATACTGGAACTGGAACTAAAACTGAAACTGAACTAAACAGGAAAGCAAGAAGCTGAAGTACTCCCTGTTCTGGATAAAGAATCACATGTAAAACTGTAAATATAACTGTGGCCTGGGGCCCAAATAATGTGCACAAAAACTGTGGCCTCAGGCCCAAGAAATACGTATGCATAAACTGTGGCCTAGGGCGCAAAAATACAGATACAGGTGTTCAACATTAACAATTTACAAGACTGGCTATAGCTGATAGCATGATAACTATTTCTGATTATGGGACTCATGCAAATAACTGGTTATACACTGGCTGAGACTCATGTGATAACAATGCACAAGTTTATAAAGATTACGTGCTGAGTTCATGATGTTCAAAGTGACAACCATGAACGAATTCTGTAACTGCAACCCTAGAAGATAACAGTTCTATACCATACCATGAAACTAGGGCTAAACTATATTCTGAGTCAAATTACCGACAAGTATGAAGAATGAGGCGTAGGGAGAATCATGATTATTCCCTAAAGTAGATAGTTAGCCTCACATACCTTAATTCCAGCCTTTGAGCGCAATACAATGTTCGTCAACCCTTTCAACTTTGATCTATATCAATACAAGTCAAAGGGATTCTATATTAGCAATAATATTCATGCTTTGGTCATCTAAGCATTTTATCAAACACTTAGTGGGCATGAAGCTCCACAGTCTCCATTAATGGTGATTTCTTCACCCAATTTCCATTCTATTACTTCTAGGTGATTCTACAATCTTAATTAGGTGTAATTAACATCATTCTCCATCACCCATATGATTATAACAATCTCAAGTCAACAATCCAAAACCCTACTATAGTTCGTGTAATTCTCTTTACTAAACCCATTTACTATTCTCTCAAGAACTCATCAATTCACTATTAGGAATGATTAGAGTTTAGAAACATTACCTTTTTGACGTTCAATCCTCTTGATTCTAGGGTTTCCACGCCCAACAATAATGTTCCACTCACAACTCTATTGATTGGAAGGGTTTACTCAAGTTAGAAAGAGATTAGGGACTTGAATTCAACCTAGAATCATGATAAAACTTACCTTGTAGGGTTCTTGAGTCTTGGAACTTGTTCCATCTGACTTTAGGGTGATTTTTCGTGACTAGGGGTGTTAGGAAAATAAACCCCAAGGTTAAATATAACTTAAAATGCGAAATCCCAACTTTTAACCCGAAATCGACCTGTTTCGCGATGGGTCCGCGATGCGGGTGCATCGCGCGACATTCTGCAGGTCACTACTCAGAGTTGCACGATTGGCCCGCGAAGTGGGGCCATCGTACGCGCCCTCACGCGCCCCGAGAAGGGGCATGTGTCGGATTTGCGCAGTGTTCGGAAAATGGACATAACTTCTTGTACACAACACTGTTTGGGCTCTACAATATACCGTTGGAAAGATATTTCAAAGGGCTGCAACTTTCTTGTTTTAAGTTTCCCCAAATTCTCAACTAATCAAGGAGTTACTGCTGCCCGAAGTAGGCCTATCAACCATTTTCGCAAAACGTTCAAACGTTCAGTTTTTCTACTAAAACTCTAACGATAAGAGTCTAACCTTGGTTCCAAGATATGGGGTGTTACAATTAACTTGTCATGATCCAATTTCATTAAGTCGTGCGGGCACCTACCTTCCCCACCTCGGTAGGCGAGCCCTTATCCCAACAATCATAAACATAAGTAAAACGGAAGAAAATAGAAATAATGTAAGTCTCTCAATAATAATATAAAGTGCGGAAAGCAATGAAATACAACCCCAGTATCGTGGTCTGGTCATACAAGAGCTCTACTAAACTATAAGTCTGAATAATACATAAAATTCCCAATTCATATCCCGGAATAGGAAGTGAGACAAAGCAATAAAGAGGAGTCTTCGAGAAGCGAACATCATCATGCTCACCCTGAATGGACTCAAAAGCAAACTCGGAAATCAACTACGAGGAGATGAAGTGAAACTTTGCAAGTACTCTGTATCTATAAAAGAATGCAACAAGTGTAGGTCAGTACAACCAACAAGTACTGACAGGTATCATATGCCGACTAAGACTAGGTAACGTATATGAAAACGATAAACTAAGAATAACACGTAAACAACAAAGTACATGTCATTACTAGACAAGTATCCGCAATACCAAACACAACCTATGTTATAGCATCTAAGCCCAAATATTCCAAGCTTTAGAATAATCACCCAAGACCAAACTATGACTACAGTATCTTGTCCCCATTTAATCACATACAAGGATCCCAACACAATCCATATCAAATCCAACAACATTCTAAATCACGCTTAGCACATCAGAGAGACAACAAATTACAGTAGAAATATATGCCAAGCCTCAGTATATCAACTCTGAATCCATCAATCACAACCATATCACGCATCTAAACCCAATTGTGCCAAGTCTCGGAGATTTCAATCACAAGTCCATGTCATAATCAACCAAGAGAGATGATAAGAAGAAATGCAAGATGTATATGATATGTATGCAATGCATATACTCGTATACATGTAATCCGACGATGGAACATCATGTCTCAACAGCATAACCCATGAGGGACCGGCGAAGTCCATGTACCGGTCACTCCGCACACAGCCCAGAGATGACTCAACTTGCAATACTAGTCACTCCGCACATAGCCCAGAGTTGACTCAACATCCAATACCAGTCACTCCGCACACTTCCCAGATATGAATCTATCCAATATGGGTCAGATAGATAAGTGTTTACGTATCAGTCACTCTGCACACAACCCATAGATGACTTAATATCCAATATGTCTAGGAAGAATACCGATCACTCTACACATAGCCCAGAGGTGACTCGTATCAATATTTCTCAATGCATATGTATTTCCTTCTCATTTCCCATCATCAGTACCATATCCAGGCAATATCAATATATCATGAAAATGAGTACGAATACAATGCAAGTGTAATATCAATAAACTAAATCAATCCCAAATAGTACCACACATGGGCACACAAGTAATATTATCAATAAGGCTGCACAATAAGCCACAACAGATTCACAGTTTTTATCTCAATATCAATGAAGTAAGGTACCACAGTATCATAATCATGATATTTAACTAACCACCAATACCCTATATCTCAACGTGGCGACGAGCCAACAAGTATATAGAACAGATAAGTCAACAACGCAATGGGGTGGCTAACCCCCAAATCATACAACAAGGCCCAACCTACGGCAATATCTATCCCAAACTTCATACTCGAAGGTTTACATGCATTCTCCGACAATATCATCTAAACATATGCTTCGCTAATCGAAGTCTCACCATAAGGTAAACCGTAACCTACCTGGAAAGCCGAATAACAAACTCGGACGACCAAACCTTAGTCTTGCCCTTCCTTTGTGCCTCATAGTGAAAGTCTAATCATCTGCGGATAGGGAATTAGAATCAAGAAGAATCAATACTCACAACCTTAAAGCCCCAAATCCTAACTCATGGAATGGGAAAACGAGCCTTTCAAGGGTAAAATAGGAAATTCGAAGGCTAAATATGAAATTCATACTCTAGGTGATCAATTCTCATCAAACATTAGCTAGATTAACTCATAGATTAGGGAAATTTGGATTCTAGATGAAACCCTCAAATTTGGTATGAACCCTAACTTAAAATCCCACAAATTGGTCACTGGTAATGAAGGAATCATAAAATGCTTATGTAGTCACTAATCAACAATTTCATACTTATTCAAGCTGAATCCACCAATAATTCAAGGTTTTATTATAAAAAAAAACTCATTAGAGGAAGAAACCCAAAAACCCTCTTTAATCTTCAAGTTAATCACCAATAATGGAAGGTATAAGCTTATCAACAATGAATTCATCAATTTCCTATGGTTAAACTAACCAGTTTCACCATCAATTTCCCATTAGGAAGGCTAAAACCTTTAAAAAAGAAACCATAAAACCCCATTTTATTCATCATGTTCTATAAATTTAGTACCATGGATTCATACGTAAGGAAGGTAAATGAAAGGAATAGAGATTAGGGAATTTACCCTCAAAAGAAATCTGAGCCAACTCTCCTCAAATCGCCTCCAAGATGATAAGGAATTGTTATAGTAAGAATGGGAGGAATAAGGGTTTCAAAAGGGCATTTAAATAAGAAACTGCACCGTCGGCCACTTTTGCTATCAACAGGCCGCTTTTGCAGCACCGCTCCTGCGGTCAAGAGGCCGCCCTTATAGCACCACTATTGCGGTTCCACCACCGCTTTTGCAGCTACCTGACACCAGAAATTTTTGGTGTCTTCCAAACTTGGAATCGACACCCGGAACCTCCCGGAAACAAACCAAATATGCATACACATGTAAAATCGCGCTACGAACTCATCTGCGCACTCGAAATTCTCAAAAAAAGCCTCGTTGAACAAGTCAACCCTCAAAGCCTAAAAGAAACTTTCCAACCAAGTCCCAAAACGCAACCGAGTGCATTGGGAACCAAACAGAACCCACTAATTAGTCACAAATGATCATTCGAATCTCTCGGAATCGACGAATTTACAAAAAAGGTCCGTTTACCCAAAAGTCAACTATGTGTCAAACAGTTTTTACTTAAAAGCCAACTTTTCCAAAAGTCACATCACAACTCACTCCCATGCCTAGGGAACCATGCCACCCATCCTCGCGGGTCAAAATGGTACTAATAAAGCTCGGGGACGGGTCAACGGGGGAAAAATGGTTAAAACGCAACAACTAACGAATGGGTGGTTACATAATTACTCAGTTTAAACTGTTTCTCTTCCCCTCCAACACACGCTTGGACATTGGAGATTTCTTATAGAATAACTCTATCTGCATTCTAATACATGTTCAATTTTAAGTTTTCATAAAATGTAGTCCGTTAGATATCATTTCAACTAGGTTATGGAACATCGTATTGATGACTGTTTTGGTCTGTTCTGTGACTCTGCCTGTGCTTTGTTGTATCTGATAAACAATTTTTATGATACCCAAAACATGATTTCACTTAAGAAGGATTATGCAAGTTTCAACAGTATGTGTTTTCATTTAATTTTCAGCATTCTGTCTCAATTTCTGCTGAAGTTTCTTTTTCAAATGAATTGCGTTTTCTTTATGCTTTTCAATAAGAGTAGCTTAAATGTTTTGGAATTCTTCTACACAGAATTTTGGCAGGAATAACAATTTATTTAACCATTTCAAAAGAAGAATATAATACCCGTTAGGTAGTTACCAAAACAACATTTAACTTTACTTCATGGTTCTGACTTTGTTTGTAAGTATTTATTAGTGTAGAATAACGAAAGTTACAAATAAGAGTACTGTTAAATGTTCCTATAGGCTTTGTGCTTAGCGGTCCTCAGATTTTGTTTTCCTTACGAAGACCTTAATGCATGCTATTGGACTGTTTTTAGGTTTGGATCGGTTGGCAAGCAAACGTCGCTACTATTACTTGCTCGCATATTTACTTAAGCTCGAGGTTATTATCTATTATTTCGGGTGGAATTCTTACTCCATTATCCAAAAAATAAAGCTGGCCAGTGCATGTACTATACGTTTAGGTTTAGTGTTAAACTATAGTGAGTTATAGACCTTCAATTGCAATACATACCATTAGAATATTTCACATTTGTTTCTATACAATATATATATATATATATATATATATATATATATATATATATATATATATATATATATATATATATAGATAGATAGATAGATAGATGAACGGTATATATTAATCTTGCTCTAAATTGTTTTATGTAGTTTTGTAAGAATGAGTTTTAATAGTCTTTACGACTGCACGAAGGGCGGACAATTTCACTCTATATAAAATATATAGCTAGGAATAGCCAGGATCCTATTTATCTTTTTTCTCCTTTTTTTGTGCTCAGTTTTCTCAATTATTTTATTATAATAAATTATCTCCACAACTCACCCATCCCATCTTTATCTTCATAAATTATCTCATAATTAATAATATTTATAACTCACCTAAATTACCTTAATTATACAAAAACACTACTACATCCTTTCCTCTTCTTTGAGGAATCCTATGGCAACCCATCTTATCTAAGATGAAAAAGAGGGGCACTTTAGCTGCAATAGTAGTTCAACAGATCTTGGTAACCTCCAACAACATATGTGTATCAATTATCCGTCAATGAATAAAAAACTAAAGTTTTAAAGCAAAACAGAATAAGCTACATGAAAAAAATAAGGGTAGATATGATTGTGGAAGGCGACTATATAAATGAGAGAGTATGTGTTCTTTTATTTCTGGCTATTAAAGGAAAAGGTATGATAATTCTTCACAATTGTGAATTTTGTTTAAGAGATCTTATAATTGGAGTTTGACAGTAACCCCTTGGATGGTGGTTTCCCGTGGTTCATTAATATATGGTTTTCCATAAAACCATGTTTGTTTTCATTGTTCTTAAAATTATGTGATATGGTGCTGTAAATCCATGGTTCATCCCATGGTTATATAACCATAAAAAGTCTCAATTTTTGTAACCATGGATTTGGTGATTTTTCCGTGGTTACGTATTTCATGTTCCCATTATACCCCACCCTCCACCATTCACCCCACCCCACCCCTGCCCCACCATCCACCCCCACCCTACCTACTCACCCCACCCCACCCCACCCTCCCCACCTTACCGCTCACCCCCACCCTACCACCCACCCCCACCCCTAACTACCCCACTCCTCTACCACCTACTACCCCAACCACCACCCATTGCCCCTCACCACCGCCCAACCCCACCCCACAACAACTCACCCCCACCCTACCACCTCCCTCACACAACCCACCCTTCCACCCCCCTCCCCCCACTACCCCTCACCACCACCCAACCCCAAAACCACTCACCCCCACCCTTATCCTACAACCACCCACCCCTCCACCATTCCCACCCACTACCTACTTATTTTTTAAAGTTTCAATTTTATTTTATTAATATATATAAACTAATTTCTAATTAAGAGTTAAGGGTATTTTAGTAAAATTATAAGTTATTATACAGTACCATACAGTAACTTGAGACCTATTTTGGAATCCAAAATTTTTGTTTCGTATAGAAGAATTATTCTGATTAACAATGCTTTGTGGCATACTCTTCAATATGTAGCGATGAAATTTTAGAATTCATAGCTAATTGTATATATAATTGCCAAAAACAAGGTTACACATTTCACTTCTCATAGCAAACGAAGAAAACTTTTAGCTATAATTTTATATATTTTATAGCTAAAAGAATCCATTGTTAGTTATGTACAAAAATATTTGTAGCAAATAATTTAATTCATGGCTATAGATTTTTAAACTCGTAGCTAAATGTAATTTTGTTGCCACGAGATTGAACTATAAAAATAGCCACCAAATTTGTATTTTTGTGGCAAATAAATTAAACTTTTTGCTACCAAAAAAACGTTGTAGCTACAATATAAAGATTGCTACAAGTTTTATTTGTCGTGGCAAATGAATAAAATTATTTGCTATAAATATATTTTTCGTGGCAAGAACATTTTACCGTCACAGCTACAACACAAAAGAATTCGTAGCAATAAGTATTAGTCCCTAGCCACGGATCATGTAAAGTTTGTAGCTAACTTTTAGCTACGCTACATATTGCTACGGAAAGAAATATTGTAGCTAAAGTGTTTAGCCACGGAAATTTTCATATTTAGCTACAATGTATTTCGTAGCTATATATGCATTTTGTTGTAGTGAACAATACAAATGTTATTAAACCACAACAAACGATACAGTCTGTCCAAACATTGTATTCATTAATACAGTACAATACAATACAACACCATTACCCTACCATACTGTACATTAATGAACCACGGGAAACAACCATCCAAACAGAGGGTAAGTTTCTTGAATGGAAGGTGATATGGAAAAAGTTTGCAAAGTATGAGAATATTTTTAGGTGACAGTTCTAACAAATTTGGAGTTATGCTGCTGGAGACATAAAATTGTATTTATATGACTTTTTTTTTTACGCGATGCGTGACATTCTTATGTTGGGTCTGAGTAATTTTATTTTATTTTACAATTAATAAAAAATTACAATGAATACATAAGATTATTATTTCTTATTCATGCTAATCGTCTATGTGGCCGCAGGTCATATGTAAATTTGTATGTTGAATTGGATAGAATTATCAACGAAAGAATTTACGTCCATCAAGGTTAACTTCAATTATGTCGTTTAAAATTCTTCTATAAGTTACATTCTAAATTTTACAAAGAGCGTACTGTTATAAAGTTAGATGAATGTAATGTAATGCCCTCGTTTGGATAAATTGTTGTTATAATATGTCCATTGTAAAACCTTCTTTTGGATGAAGCAATGTCTTACTTTTGCATAAAATTATTGTGTATATTGTTCTTTTAGCAAATCAGAACTAGTTAGGAAACCTGCAACGTTATCTAAAAATAGAAGAATCGACAATCAAAGGGAAAAGGGCCTGATTTACCCCTCTACTTTGGGAAAAGGTTCATATTTACCCCCCCGTTATACTATCAGGGACAGGGGGTTAAAAATAGGGGCAAATGTTTCAACTATTGTAACGGTAGGGATATAAATGGGCTGATAGTATAACGGGGGGTAAATATGAACTTTTTCCCAAAGTAGAGGGGTAAATCAGGCCTTTTCCCATTTATATAATATTAGATGGTAAAAGCTCTTAGTTAATAACTGCAAATGGGTACCAGACAACCGATAAATGATTGTTTAATTCCCCTCCCATATGTAACGTATATATACACATTCCATTATCCATAAATGCATCCCTTCTTCCCTCATACATGAGATAACCCACCATTCTATAAATAGAGGTGAAAGATGTATAAGTTTTCAAGCCTCCTTTTCGGAAAAACTATGAAACATGTTATATTTTGAATTTTTTGCTCAATGGGGTGACTTTCTCAATAAATTTGGACAAATAACGGAGTTTCCTGATCATTTATGTTTTTACAGGATATGTGAAATCTTAATACGAAATATTATTTTGTTGAAAGGACTTTCTCAATAGTACACATTTCTAACTGCACTTGCGAATTGATTGTAAGCATTTCTTGCCTTATAACATTTTCTGTTTATGGCAATCATTTATGCATCAACTCCAATTACAAGTTGTTTAGGGCCTGTTTAGAAAGCCACCCAGGTAATTGGAATTGGTGTAATTACACAGTTTGACCCGTTTGTTTGACCAAGTAATTACACAGTTAAGTGAAAATTGAGTGTAATTGAGAGGGTGTAATTACACTCTCCAATTCTCCGGGAGGGGGGGTTGTTGAGAATTGGGTGTAATTACAGGATTACTTTTTAATTTGTTTCTTTTTTGTTTATTTTAACTCTTTTTATTTTTTATTTCTATTATTTTTATTTCTTTTGATTTTAATTTATTTCTATTATTTTAATTTCTTTTTTATATTTTTACTTTTGAACTAATTTTATTTTTTAAAATGTATTTTTCTTTTATATTATTTATTTTTCATTTCCTTTCTTCTCCTTCCCAGCTGTTACTTCTTGTGGTTCCATGTAATTGCTCGTATTTTTTATTTTTTTTATTTTATTCATTTAGCATATATTATTCTAATTTTTGAAACTACACCTGTTAATATTGGAAAGAATGAGTCATTAACAAACTTGGCATATAACGACTGACGTTATTGAAGTAGAATTTTGTTGTGAATGAGGTTATAGACTTATATTTTCCCTTTCTTTTGAATTATGTACTTAAGTTACATTGGAACTTACTTATGTAATGTTAGAATTTGACATAAGAGTATTATATTAAACTTTTTCTTTTGGATTTTGAATGGAGGTTATATTTTCAATTTTATGCTTTCACATACTACTAAAAAAACTGGAATTAACTACGAACTTTGTCGCTAATCCATCGCTATATTGCTCGTAGCTAACATATATCTATCGCTAATCTGTCGTTAAACAGGATTAGCGATGGATTTTGCTGTTTAGCTACGGAATTCGTCCGTTGCATGTTGTTTATTTTTCACTTACATTTGATGAATTTTTTGTGTCAAACATTTGACTAATGTTATGGCATTATATTTATAAATATTACTTTTTTGTCAAACATCCAATCCATGGCGTTCTCACAAAAAAAAAAGTCTTCTTTTAAGTTTTATAATTAATTAAAATTAAATATTATTAATTTGAAAAATATATATCAATTATTTTTTACAATATTAGTTACAAATGTATGATTATTAATTAATATATTTTCAAGAAACAATGTCTTATTAAATAACTAATTTAATATCATTTATAAAGGCAAATATTTTTTAAATATTAATTTTAAATTTTATAATTAAATTTTATTTTTAAATTAACTAATTGTGTAATTACACTTGTGCAACCAAACAGCTGTAACAACCTTGGATCTAACTCTCACCCCAAAAGGTAGCTATTGAGGTGAGAGAGCCCAAGACTATTTAAATCCACATAAGTACATTATGCCCACCGATGCGGGACATAACAAACCACCACGCTCCGCATCCGTCGTCCTCGACGGTTGTGCGCTAGAAATTATTAGCCCCGAGCGAACTGCCATACCGGCGTCACCATCCAAGGCACGACAGACACGAAGGGAGGTGGGTGGCTCTGATACCAATTGTGACAACCTTGGACCTAACTCTCACCCCAAAAGCTAGCTATTAAGGTGAGAGAGCCCAAGGCTATTTAAATCCACATAAGCACATTATGCTCACCGATGTGGGACATAACAACAGCACGCTTGTAATTACACTGTAATTACGTTATGACAAACAAATAGGTCGTAGTAGTGTAATTACTAGGCTGTGTAATTACTACCGTAGTAATTACACCAATTCCAATTACCAGGTGGCTTTCCAAACAAGCCCTTAATTTCATTTATTCAGGTAAAACAGTAGGGATTCACAAGGTTTGATTGTATATAAGTCCTCTATATTTTTGTTTGTTTTCAAAAAGCTCTAGCCATTATTTAGTGCAAGCTAAAATAAAAGCTCGAAATTGATAATTTTCCACTCAATAAGAAAATTTAGTAATGTTTTTGTCGTGTTTTGATTTGCAGTGTTCTGGTATTCATATTAAAGAAAGAGGCAAAGGCTTGAGATGGTCGAAAGTTATAAATCTGATCGAGCTCTTAGCAGAGCATTGCGCAAAATTCGTCCAATAAAGAGGAGTAAACAAATGTGACGTTCGGGGAAAAAAAACTGAAAGTGACGGTTGATTGAAAAAAAAAATTAAACAACCTTTTTCAAAATATTGCACCTTTAGAGCTGCACAATTAAGTAAAAGGTTGTAACTGTTTCATAGTTATGGAAGCGTTTCATTCTTAACACAACAAATGATAGTAAATATTGAGTAGTTATTTTAAGAAGTGAATATTAATTTTTTTTAATAGCACATAGGTGAGGAAAAATAGGAAAAATTGAGAAAATTGAGAAAAAGGAAAAACACCATTGTTGGTCATAGAGAGGTGTCACTCTGCCTACACTTGCAATTTTGATTGTAAGCATTCTTGCATTATAACATTTTCTGTTTATGGTGGTCATTTATGCATCAACTCCAATTACATGTTGTTTAATTTCTCCAGAAGAGATTCACAAGGTTTGGTTGTATATAAGTCCTTTATATTTTTAATTTTTCAAAAAGCTCTAGTCATTATTACGTGCAGGCTAAAATAAAAGCTCGAATTTGATAATTTTCCGCTCAAGAAGAAAATGTAGTAATGTTTTTGTCGTGTTTCATTATGCCTGAAAAGGAATTGTGGTGAAAATTAATGAATATAAAGGAATAGTACATAAAAACATAAACAACGTTAAAAAGAATTTTTCTAAAACTTCCTAGTAAATTTAGAGAGTATTATGAGTTAATGAAATACCTAAGGATGTAATTAGTAAGATCACTAAGAAATTTAGTAGATGGCAAAACGATACTCCCTTAGTCCCATTTTATTTATGTGACACGATTAAGTGTACGGGGTCCAATTATTTAAATTTTAGTGTGAGTTCGGACATAAAAACTTCAAGTTTTTTGAAATAAAATTTCATTTATTTGAAAACTACATTAAAAAAAATACTATATGCAAGGAAAAAACAAAGCATTTTTTGGTAATTGAAGATTTTTATTACCAAGAAAACAAAATCAAAGATTAATTATATGGTAATTTAAAATATAATATTTGAAATAAAGATAGAGTTTAAAAAATTATGTAAAAGATTGAACAAAAAGGAGAAAATATTTTTGTAGTTTGTCTCAAAATAAAACAAAATGTTAATAGTATTTTTACAATTAAAGTCTCAAAATTTTAACATTTGAATGCTTTAAAACTATATAATTGTGAAGAGAATGCCAGTGTCCAAATTTTATGTTTGTTATTTATTGATTTTTTTTGTTTTTGTATTTAGGTGTTAGAGAGAGATGATCATTTCATAAATCTAATAAAACTTTAACAATCGCGCGAAGCGCGGACTAGTTTACTAGTCAACATATAATGCTACTTATGACGAAAATATGTAGACACTGAAAGAGACTAAACCGCAATCTCCTGCAGGCACCAAACGAATATGGCAAAGTAATGAAAGAAATAATGAAACTCGATCGATCAAATTGGAATAATGAAACATTCGACTTTTGAAGAACATAATATTGAATATAGCTGTTACTTCTACACAATTCAAAATTGACTTGGACTAAGGTGGAAAGGTACTTCAATTTAGCGAGCATATACAAATATTTTTGTTAGATGGTTTCTCGCTACAGTCTTTTTTGTTAAAATGAATGCGGATGGGTGTCTGCTTTCTTTAATAACTAGTGAATATGTCCGCGCTTCGCGCAGTTCAGAAGAAAAATTAAATAGTGTCAAATAATCTACGTAATGAGAGTAACTTTTGTATGTACAAAAAAATGTCCTTACTTTCCATATAACTTTCTGTTACATAAAGCCGTGAGTAACACTTTTTGAAGGAAATAAAAAATACTCAAAGGAATAATATAAGCACAATCAGAAGATTCAACAATGACTATATAAAAGAAATTTATCAAACTAGAGAGAGAAGGGAGACTTTACTTAATAACTCAAAACTCTTGAATCTCACTACAATAAAATATGTGACAGATCATCCCTATTTATAATACTAGAAAACCAACATACACTAGGATTAGAAAACTCATTCCAATATGAACTAGACAAATAAATCCTAACTAAGTATGAATTAAATAAATACCAAATACCAATCCTAAACAACTTTGGAGTAGTAATCTTGGTTTAATTCCAACATAGCCTCCCTTAAACCAAGATCTTCAAACTTGAGCGTGTCCTTAACAGTATCATATCTTGTAGAAGTCAACCACCTCAGACTCTCGAACAATTTCCTGAAGTACGTAGCATCGACAAACTTGCGAGTGCCATCTTTAGTCAGCTTCAGTTTCTCTTCAACAAGATTCAAAGTTAATTTCACTTTCTCCATCTTCAAAATATCATGAGAATATTTGTTCTTCTTTTTGTATCCTTCAATAACTCGTCTTGATTTAAAATCATCTGCTTCTTCACTTGATTTGTACTTGGTCTTGCGTGCCCATCCGACTCTAGTTGACCTTTCAATAGGTGGTAGAACAGTATCATCAACAACTCAAAATATACAATCTCAGATAACGGTTCAAAATTGATTGTGTTTTCAATATCCAGAATCATGCACGTCAATTGTGGATCTGGACCCTTAATTATTTCTGCTTCAATTTTGGGTAAATCATCAAAAACTTGCTCTTGATGAACTTTTTTGCTTCTTTCATCACTAGATTCATCTTCAATACCTTCAAACAATTTTTCTTGTGTGATAATGGCTGGTACTTCTATTCCTTTTTCAATAGCCCCACATTGTATAGACCAATCATGTCTATTACATATTTCATTACTTAAAACACTAGTAGCCTCTACCGATAGAGCATCAGTCCCAATCAAATTATCCTTTTTAGCTATCTCAGAAATCATTGATAAATCAATTTGAACATTATTGGATTCGGTGTTGCAATAAAAGACATCTATACCACAACAAAAATTACCTCTACCTTCTCTTCTTTTCTTCATAATTTCTGAATTCTGGCCTTCTTCATTTATTTTTGCCAGATTCGATGACTCTTCTTTATCTTTTGGTTCATCCTTTGTTTGCAATGCCTCATCCACTATCTCATGTGTTTGCCGATTCAATGACATCTCATATGCCACCAATTTATCTTCTAGATCATCAACTCTCAACGTATTAAGATTCTGGGTTGCCTCAATATCTGTTTTCTTAATGTGAATTTCTAATCTTAGAGACTGCAATATCTTCTCAACAACTGTAACATCTTCCAATACTTCTCCATTGACCTTCATATCATTAACTATTTTTATAATTCTTGTAAAAAATCCTTTGATAGATTCTGTTGGTTTCATCTGGGCCAACTTATACTGTCTCCAAAGCTCTTGAAGTTTCTCTCTCTTCACATCTGCAGCACGCCTATATGATTTCACCAATATTGTCCAAGCCTCTTTTGCTGATTTTGCATACAAATATTTGTTATATACATGCAATTGAACTTTGCTATTGAGGTAGTAGAATGCCTTATAATTCAATTGCATATTTTTCTCCAATTGTGTACTTGCTTCACCAGTCAATGTTGTGCCTTCTGGGGTTTCCACGAACCCTTCATCAATAATGGACCATAGCCCAACAACATTGAAGAAATTCTTCATCTGTTGATACTAATTCTCAAAATTATTTTTGCCATCAAACACAAAAACGGGACAATCCGGTAAATATGGAATATTCATATTCTTTTATATGTCGGATCTCACACGAGGCTTTGATCGGATCTCACACAGGCTCTGATACCAATTTGAAGGAGATAGAAAATACTTAAAGGAATAATATACGCACAAGCGGAAGACTCAACAATGACTATATAAAAGAAATTTATCAAACTAGAGAGAGAAGGTAGGAGACTTTACTTAATAACTCAAAACTCTTAAATCTCACTACAATAAAATATGTGACAAATCATCCCTATTTATAATACTAGAAAACCAACATACACTAGGATTAGAAAAATCATTCCAATATGAACTAGACAAATAAATCCTAACTAAGTATGAATTAAATAAATACCAAATACCAATCTTAAACAACTTTGTAGTAGTAATCTTGGTTTAATTCCAACACTTTTGTTTTTCTCTTGACGATAGTAATTGATGATTAACCAATTAAGCTATCTAACCCAGAAAAATATGATCTATAAATTCATGATGTTGAAATATCACATACAGCAAAAATTAATGCATAGTAACACCAATAATTAGAGAGTAAAAGAAAAACGAATATAAGAACATTACCAAATAATCACCGGTATTGCATTATTTCTTTAATACAATAAAGTATAATCTTTGAATTAACTCTCACATTACAGTACTATATTTGAAGTCTGTTATTGTGCGAGAGGAAGCTGAAGAAACATAGTTCGTACTTGGAAGATAAGCCCGTGCATTCCCTAACAAAGTGAAAACAGTTATATTTATAAGCCAATTAAATTACATCAAAAACTGTCTAGAACTTTGAACATAAAATTTTACGTAAACGAAAATGAAGAAGTGGATAATAGAAATTATAACCCTATAGAATGCTAAATGATTTATATAAGTGGATAATGAAAATATAACCCTATAAAAATAGGAGGACTACAAATCAAAGAAAAAGACAATATTGTGAAAAATACATTTAATTTAAACTTCTAAGAAATTAAAAGGTTAGCTTAGCAAGTTACATTTTTATATAAAATCGGAAGTGAAGATTTGAGTAATTAAATATGAAACTGGTTTAAGTCACTCATAATATACAACAGGCTTTAACTTTCACTCCCTTTTTTTGTCACCTTATCTTTTCACTGTTTTCTAAACCCAAAAAAATATTATCACATAACAACCAAAGGTGAACTTCATGAAATTGATCAATATGATAATATAATGCATAATAGGTTAGAACACTTGTAGAAAATGGAATTAAGTTAATCATCTTTTTCCTTTTTAATTTTACTGAATTACTTTTTGAATTGATCAAAGGTTACCATGGTCTTCATATAAACTCATACTTTAAGTGCCTTAAAAATGTTTATTCTCATGAAAATTCACCAAATTAATGTGAAGAATTTTCATTGTTTTGGTTTATATAAAAATTTATTGTTTTTATTTGTTTCAAGAAAAGAAAAAAGATGAGGATATAAATATAAAAAGCAGCTCAACCTATCAAGCTCTAGGTTTTCCAACTCAAACACAGAAAAAACACCCAATTTCATTTCTCATCCCTTTCGTTGTTAGCATGAAAATCATAATTGATTAGTATTCATCATCAAGTTTTATATACATTTAAGTGCTTGTAAGGAGGCCGGGTTATGACCTTTGCAATGCCGAAAAATGAAACTCCACCTTCATAGGAATGGATAATCGAAACTTGAAGAGCGACTCCATTTCTCTTGCAAATATTCTTTCATGTAAATTGTTGGCTCGGTGCTGTTGTATAGTATTGATCTAAAATCTAATAATATCCTCAAAAATAACTTTAACAATATCTTCAAAGACAAAATAATTCAAATGTAGCAGATTCATGCGCCAACCAACCTGCAAAAACAAACTTAAAATCAATAAAGTGTATTTATAGCTACGAAATCTAAGCTATGAATTTAAAATTCATAGCTATTACCTAGTAATAGCCACAAAAAATTGAATTTCATAGCTATCTAAGAATTCGTAAAATTTCTTAGCCACGAAAATAAAATTGACAAAGCTAATTCCTCATTTTTGCTATAATTGCTAACTATCGTGGCAATAACGACCTAAATAGCTACAACTTTATTGCTACGATAAACTTTTATAGCTGATCATAAGTTTTTGCCACACAATAAAGTTACTGTAGAATTAGTAACCATTTAGCCACAATAAATTATTTGAAACAAGATATCGTAGCCAAATAAATATTTTTCCTACAAATTCTAAAACATTGTGGCAATAATTAAATGATACAACCACAAATTTTTTATTATAGTAAAATGTCGTAGCTAATTATAATTTTTTGTCACGAGTTTAAATTTACTGTAGTAATAATAATCTTTTAGCCACAATAAATTATTTGTAACAGACTATTGTAGCTAAATAAATATATCTGCTTCAAGTTATAAAAATATTGTGGCAATAGTTAAATGATCTAGCCACAGAATTTTTGCTATAATAAAATTTCATAGCTAATCATTATGTTTTGCCACGAGTTAAAACTTACTGTAGTAATAGTAAACTTTTAGCAACAATAAATTATTTGAGACAAAACGTTGTAGCTAAATAAATACTTATTTTTTGTTCAAGTTATAAAAAGTTACGGCTATAGTTAAATGATATAGCCACAAACTTTTTGTTATAATAAAACTTCGTAGCTAATTATTAATTTTTACCACAACTTGAAACTTATCGTAGCAATACTAACATCTTAGTCACAAAAAAATTATTTAAAATAAAATATATTAGCTTAATAAATATTTTTGCTTCAGGTACTAAAAAGTCATAATAATGCCTTGCTCAATACCTAGAATAATCAGTTCGAGGTTTTGATTTGATGTCTTCAAAAATATCATCAGCTAAGGTAACATCAGTGTTGAAAATAATAAGTAAAAGCCTTATCTAATTAATATGTGAATAACCAAATATATAGAATTTAAACAACTATAATATTGTATCAATTGCGTTGTATAACATATTGTATTTGTTTAATTTAGACAATAAAATGTGTTATATTGTATTAAATAATTTATTGGTTATCATAAATAAAATTATATACAGAGTCCAAAAACTAAAAACTTAATACGATTTGTATACAGTTCGGGGTCTTGTCTCTTTTTTTTTACTACATCTGGCATTATAATACCTAAATTATCAAGAATTATATTTTAAAATTTCAATGATATATATAATTGATATAGAAGTGCATAACAATTCTAACTATATATCATAATTCGTATTAAATGAAGATTCCTTGTAATTTTCATATATAGCTTTAATTAATATCTAATAAAATTTATTAAATTATGAATTTTCTTTTGGTACCTAAATTTCTTGTATTAATCACCAAATTATTAATATTTAAATATACCAAATTTAAATAACTATGTTCTTGTATTTATTTATTGATCACTATTATATCCAATTTAAATAAATAAAAGTTATCAATTGAATGGTTTAATGCTATTTTAATAACTTGATAGTTATCTGGAATCTAATTAAGCACTAACAATTAATATAATTGAAATAGGAACATATAACAAATTAACAAGATTATTTAAGACGAAAATAGTTTTAAAGCAAAATATACTTTAGTTATGAAATCTATCGCTGATTTGGCACTAATATTTAAAATGAAATCTCATTGTTAATAATATTATTTTAATAATTATGTATAGGCTATATTTTTCTAATTATGTAACATTTAAGAATAATGTTTTTCTTATATCTATTTACACTAACAATTAAAAAATTAATATGGTTGATATTTAAGTCCATTAACAAAAAGTGATTATATAATAATCCTTATTAAATAAGTATTATCTATTAGTTTTAATAATAATGAAAATAACAATGATTTATAACCAATTAATAATGTAAGTAACTAATTACATAGAATTTAAACAACTATATTAAATGAAAAGTCCTTTACTAATTTAATCTGGAAAATAAAAAAAATGGTATACTACTAATTTAATAGTCTATTAATTATCATAAAATTCGTTGTCCATAAACTAACAATTGAGAACTTAACATGATTTGTACAAGATCAGGTCGTACCTCTCTTGCGACTATTGAATTATCTTTGTAACACTTCAGTAATTCTGATACTATTAAATAAAATTAAGCATATGGTTGATATACAAATGGTTGTACATCAATACTAACTATTATATAATACTTTTTTATATTTAATAAAGTATTATTTGTAAGTTTCAATATAATAAATATGTGTGCGTGCGACTGCGCACTACATTGATCAATTGTATTAAATTCAATAATTGCATATACATTATTGATTTTATGACCGTATTGCAATATAAATAACTCAATGATTATCATAAATCTAATTGAACATTAAAAATTCATAATCAGATGTAATTAAAATAAGAGACTATGCGTTATATATGACAGAACTAACAATATCATAATTCAATACAAAAAAAGTGTTAAATGTGAGAACTATCTACTAAATCAAAAAACTAAAAGTTTAATTTGATTCGTATACAAAATGGGGGTCTTGTCTCTTTCGTGTCTATATTTGGACATTTTATAATTCCCAAATTGTCAAGATTTATATTTTAAAATTTCAATAAAAATATGATTGATATAAGAGTGCATAACAATACTAACTTAGCTAATAATAACGCGTATTAAATGAAGAATTACTTGTAATTTTCAAATACAATTCAAATAAATATCTAATACTAATATTTTGTTAATTTTGATGTTTAACTAGATTAGATTTAAATAATTATGTTCTTGTATTTATTTATTGGTCGCTAACTATATTAAATTAAATAAGCATATACATTATTGACTTTATGATCTTATTACAGTATTAATAATTTAATAATTATCGTAAATCTAATTGAACATTAAAATTAATAATTTGATGTAATTAAAATAGGAGCATATGACTTATGTCATAATTCAATACAAAAAAAGTGTACATGTGAGTTTTAATTATAGCTTAAATAAAATATATAGATAAATTTAGCAGATTAATATTTAATGTTGATTATCTTAAGAATTTCTTAATACTATTTTGTACATTAGGTGACATGATACTTGACAAATATGTTTTTTTGCATACAAATAATTTATTTGTGGCGTCCTATTTAATGTAGTTATATATTTATGATTCTTTTTATTTTTTAATAGGTAAAAGTACTTAATTGTCATTGTTTGTTACTTATATTTATTTACATTATAGTGTTTGCATATAATAAAGAAGTAAAAAAACAAGTAGAAGTTATATAGTACAAAACAAGTAATGAACGGAAATTGACTAGTCAAAAATGCCAAAACCTAGTCCTAATGCCTCCAGCCGCCACAGCCCTCCACATTTCCTTCCTCTTTTTGCCAATTCCACCAAACACAAATCTTTATTACTCCATATCAAAAGATTATAAGGGGTTCTTTGGTATTATGCAATGGAGATGGCTAATCGATTTTTTTAATTACACAATGGAAGGGCAAAAATGTTGTATATATTTTAAGGGATGGTTCTTCTTGTATTACATCTACATCAACAAGATCTTCATAGCTGGTCTGTTATAAATTTCGAGCACTTTTTTTTTTTGTATTTGAATCTCATTCTTTTTCTTGCGGATTTCACTCTTTGTCACTATATTTTTTGGTTACTTTTTTTCGTTCCTCTTTATTGTTTTTAAGGTACACTTCAACTTCCATTTGTAACTTATGTTGGACTCAGTAGAAGCATTTTTATTCCTCTTCTTAGTTAAAGAGAAAAAGTTTGAATCTTTATGTTCATTTGTTAGCTTTGGTATATTAATAATATTTTATTCATTTTTGATTGAAGCTTTTGATATGTGATTCAGGAGATGCTTTTGATGGAATTAATCTTGCTCTTTTTTTAAGGTTGGTGGTTATTGATTTTCCTACTTAATATTTGTAGTTTGTTGAGTTGAATGAACTCACTTGCTATTTCTTAGGGATGTTGTTGCTCATGTTAATATATTTATGTTTCACTTTATCCATCTATAAATCATTCATGAAACAATAATGTAGAAATATGCTTCTTTCTTAATTGAGGTTTTGTTAGAAGAAACTCTTAGTGTAAAAGAATGAAATGTATATGAAATAATTGGAGTTTTGATATCCCTTTTAAGATTTCTTAGAGTTTCTTTATGAAGATATGTAAAGATTTTTCATGAGAATTTAATCGATAAATTTCTCATAATATATGATCAACTGTTAGATATATTTATATAGCCATTCGTTATATTTCTGATGTTTTTGCTTTATCAAAATTAACAAGCAAATTTATGAAATTACTAGAGCAGCAATGACAAACTGGAGCGGATATTGATCAAATTAAGATACAATTAGAGGTTATGTAGGAGGAGAGAAATCAGAAGATCGTGCAGGTTCGAGTCTCAAGCAAGATAATGCTATTGTAATCGGTGGCATAGATGAATTGTATATAGTGAATGCTTGAAATTTAGATATGTAACAACGTGTAACTTGAGACCTATTTTGGAATCCAAAATTTTTGTTTCTTATAGAAGAATTATT
Organism: Lycium barbarum; assembly: GCF_019175385.1. NCBI lineage: Eukaryota > Viridiplantae > Streptophyta > Magnoliopsida > Solanales > Solanaceae > Lycium > Lycium barbarum. Next base: position 103,950,035 of record NC_083345.1, read on the forward strand.
CTGATTAACAATGCTTTGTGGCATACTTTTCAATATGTAGCGATGAAATTTTAGAATTCAAGCTAATTGTATATATAATTGCCAAAAACAAGGTTACACATTTCACTTCTCGTAGCAAACGAAGAAAACTTTTAGCTATAATTTTATATATTTTATAGCTAAAAGAATCCATTGTTAGTTATGTACAAAACTATTTGTAGCAAATAATTTAATTCATGGCTATAGATTTTTAAACTCGTAGCTAAATGTAATTTTGTTGCCACGAGATTGAACTATAAAAATAGTCACCAAATTTGTATTTTTGTGGCAAATAAATTAAACTTTTTGCTACCAAAAAAACGTTGTAGCTACAATATAAAGATTGCTACAAGTTTTATTTGTCGTGGCAAATGAATAAAATTATTTGCTATAAATATATTTTTCGTGGCAAGAACATTTTACCGTCACAGCTACAACACAAAAGAATTCGTAGCAATAAGTATTAGTCCCTAGCCACGGATCATGTAAAGTTTGTAGCTAACTTTTAGCTACGCTACATATTGCTACGGATGCTACGGAAAGAAATATTGTAGCCAAAGTGTTTAGCCACGGAAATTTTCATATTTAGTTACAATGTATTTCGTAGCTATATATGCATTTTGTTGTAGATATGAAAAATTATAAACTAAAAAGAGTAAAACTAACCAAAAACACAACTAACACTTTATTCTAAATTATGACTTCAGACCTACATAAAAAATAAAAATAAAAAGGAAGAAGAGGAAACTTTATGTCAAGAGATATTAGAATGAAAGGAACGATAAATGGAAGAGAAGGAAAAATGTTATGCAATATGAATAAGATGCTTAAGTATTTATAGTAACTAATGCAATTGGTAACTAATGAGTAATACAAATGAAAAGAGTAACGTATATTGATTTAATTATAATAGAATTAAGTGCATTAATTGTAATAAAAGCATATTAAAACTTGGACGCATGATCTTCTATTTCAACGTGAAGAATAGATAACTTCAAGAAAAATAAGAGAGTTTTTTTTTTTTTTTTTTTTTTTTTTTGTGGTTAAGATGAAAAACTAAATATCATAGCCTATGTTCTGTTGATTATACGTTTCAAACAAAAGTAAGCGCAATTTTTTTATTTGGACTTTTGGCTTTGTAAAGCAAAATTCGATGAGACTTAAATGCTTCTACAACTACTGGTATTATAAATAACATGAGGGAGTCGAGTGGTTTTATTCTTTTGAGCAACGTACATTATGTAACTGCCATGGATAATAAAAGCCTTGTAAAAAACAAATCAGCTAATATTCTGAGGAAATATAAGAGAAAAATGTCAAAAAATTGACAAAAAAAAAAAGATAAAAAGGAATGCTAGTCGTGTCACATCACCTTGTCTATGCCTAGCTTTATATTATATATAGATTTGGATTGTACAGCTAAGAATGTGGCTGAATTCTGCGCCATCTATCGTAGCCTGTTATTCCCTCTGGTTCAAAATAATTGATGTTTTAGGCTAGAACATATGGATTAAGAATTCACTTCTAAAAATTAAAAAAGGTTTTGACTACATACCCTCAATTAAGACTTGCTTTTCTTTTGAAGTTGACATAATTATCATGGGGATATGAGAATATGGCAAGAGCAAATTTGAGAAAAAAAAAATAACTTAATTTTGTGAAACATCAATTATTTTTTACCAGCTTTTAGAGGCTATAACATCAATTATTGTGAATTGAAGGGAGTATTTATTACACTCTAGGTATTTTTACACTATACAACAGCCTAACAAAACCCACAACAATTAATAACTGTAATATTTAATTATTATTATTGTTGTTTTTACAAATTTTAGTAGTATAATCTTCGTATACACAGTGTGTATACGTTATACTCTGATCATACACTTGTTATTTACAGAATATACACTACGCTGGTTACAAACGGTAACGACTAATTAGGCAGATGAAATTTCTTTTAGCCGCATGGCTAAAAATATTAAGATCCCAGCTAGTATTTTACAGGCTTTAAATTTTTACCCTTGATAATTTTGGTAGCATAGAGGTGAAGTAGGCAGTATGCAGATTGTAGCGTGACTTGAGGATGGGACTCTGTCCAACTCAAGATATTAAGCTGTACCCAACGTTCACTTTGGTAAATAAAATCCTTTACTTACCATAAAAAATATATATATTAAGATCCCTCATTAGGGGTGTCAAATTTAGCCCAAAAGGTGATGGCCCGCCCAATCCGCCCAAAATTTTATGGGTTGGGTTCAAGATAATTTCATATTGGGCTGATTTTAGCCCAACCCAACATATCCCATTTTAAAGTGATCTCCATCTTAGCCCAATACTAGCCCAATTCTAGCCCATTTTTAAGATTTACTTAAATTTGGATTTATTGCTTGAGATTTACTTTTTTTTTTTTTTTTTTTTTTTTTTTTTTTTTATGTATACACTTTTCTTGTATCATGTATCTTACAAGTTTGTGGTATGTTTAATATGAAGGGAAATATTTTCACGAAAATATGCTTAATATGATAGGAAATATTTTTCACGAAAAATGTTTTTCTCTAAAATATTTACCACGAAAAATGTTTTCCTCAAAACTATTTTTCACAAAAAATCCGCCAAAATAATTTTCAAAAAAACATATTTTTCGCGAAAAATATTTTTCTAAAAAATAGACCCCTTCAAAAAAACTGGGTAAAGTTGGGCGGGTCATGACCCAGCCCATTTTTAGCCCAATTCAGCCCAACCCATTTCAGCCCAAGTAACTTTTGGGCCAATGTTAGCCCAACCCATTTATTACCTCAGCCCATTTTGATTGGGCCAATTTCAGCCTAGCCCGCCCATTTGACACCCCTATCCCTCATATTACCTTGTCTATTAGTGTAGAAAATATTAGACATTCATGTCACTTATCAGATTTAAACTTTCAAATTTCAGTGTGAATTCATTCCAACCTGCACAATTCAGTGTGAATTCATTCCAACCTGCACAATTTTCATCATCCTTCTGTATAAAACGATTCGAATCAGAAATTCATAAATATAATTAACTGAGGCATGTCCCATATAGAAGTGATTGACCTGTCTCCGCCATACATTAACATTTGTGAATTTTGGGTTTGCACGCCCGTCATCGCCTTCAATCAACCATACAACCATACATAGGGGACTCAGAATTTCAACTTTATCAGTTCTGAATTTTAAACGACTTCAAATGAAAATAATTGAACTCCAAATTTAATATCTATACATATTTACTGAAGTTTAATATAAAATTACAGTTTAAGAAAAATTACTAAATTTGATTGAACCCATATCGGGACCAGGACCTGTGCCCCTACAGCTATGCCATAGCAAGTTGCATGTGCAACAAATTAAGTGTTATATTGTGGGTCTTCAAGGGTCATCTAATATCTAATATGAAGAGGCACTTTCACATGGTCCACACTTTTTCTATTTTCTTCTCTTCGAGTATAGTCATTTTCTTGTCGCATAAATATCTTTTCACTAAATTGGATCAGACGTCTAAGTTAGAGAGTGTATATAAATAGTCCAAACGCATCGAAAGCACCAATAACAACATGTGCTTGTCAGATTTATGATGGACGCGTTCGATTTTATTTTTATTCAACGATTTCAATTGCATCGTAAAAACATTGTCAAATCATTAAGGAATAATGTGGTAAATTCTCTTGGACAGAAAGAAAAAATATGTAACAAATGTTTCAACACGTTGAGCTCAAATTATTCTTCAGATAGTATATATGAATATAGAAAATCGTTTGTGCTACTTCGTAACTACCAATTAAAAGGGGAAAATCGTTCCTAATTACCATTTTTAGTTGTTTCAATAAAATCTCAACACTCTATCTACAAGATTAGAAATAAAACTGTGTAGATTCAAATGTTCAGTATACTTGAGACTAAAAATATATAAAAATTGTTTAGAATATGTAGTGGTATATTTTGTAGCAAATTTATAAAAGATTTTCCCTATTTAGATTGAGTGAATTTAGAATCACAATTGAGAACAAGAGAGGGTACTGAAACATTTAAAACAGAAGCATGGGTCGAAAAGAGGAATAAAAATTTCATGATACAAAAATTTTTGCAGGGGAAGGTGAATGTTTTAACAAATAAAGTGATGAAATGGTGATAATTCAAAGGGAGAAACAGATATTATCTTTCTAATTAAACAACAAAGCTAATGTCCGAATCTTCAGATAAATAGAGGAATAATGCATATAGTTCAAATATAAGAAAGTTCGATTTTTAACACAACGTTAAAGGAGAAAAATGGTGGTGAACATTGAATATATATTAGCGACTACGAGCTTACTAGAGGAATTAACAATGCATAGTTAAGAAAGAAAGTGATAATGAGGTGGCACGCTTTTGTTGGTGAAAAATAAAGATTGATTAATGGCTTAAAAAGGAACTTTAGGTTTTGAGGGGCCGTTTGGTTGGTGAGATAAGAATAATAATTCCGAGATAACATGTGGGATTGTTTTATCTTGTGTTTGGTTACTGTTATTAATTAGTTCAAGATTATTTTATCCCACCATTTGTACTAAACTCGTAGGATTAGTTATTCCATATGAAAGATGAGATAAGTAACCTCATGGGATATCCCAACCCATGGTATATTCTTTTGTAACACCTCGTACCTTCAAACTGAAATCTATTCATGATTCAGGGGTTTAGAAAATCAAGATGGGGAGTGTAAGGATTAAAATCCGTTTCAGTTCTGTGACCAACGTTTTACGCCAGGATTATACGGAACGTAAAAATGGTTTACGGGCCGTAAATTGTACCGTAATTGGACCTCCAGAAATCTAGCTCACTGTTAACAACTTACTGTGGCGATTTACGACCGTGTAAGTTTTACGGGCCCTACTTTGGGCCATAAAATATTTTATGGTCCGTTTTTTGTATCATAAATGTGGAGGAGGAAATCGGGCTACTGGAATCGATTTACGATCACTTTTACGGACCTGATGAGCCGCAGAATTACGGTACATTCGATACGTGTTCCTTAGGCATTTGTGACTCCTCAAGCACTCTTGGTTTTACTTTTAGCATGTTTTTGTCACTGTGTAGGGAAAACTATTTGGAAAGCATAGCGGAGCAAAATGAGGCAAAATAGGCCAAGGACACACCTTGCACAACGTGTGAACCACATGTCATGCCTGTGGATCCACAATTGCACCGCATAGTATGACAGGCCACTGAAGAAGAGAGATGAAAGGTTGCGCGATTTGCGAGACCAACATGCGACTCGCATGTTAAACTTGCGATACTACAGTGTTAACGCAAACCTTGTCCTAAATCTGGGAAGCCTGAAGTCAAGAGCACAACATGCGGCTGCTGAGCATGCTTCGCATATCGCATGATTGTCTTGCGACACAACATGCGAGACGCATGTTGCGTCTGCAGGGTTATTTTTGTCTAAACTTTATGCACGTTTTTGGAGGATATAAATGCTTCCTAAGGTTCTGAAAAAGACATTCTCTGCACTTATTATTGTCTTTTTCTGAAGGAGACATTTATTATTGGTTGTTGAAGCTTTAAAGAGGAATCTTGCAATTTATTTTGTGGCTTTTCTTCCAAAAAGCTTTGTAAGCATTATGGCTACATTATTTCTCTTTGTCTTTTACCTAATACAAATGTTTAGCTAAATCCATTAGCTAAGGTTGTGGGACCAAATGTGTTAGTTGTGTGATTGAGTTTCATATTTATACCTCATTCATATGTTAATCGTGCATTCTATCAACTCTTCATACTTTAACGTCTCTTGATGATTGCAAACATCATTTGTGCCTAAGTACTTTCACTTTGCTTGAGAAAGAAGGTGGAAGTTAGGAAAAGGGTTAGATAGCAAGGATTTGGGTCATTAAACCAATCCAATAGCCTGAGCTAGAGATAAGATGGCTAACTTATAGTATATTGTGTGTTTACTCTGTCCACATTCTAAGGCTTGAGAAAGCTTAGTAATGATATTTATCAATTTGGTCGAAAGACTTTTGATAAAATTAAGTAATCCATCGTTAATCGCATCTAGACATTTAAAGAGGTTGAATTGATACCCATTCGCATTACTTTCCATTGGAACCGCAACCTTAGTCCCTTTCTCCAATAGTTTACATCTTATAACAACACCTTTTAGTTATTAGTAAACAAACATCAAATCAATTACTATTATATCCCCCTCGCCCTTGAAATATAGACTTATAGTCGAGCGTTACACTTGATAAGCATATTTCTTCATTGTATTCTCTGTGGGATTCGACTCCAACCTCGTTGGGTTATATATTTGATAACGACCGCTTACTCCTGATATTTAAGGCGTAATTTGGGTGTATCAGGACCATGCAGCCGCAATTCAGCCCCCGCCTCTAATTAGAAACTTGAGTTTCCATGTGACCAGCACAATGCTACACCTGCTCAACACTAAGGGCCTGTTTGGTGGTCTACCCAAAGATGACCCGAATAGGCACCTTAGGAACTTTCTTGGGGTTTGTTCTACCAATGTGCATCCGGGCGTCTCAATTGAAGCAGTCAATCTATGACTCTTCCCGTACTCCCTAACGGGGGAAGCTACGGCTTGGTTAGATGATCTCTCGTCCGGATCCATCACTATTTGGGAGGAATTGACCGAAGTATTCCTCAAGAAGTTCTTCCCTCCATCGTGGATGTTACAACTCCGTGACGAAATCAACAACTTTCGCCAACTTTCTGATGAGGCTCTCCATGAAACTTGGATTCGTCTTAAAAAGAAAGTGAAAATCTATCCCAAGCAGGGGTTGCCCGATAGTGTTCTTGCACAAACATTTTATAGGTCTTTAGACTCGGTCAACAAATCAGTGACGAACAACATCGCAGAGGGGTCTATTATGGAATATTCTTATGCCACCGTTTGTGAATTGTTGGATAAATTGACCGAGACTAATGAAGCATGGCACACTAGGGATTCGGAAGTAGGTGGAGGAAGTTCCTCCAAAAATGTGCTCACTCGTGAGATGATTAAGAAGGAGGAAGAGAGAGATGAATCCATGGCCAAACTTGTCACCCAAATGGATCTTCTTACAAATAATGTCATGGGTGGCGGAAGTGAAAACTACACACTTAGATATACAATACAAAGCAAGAGATTGAAGAAATGAATTAAAGGTTTAAGAAATGCTCAACCAAATCTTCAAATCTTCAACCCCAAAGTGTGGTGTAGATGAACCCTAGCCTCCAAGCTTGCAAAATGGCAAAAGATGATAATGTTTTGCCCTATCCTCTCTTTTGTAGCTCCCCCCAATTTTTCCAAGTCCAAAAAATGTCAAAATCTGCCCCTATATTTCTGTTTTTGCAATTCTGCCCGTTTTTGCAAAACTGTCCACTTTTGACAGTTTTGCAAATCTGTCCCGTTTTTGCAAAACTGTCCAGTTTTGACAGTTTTGCAAAATGGTCCAGTTTGGCCTCTTTTTGACTTTCTTTTCACTTGGTTTCTTCCGATCACTCATTTCAGCTACTTGGCTTGTTTTGCTCTATTTTGTTCCATTTTGGTCCATTTTGATCCATTTTGCTCTTTTATGCTCTCCGGGCATCTTTTCCTACAAAACAACATAAAAACACAAAAAGTAACAACAAAAGTGCTTAAAGAGTCGCAAAAACTTAAGGAATTAGCATCGAATATCGCGTAATTTCACGAGTCATCAGGAAGCAAAAAGGTGAATGCGGTAGAATCTTGTGAAGGGGGTTCTCCGGATGAGCAATGTTTCCAAATGTATGATGAGGAGGCAAGTTATGTCAACAATATAAGGAAGGGTTCCCGTCCTAACTACCAAAGGTTCGAGTCAAGGAACTTGGCAGTAAGGTCAGGGGAATCAAGGTTGGAACAAAGATCAAGGTCACTCTAATTGGAGAGATAATCGTGACAACAATCAAGGGGGTTACAACAACAACTACAACAATCATCGGAGCTCAAATCCGTATGTCCCTCCAAAGGGTAATCTACCAAGCTCTAGTCAACCGCCCACTAGCGATCCTGCTAGTTCAAAAATTGAAGATATGTTGTCAAGGGTGTTGAAGAAAGTGGAATCCACCGATACCTTTTGCAAGGAGACTAGAGATAAGGTTAAATCAATGGGGAAAGTTGTGAGTTCACACTCCACCTCCATTAAACAATTGGAGTCTCAACTTAGCCAAATCTCGGCTATCCTCAACCAAAGGCAAAAAAGCTCACTCCCTAGTGATACAGGTGCAAATCCAAGGAATGACGGTGATCATAAATGCAATGCAATTACTACTAGGAGTGGCGAGACAATTGGGGAAGAGGCGTTGGTGAAAGAGGATGTGTTGGGTGACGATGAGAAAATGGTTGAAGAACCCGTGGTTGTTGAGGAAGAAGTGATTCCAAAGAATACGCGGGCTAGTATTGAAAAGCCCATTGTTGTCGAGGACCCTCCAGAAATTAATGATGCTTCAAAAAGCAAGGAAGCGGTAGAAGAGGTACCAAGGGCTTCACTGCCCGTTATGAAGCCTCCTCCTCCTTTTCCCCAACGATTGGCAAAGAAAGCGGATGATGGAAAATTCCTCAAGTTCATCGAACGATTAAAGGGGCTCTTAATAAATATTCCATTAGTTGAGGCACTTGAGCAAATACCCGCCTATGCAAAGTTCATGAAAGATCTTGTGACCAAAAGAAGGAGTCCTGGCCTTGAAACATTGGGGGCCACTCATCATTGTAGTGCAATCGTTACCAAAGCTTTGGTACAAAAAAAAAAGACCCCGGAGCGTTTACAATTCCGTGCACAATCGGTAAATACAAGTTTGCAAAAGTTTTATGTGATCTTGGAGCAAGCATCAATTTGATGCCGCTATCTATATTCAACAAGTTGGGATTGGGAACTCCCCGTCCCACCACGATGAGATTACTTATGGCGGATAGGACCGTAAAGAGGTCCATTGGTATTCCTTATGATGTGCTTGTGAGAGTGGATCGATTTATTTTTCCGGCCGATTTTGTGATCTTGGATTGCGAAGTTGACTTTGAAGTTCCCATAATCTTGGGAAGACCATTCTTAGCTATGGGGCATTCCCTCGTGTATGTGGAGAGAGGTGATTTAAAATTTAAGATGAATAACGAAGAGATCACTTTCCATATTTGCAAGTCAATGAAACAACCGGTGGATATGAGTGTTGTGTCGGTTATTGATACAATTGATGAAGCAATGGAGACAACCACAGAACATGAGCATATAGGTGATATGTTAGTGGCGGTGATAATGAACTATGAAGGGGACAATGAAGAAGAGTTTGAGGAGACGGTCAATGCATTGATTGGAATGGGGTCTTACCACCTCAATCCAAAGAAACTTGATCTTGATTTGGAAAATCGAGAAACTCCTCCCGCAAAGCCTTCCATTATTGAGCCTCTTACTTTGAAACTCAAACCTCTTCCTTCACATTTGAGGTAAAAGTTTCTTGGACCCAACAACACATTGCCCGTAATAATATCCGCCCGGTTGACGGAGGAACAAAGAGAGAGGTTGATGGTGATCTTGAGAAGATACAAAAAAGCTATTGGGTGGAGTATTGCGGATATCCAAGGGATTCCGCCCGGTATTTGTACTCATAAAATTCAACTTGATGAAGAATGTGAGCCAAGCGTTGAACATCAAAGGAGGTTAAATCCTCCTATGTAAGAGGTTGTAAAGGTTGAGATCATCAAGTGGTTAGATGCTGGTGTTGTGTACCTCATATCGGATAGTTCTTAGGTGAGTCCGGTTCAATGCATGCCCAAAAAGGGTGGAATCACCGTGGTTGCAAATGCTAAAAATGAGTTGATCCCCACTTGCAAGGTCACCGGATGGCGGGTTTGCATGGATTATCGAAAGTTGAATAACTGGACCAAAAATGACCACTTCCCAATGCCATTCATGGATCAAATGCTTGATAGGCTTACGGGAAGGGATTATTATTGTTTCCTTGATGGGTATTCTGGGTACAACCAAATCACCATTGCCCCCGAGGATCAAGAGAAAACCACTTTCACTTGTCCTTATGGGACCTTTGCTTTCAAGAGAATGCCCTTTGGGCTATGTAAGGCACCCGCAACATTTCAACGTTGCATGATGTCTATTTTCTCTGACATGGTTGAGGAGTCCATTGAAATCTTCATGGATGACTTTTCCGTGGTGGGGGACTCCTTTGGTGAATGCTTGGATAATCTTGCCCAAGTATTGAAACGATGTGAAGAGACAAATTTGGTTCTAAATTGGGAGAAGTGTTTCTTCATGGTTAGAGAAGGCATTTTCTTAGGACACAAGATTTCGGAAAAGGGGCTTGAGGTTGATCAAGCTAAAATTGAAGTTATTGTTAAGCTTCCTCCCCCAATCTCCGTCAAAGGTGTTTGTAGCTTCCTTAGGCATGCCGGGTTTTATAGAAGATTCATCAAGGATTTCTCGAAAATAGCCAACCCTCTATGCAAATTGTTGGAGAAGGAGTCAAAGTTTGTATTTGATGGTGCTTGTTTGAAGGCATTTGAGGGCTTGAAAGAGAGACTCACCTCGACTCCTATCATCATTGCCCCGGATTGGTCCCACCCCTTTGAGTTGATGTGTGATACAAGTGGATTTTCCATGGGGGTTGTTCTTGGCCAAAAGCGTGATAAGATCTTCCTCCCAATTTACTATGCACGCAAGACTCTGAACGGTGCCCAAATGAATTACACTGTCACCGAGCAAGAGTTGCTTGCTACTGTGTTTGCTTTTGAGAAGTTTCGGGCTTATTTGTTGGGAACCCATGTGATTGTTCACACTGATCATGCAACTCTACGTTACCTCATGACAAATATAGATGCAAAATCGAGGTTGATACGTTGGGTCCTTCTCTTGCAAGAGTTCGACTTTGAAGTAAAAAATAGAAAGGGTTGCGAGAATCAAGTGGCGAACCACTTGTCTCGCCTTGAAGAGGGTGGGCACCCATTAGATGGCCTAGAAATCAATGAGTCATTCCCGGATGAGTAAGTAATGCGGGGTCACATGACATGATACCTTGGTATGTCGATTTTGCTAACTTTCATGCAATTGACATTATGCCTGATGATTTGAACTTCCATCAAAAGAAGAAATTCTTGAGTGATGTGCGGAAATATTATTGGGATGAGCCATATCTATTTGGGGTTTGTGCCGACAACATAATAAGGAGGTGCATTCCCGAAGTGGAGATGACTCCTATCATTGAGGCTTGTCATTCATCACCTGTTGGGGGGCATCACAGTAGCTCAAGAACAGCGGCTAAGGTTCTTCAAAGTGGCTTTTACCGGCCAACAATCTATCAAGATGCCCATGACTTTGTAAATACATGTGATCAATGTCAAAGGCATGGTGGCATATCAAGAAGGCATGAGCTACCAATAACACTGATCCTTGAAGTTGAATTGTTCGATGTTTGGGGCATTGATTTTATGGGCCCATTTGTAAGTTCTTACACTAACAAGTACATTCTTGTGGCTTTTGACTATGTGTCCAAATGGGTGGAAGCCATCACACTCCCTAACAATGAAGGAAGAAGTGTCACTGCATTCTTGAAGCGGCATATTTTCTCAAGGTTTGGGACTCCAAGAGCAATCATTAATGACGGGGGCTCTCATTTTTGCAATCGGTTATTCAAGACTCTTCTTGAGAATTATGGAGTCAAGCATAAAGTTTCCACCCCGTATCATCCCCAAACAAGTGGTCAAGTTGAAGTTTCAAATTGGGAGATCAAGAGCATACTTTCCAAAACAGTGAATGCTAACCGGACCGATTGGTCAAAGAAATTGCATGATGCTCTATGGGCGTACCGAACAGCTTACAAGACACCAATTGGCATGTCTCAATATCAATTGGTGTTTGGTAAAGCTTGTTATCTTCCGGTGGAACTCGAACATAAAACATTGTGGGCCTTGAAAGAGTTGAATCTAGAATGGGTGATGCCTCAAACTTGAGGTTGGAACAACTTAATTAGCTTGATGAATTTCTATTTAGAGCATATGTTAGCTCTTCACTCTACAAGGCCCGCATGAAACACTTCCATGATAAGAAGATCTTGCAAAGAGAATTTAGCCCCGGGGATCACGTATTGTTGTTCAATTCAAGGCTCCGGTTGTTTCCGGGGAAATTGAAATCCAAATGGTCCTGGCCTTTTGAAGTAACACAAGTGTTCCCGCATGGAGCGATTGAAATTGCTTATCCAAATGGAGATCGTATCAAAGTGAACGGGCAGCGGGTTAAACAATACTTGGGCCTCCCAAATGAGTTGGAGACAAAGAGTATTGAGGAGATTTACCTCAATGAACTATGAAAGAAAAGTAACAACATCGTGCCACGACGTAAAATCAAGCGCTTCTTGGGAGGCAACCCAAGTTGTTATTTCGTTGTTTTGTTTTGTGCATATGTTTTGTTATGTGCGTGTTTTGTTGTTTCAGTGTTTGGGAGAAAGCTGGAGTTGTATAAGGAATGACCAAGAGAATATGCCTAAGTGTTGGGAGGGTGAAAAGAGTCAAGGATTTAAAAACGACTTGAGCACACTATGCAATATCACTGCAGCTTCGCATGTTCAACCTGCGAAGCCGCATGTGAAGTCGCAAGTGTTGCCACCAGAGTAAGGAACTGGCCACACGCTGACAAGGTTTGCGTTTGTACTACAGTCACGCATACATGAAATGCGTGACGCATCATGTGCCGCAAAGTGTGCCACAGGTAAGTGAGACACGGGTCAACTGACCCGACCCGACCCGACCCGATGGCCTTCTTTTAAAAGAAATAACTCCCATGGCCATCCAATCAATTTCAAATTTCTTCCTTAAACCGTTCCATCTCCTCTCTTCTCTCTTCCATCTACTACTTTTGTCTTTCCACAACTGCAAATCATCCTTGTTGTGTGTTCCCAAAGATTTTCTGTAGAACAAGGCTTTCATTTCTTCATTCTCTGTGGAATTCAGGTATACACTCTTTTACTCTTGTAGTAGATGGTAAGAAGATGGGTTACCATCTCACACTTCCTGTTAATTGGTTATTAATTCTAAGTACACCCTGATGATCCTGTGAAATCATTGATTGGAGGTTGTGTATAAAAAAAATATTTTAGATACATATTTAGTGTTGCTACCCACGAATGATTGTTGTGCTCTCTTACTTGCTTGGTAGGTGTTATGGGGAATTCTGAGTACCGAGTGTGTCTTAATTGTCACTTGGGTTGTTGTTACCTACTTCATGCTCGATGAAATTCCCCAAAGACCCTATTTGCTTAAGAAATAATTGACTTGTTCCATGTTGTTCTTTCCGCTTGAATTCCTCGCTTTTCCCAATGATAGACGGTGTGACGACCCTCTTAAGAGAACAAGTCCTGTGAATGGGTGTGTAGAACAAATCCTGTGAATGGGTGTGAACCAGAGGGAATAACAGTGGGTGTCACACTTTGCGTCACAACACGCGACTCGCATGTCAAACATGCTAAGTCACAGTTGTTACGCAAAGTGTGACAGGAGATTCATAAGATTGAGACTTTGTTGTACAACATGTGACTCGCATGTCAAACATGCGGAGTCCCAGTTGTACCGCAAAGTGTGACAGAACTGCTTGTTACGTTTTCATTCCATTGTCACCTTTTGCGACATTACCTGCGAGATGCAAGTCATGTATTGCGTCACGCATGTTGTGCTCGCGGATGGTGTCACCAACATCAATTCATTTGCTTGGTTTTACATCCGTTTTGTTTGTATTTTGTAATTCGGGACATCATAAAGATAGTTTCCACTTGTGGTTGCAGGATGGCGAGAACCAACCGATCGAAGGACACCTCCCCGGCTGCGGATAAGCAAGCAGCCGGTTCACGTAAGCGAAAGGCTCCAATCACCGACATCCCTCAGTCTAAAGAGGGGGCGTCTACAGCATGACATCCGGTTTGCTGTTGCAGGATCCAAAGCACTATACTACTCGTGGTGCAAGGTTAAGGATGATGGTAACCTCACACGGGGTTTCCATGAGAAGAAACAGGTGAGCCGCAATGGGCTATAGGAGTCATACCCCGGATTAGTACAGAAGTTAGAAGCCCAGCGGTGGGAATCTTTCCTGAACCCTCCAGGAGAGTATTGCCAAATATTAGTCCGGGAATTCTATGCCAATTATGGGGCCTTGTTGAACAGCAAATGAGTGCGTCGTCAACCCAAAAGATCAATTGACCACATTAATTGGGTGCCAGTGAGGGGTGTTGAGGTGGACAGTTCAGCCGAGGAAATAAGTTCATACATCTGTGGGCACCGGGAAAATGAATTGAGGGGGCAATGACCACCTGCCTATTCTGAGTACACTCGACAAAACGAAGTTCCAACTGAATATCGTGAGTGGGCAGCGTCAGTGATTTCGACTGGGACACCAAACTGGATAGCTCCGGTAGTTATCATCCACAAGAGTACCCTCAACCTTCAAGCTAAGTTGTGGTTGTCCATCGTATCCTCCAGAATCCTGCCGTCCAAGAATGATACTAGGATTTCCATTTAGAAGGCAGTTCTAATCGCCTCGCTCATATCAGGGTATCCGGTGAATTTGGGGGAGATTATCTAGCAGGAGAAAAAGGAACAGACTCAACATAAAAATACATCTTTGCCCTTTCCTTGCATGATCACTGCCCTTTGTCAGAAAGTCAGGGTTGATACGCCCAAATTACACCTTTAATATCAGGAGTAAGCGGTCGTTGTCAAATATAGAACCCAACAAGGTTGGGGTCGAATCCCACAGAGAATACGATGAAGAAGAATACTTAATAAGTGTAACACCCGACTGTTAGTCTATATTTTCAGGGGAAGGGTAATATAATAAAAGTTTGATTGTAGTTAGTTCATTAAAAACTGAGAATGGTTAAAGAATGTAAACAATTGGTAAATGGGGCTAAGGTTGTGGTTCAAATGGAGAGTAATACGATTGGGTATCAATTCAACTTATTTATATGCCTAGGTGCGTTAAGCCAAGGGTTACGTGATTCTTGCCAAAAGTTTTCCAACCAAATCAGCAATTTTCATCCTAGGCTTTTCCAAGCCCTAGAATGTTTCCTTTAACAGAACTCCCATGTAGCCTCAACTAGCTTTCCTATTCCTAGCTCAAGCTATTAGATGGATTTAATGACCCAAATTGTTGCTATTAACTCTTTTCCTAACCTCTACTTTCTTTTCCAAGCAAAGTAATGGTATTAAGGCAAAAGTAATGTTGTACACCATCACAAGACATTAATGCTTGAAGAGCTAATAGAAAACACCACTAGCATATAAATGTAGTATGAATATGAAACCCAATCACATAACTAACACATTTGATCCCACAACCTTAGTTGGAGGATTAGCTACTAATATTCATTAAAGATAAAACAATCAAGTACAATGTATGCATAAATCTTACAGAGGTGTTGGATGGAGAAGATAACAAAAGCCAAAAGAATCTCTTAAATACTTCACCAACCAACAATAAATGAACTCTACCAGAGTTTATGCTAAAAACTGTAGAATAATTAATCCAAAACCCTAGACAATCTATTTATAGCATGTCCAAAACGGGAACAATTTCCAGAAAAAAATGCCCCTGTGCACCAGATGCGTCTCGCACATGGTGTCGCAAGTGCAACATGCGAGTCGCATGTTGCACCAAACCATCGCATGTGTGACAATCTTAATCGTCTGTTGAGCAGCATATGCGACATCTTATGCGAGTCGCATGTGCAACATGCGACTCGCATATGGTGTCGCATGTGGTGTCACACATGGTTTCTTCTTTCGCCTCTTTCTGTCAGCAGATGCTGCATCACATGCGATTCGCAGGTAGCACATGCGACTCGCATGTGATGCCATTGTTCAGTTCAGCTGACTTTTTGGTTCGTTTTCCTTCATTTTGCTTCAAGTTACTTCTGGCACATGTTATTCTGCAAATTGTCACAAAAACACGAGAAACGACATCAAAAGTACTTGGGGATGTGCAAAAGACTAAGTAGTTGGTGTCGAATATCGCGTAATTTCACGACTCATCAACACCCCCAAACTTGTACTTTTTCTTGTCCTCAAGCATTTAAAACAGAACTACAACATATGCCAATTGCTAGGTAGTACAATGATGATCGTGACCAGTCAAAACATAGTTATTCAAAATACGAGTTCCCCTCCCTCTTGTTGCGAGACGTGGTGCCTTTCCTCAAAAGGTGGGAATTAACCGACTACTGCACTTGATGACACAAGGTTACTCTATCTTTAAAAGAAACGACTTCAAATGAAGCGTCAAGAAGTAATTATTTCGTTGAGCCTAGTAATCCATATGCCCTCACAAAGAGACCAAAGAAAGTCCCACACACACATATTCACGAATAGCAACTGGGACAAAAGACGAATAAGGAGAGAACCACTCACACTCAGAAAAGAACAAGTACAAGTACAAAAAATGTGGTGCCATATGCTTGCCCTTTAAGTATTTCTCCACTAATGTAAACACACTTGTTCAAAATCAATTAGGACTTGCGGGTCATAGCTAAGGTTCGGGGTTACGGTGGGGTGAGATTTGGGTAAGAGTGACTTGACGTCTCCCTAAGCATTTTCGAGCACGCTCCCTTCACCTAATCCGTACCTTTTTCAACATTTAAGCATTATCCGCCAATTCGTGACTCCTTTTGCCAATATCGTTATTGCTTCTCTAGTTTCCTCACTTATTCCTTTCATCACAACCATTATTCACACCCTTGCTTTCACTGATAAATCTACGATTTGCATGTACATATACACATCTTTCTTTTACACAAATATCTACATTTTTTTTTTTACTAACACCCCCAAACTTATGCGTTTTCGCCTATTGTAGCGTATTCGATTTGCTTAGGGAGATAGGGTGCTGAAAAATGGGTAAACAAGGGCAAACGGAATGGGGCTTGGCGCAAGGTTGTAATGAAAGAAAAGAAAAACAAAGTTACGGCTCGAAATGGGTTAACTAGGATATCAATGCAATGGGTAGGAGTTTTTAGGTTTCGTGGCAGTCCAAAGAGAGCCTAATATCCTTTTTCAAACAAGTGTAGTTTAGTATTTCGCCTTGAGATACTTTCCAGGCAAGTTCTAGATCACAATTATGCACAAGACTAGAACAATAACCTTTCACACACATGGCACATGGATTACTTTGTTAACTTCTAACTACTTCTCAACCCATCATTCTAGACTTGCACAACATTTGTGTGTCACCAAATGAGCCATGTTAGTGTTATTCCTCCCCTCTGAGTACATATGCAAGAATTTTGGGAGGGGTGTTATCAAAATACGATGGAAAAGCGAAACAAGAAAAATTTATAAACCGATCAACCATCACTATTATACTTGGCAATGACAAAGTACAAGTGAACAAACTTAAACATGAGCTTATCCTAAAACGATAAAAACAAACATATACAATAAAAAAAAAAACATATGCTGCGTGAGCTGTCCTACCCCCAACAAAAGGAATATGCAGTGTCCCCAATGCATCAAATGTAGTACAAGGGATGAGTAACTCACGATGGACGCTTGGCGTCCGATGGTGTCTGATCAGCAGGGAGGACCTCCAACGGAGGTACTATCAATGGGAGCGTCGCGGCATCACCCTCCCTCTCGGGTGTCAATATCTCAGGTCCCACAGACGGGGGCAGTCGTGTGTCAGCAGGAGGAGCGGTGGATGAACTGGCCTCACCCGCCCTCGGGGGTTGAGAGGCCCCCCTGGATTTTCTGCTCGCCTCAAGGGACTGCTGCATGGCCACATATGTGTCTATCTCGTCTTCAGCGATACCAGAAGCTCGGGCGGAAGTACGTGCCTCCTCAACAGCTGGGTCAACCTCCAGCTCCTCATCAAACTCTTCCTCGCTTTCTTCCCCCTCTTCTTCCTCTTCTTCCTCAGTTTCTTCGTCCTCCCTAGCTGACTCCTCCACCCCTTTGTCCGAAGGCATGGCAGGCGCTGTGGGCCCAGTGGAGAATAAGGAGGCACCGGATGGTAGAATGGGCGCACTGAGCTCAATGTGATGGGCTTTCAATACCCGAATATCCTTCTTGACTTTAGCTAGGTCCGCCCGAATGGCAGGAAGACCGCCTGCACTGCCCCCCTCAATTTGTTCCAACCGACGATCAATGTGGCGAACATGCTCCTTAATTCTGTCCTGCTCTTTTCTAATATCTGTGATCGCCTGAGTGTAGGGTGCCATTGCTGCCTCAATCGCCTCCTTCACAAAATTGGGGAGCCGTTCAACTAACCAATTAACTTTAGCATCTGCTGCCCGGAGCACTCGCATACCCTCGGCAGACACTCCACGAGCTACTGTGGTGGATGGCGGAACCGTAACAGTAGGAACTGTAGTGGAAGAACTCGGAGGGTCAGACCTCGGTGCTCGAGGGGCTGTGCTAGGAGTGGTCTCCTCATCATCGGTGGCCAAATCTTCGGACTCAAGAATATGAGCATCAAGTGGTGTCCCCGAAGCTCTCGGCTCTGTGCTCACCCGCTTTCGCTTCCTAGTTCCCGGTTCCAATTTGGTGTAATCAATCATTTGATCAGCCGGTACATTCCTGTCCATCCGAGGAATATGACGAACCTCTGTCCGGCGGCATAATTCAGTAATCAAACAGGGAAAAGGGAGCGATGTGCTCTTCTGAGTGGACGAATTCTTGATGTGGTCTCGGATAATTTCCCCCACATTGACAAGATGGCCCGACATGAGCGAAGCAATGAGAATACACTTTACAATAGGTATGTTGGTGTTGTTCTTGGAAGGAATCACCCGCGATGATACGAGAGATAGCCAAAACTTTGCTTCGCGGTTGAAAGTGTTCTTCTCAATTGTGACCGATGGATCTAGCCATGGTGGAGTCCCAGAGGCAATTATTGAAGCAGCCCACTCTCGATGCTCCTCCGGGTTCTCCATCTTCAATTCATATTCCGAACTTACCGGAGGCCATCCTTCAATAGGGTCTGTTTCGCGGCGTTGCTCATATAGAATGGATGTTATGGTATCGGCAGCACAATCAATCTCTTTCCCCCGAACCGGAACCCAACACAAATGTTCCAAGTTTTTCTTTGGTTGGCGGCGCGACTTCTTCGCATTTAATGTGGCTGCATAAGCTGCGTAGAATTCCATTACTAGGGCCGGGCAGTATGTAGCGGGTTGCATGAAATAAGTCCATCTCAAGGTCTCCAGCTTGCGAATGATTCCCGGACATTGGTCGTGCAGCCCCTGTAGAGTGACTCTCTTTTCAACAATGAGGCCCCGGACTGGATTCCCATCGGGCTTAATTGTGTTCCAAGTCTTATATAGTTCCCTAGATCCAGGCACGGTAAACCGTTGCTCTATTGCTTCCCTCCGTTGACCTCTGGTTACAGCATCCTCGGGTTCAGGAGAGGAGGCCCCATGTGTCCCCTCTTCAGACTGGGGGACGGGATCAGCAGGTGCCTTGTCTTTTCGTCTTCGTGTTGCTCGTTTTCCTCCACCTTGAGGTTGATTTGAACGAGCCATCCTGCACAACATACAAAAATATACCCATTATTTATGGTGTTCCTTTAACAACGATAAAGAAACAATTTTTTTATTTTTTTTTATGGTGGCACCACATGCGAATCACTACATGCGAGTCGCATGTGTGACATGCGACTCGCATATGGTGTCGTATATGATGACAGTGAGATCACTACTTGTGAGTGTCTCACAGTCACCACATGCTGCAGCATATGCGATTCGCATGTGCAACATGCGCATCGCATATGATGCTCGCATGTGAGTCACTCGAGTTTTTTTTTTTTTTTTAACACAGATGCACACAAACAAAACAAAATATGTTTAAGTAACTTTTTCCGTTAATATCGTTTTCCCCCGTCTATCATTGGAAAAATTCTATTAAATTACTCACACACATCTATATTCGATGATTGTTCTTCACAACAGACAATGACACTTTGTAATCCAAAAGTCATCACGGGTCCTACTTCACAGGTAAGGTGCCATGGGTACTTAAGAATTCCCCATTTTGGCGAACGATCATATTTCCGCACCATTCAAGCATTCAAAGGGTCATTTAGGCATTTAATCACATGAGTTGAGAGCGAGCCTAAACTAACAATTCTTACAACAACTGGGTACTTAAGAATTCCCCAGTCATTATCTCATTCGTCATTAACAACCAATTCCTAGATGGACTACACAATCATGGGTACTCAAGAATTCCCCATTTTTCATCAATTCTTAATCAACCCACAAAATCACATAAAATAGATCTACCCGACTAACTAAATACAACGAGTGGTACGGTACTACGGCATGATAATGACATGGAATTGAGCAAGTAGTAAATACCCACTAATTACAGGAGCGAAAAGTCGACATACCTTGAAAGTTAATGAAAGTAGGAGACCTTGAAATCCTTTGTTTTCAGGGGAAAAGAAGTAAATACCAGTCAGGATTTGGGGAGGTGATTAAAGATGATTAGAGTGAAATGGAATTATGGGATGATGTAGGGGAGAAGAAGGAATAGGAGGAGAGGGAATCGTGAAGTTGTAACTGAAGATGAACGGTTACCTTATTTTATTTTAAACAAAACGTTTCCGCCGGGTCGGGTCGACCCGCGAATTTTCACCTACCTGCACAACATGCGACTCGCACATGATGTCGCATGTGTGACATGCGAGTCGCATGTCGTGACACTCCATCGCATATGATGACAGAAACTTTTGTTCTCAATGACTGAATTTTGGCATCAGATGCGAGACGCATTTGCCATGGCAGACACCACATGCGATTCGCATGTGGTGTCGCATGTGGTGTCAGTTGGCATTTTTCCAATTCTTCTTCTTTGTGCACACTTTATTCCTACACACTTGGACACACATCAAAACATCGTAAAAGAACAATAAACACATGAAAATGAAACTTGGGTTGCCTCCCAAGAAGCGCTTGATTTTACGTCGCAGCACGACGTTGATACCTGTTTAGCCCTTTTATGGCTCGTTGAGGATGAAGACCTCGATAATCTTTGCTTCATTCTGAGATCCCCAGTAATGTTTCACCCTTTGCCCATTCACTTTGATTTTATTACCACTTGGGCAAACAAGTTCAATTGCTCCAGATGGGAACACTTGCGTGATTTCAAACGGGCCAGACCATTTGGATTTCAACTTCCCGGGAAACAACCGGAGCCTGGAGTTAAACAACAATACCCGATCTCCGATGCTGAACTCTCTTTGCAAGATCTTCTTGTCATGGAAGTGTTTCATGCGGGCCTTGTAGAGTGAAGAACTCGCATATGCCTTTAGTCGAAATTCATCGAGTTCGTTCATCTGCTCCAACCTCAAGTTTGTGGCATCACCCCATTCTAGATTCAACTTTTTCAAGGCCCACAATGCCTTATGTTCGAGTTCCACTGGAAGATGACAGGCTTTTCCAAATACCAGTTGATATGGGGACATGCCAATTCGTGTCTTGTAGGCTGTTCGGTATACCTATAGGGCATCATCCAATTTCCTTGACCAATCAGTCCGGTTAGCATTCACTGTTTTGGAAAGGATGCTCTTAATTTCTCTATTTGAGACCTCAACTTGGCCACTTGTTTGGGGATTATACGGGGTGGCCACTTTATGCTTGACCCCATACTTCTCAAGAAGAGTCTTGAATAATCGATTGCAGAAATGAGAGCCCCCGTCACTAATGATTGCCCTTGGAGTTCCGAACCTTGAGAAGATAACCCTTTTCAAAAATGCAGTGACACTTCTTCCTTCATTGCTGGGGAGCGCGACGGCTTCAACCCATTTGGATACATAGTCTACTGCCACAAGAATGTACCTGTTACTGTAGGAGCTTACAAATGGACCCATAAAATCAATGCCCCATACATCGAACAATTCAACTTCGAGAATCGGTGTCATTGGTAGCTCATGCCTTCTTGATATGCCCCCATGCCTTTGACATTGATTACAAGCTTTCACAAAGTCATGAGCATCTTGATGGATTGTCGGCCAATAAAAACCACATTGAAAAACCTTAGCTGCCGTTCTTGAGCTACTATGATGTCCACCCACCGGTGATGAGTGACAAGCTTCGATGATGGGCATCATTTCTACTTCGGGTATGCACCTCTTTATGATGTTGTCGGCGCAAACCCTGAATAGATATGGCTCATCCCAATAGAATTTCCGGGCATCACTCAAAAACTTCTTCTTTTGGTGGAAGCTCAAATCCACTGGCATAATGTCGCTTGCATGGAAGTTAGCAAAATCGGCATACCAAGGGATCATGTCATGCGACCCCGCCATTACTTACTCATCCGGGAATGACTCATTGATTTCTAGGCCATCTAATGGGCGCCCACCCTCTTCAAGGCGAGACAAGTGGTTCGCCACTTGATTCTCGCAACCCTTTCTATTTTTGACTTCAAAGTCGAACTCTTGCAAGAGAAGGACCCAACGTATCAACCTCGATTTTGCAACTATATTTGTCATGAGGTAACGTAGAGTTGCATGATCAGTGTGAACAATCATATGGGTTCCCAACAAATAAGCCCGAAACTTCTCAAAAGCAAACACAGTAGCAAGCAACTCTTGCTCGGTGACAGTGTAATTCATTTGGGCACCGTTCAGAGTCTTGCGTGCATAGTAAATTGGGAGGAAGATCTTATCTCGCTTCTGGCCAAGAATAGCCCCCATAGCAAATCCACTTGTATCACACATCAACTCAAAGGGGTGGGACCAATCCGGGGCAATGATGATAGGAGTCGAGGTGAGTCTCTCTTTCAAGCCCTCAAATGTCTTCAAACAAGCACCATCAAATACAAACTTTGACTCCTTCTCCAACAATTTGCATAGAGGGTTGGCTATTTTCGAGAAATCCTTGATGAATCTTCTATAAAACCCGGCATGCCTAAGGAAGCTACAAACACCTTTGACGGAGATTGGGGGAGGAAGCTTAACAATAACTTCAATTTTAGCTTGATCAACCTCAAGCCCCTTTTCCGAAATCTTGTGTCCCAAGAAAATGCCTTCTCTAACCATGAAGAAACACTTCTCCCAATTTAGAACCAAATTTTTCTCTTCACATCGTTTCAATACTTGGGCAAGATTCTGCAGGCATTCATCAAATGAATCCCCAACTACGGAAAAGTCATCCATGAAGATTTCAATGGACTCCTCAACCATATCGGAGAAAATAGACATCATGCAACGTTGAAATGTTGCGGGTGCATTACATAACCCAAAGGGCATTCTCTTGAAAGCAAAGGTCCCATAAGGACACGTGAAGGTAGTTTTCTCTTGGTCCTCGGGAGCAATGGTGATCTGATTGTACCCGGAATACCCATCAAGGAAACAATAATAATCCCTACCCGCAAGCCTATCAAGCATTTGATCCATGAATGGCATTGGGAAGCAGTCCTTTTTGGTCCACTTATTCATCTTCCGATAATCCATGCAAACACGCCATCCGGTAACCTTGCGAGTGGGAATCAACTCATTTTTATCATTTGCAACCACGGTGATCCCACCTTTTTTTGGTACGCAATGAACCGGACTCACCCATGAGCTATCCGAAATGGGGTACACAACCCCGGCATCTAACCACTTGATTATCTCAACTTTTACGACCTCTTGCATGGGAGGATTTAACCTCCTTTGATGTTCAACGCTTGGCTCACAGTCTTCGTCAAGCTGAATTTTATGTGTACAAATACCGGGTGGAATCCCTTGAATATCCGCAATACTCCACCCGATAGCTTTTTTGTATCTTCTCAAGATCACCATCAACCTCTCTCTTTGCTCATCCATCAACCGGGCAGATATAATCACAAACAATGTGTTGTTGAGTCCAAGAAACTCATACCTCAAATGTGAAGGAAGAGGTTTGAGTTCCAAAGTAGGAGGCTCAATAATTGATGGTTTTGCAGGAGGAGCTGCTCGGTTTTCCAAGTCAAGATCGAGTTTCTTTGGATTGAGGTGATAAGACCCCATTCCAATCAGTGCATTGACCATCTCCTCAAATTCTTTTTCATCATCCCATTCATAATTCATTATCACCGCCGCCAACATATCACCTATATGCTCTTGTTCTATGGTTGTCTCCATTGCTTCATCAATTGTGTCAATAACCGACACAACACTCATATCCGCCGGTTGTTTCATTGACTTGCAAATATGGAAAGTGATCTCTTCATCATTCATTCTAAATTTCAGATCACCTCTTTCCACATCCACGAGGGCACGCCCTGTGGCTAAGAATGGTCTTCCCAAGATAATGGGAACTTCAAAGTCAACTTCACAATCCAAGATCACAAAATCGGCCGGAAAAATAAATTTATCCACCCTTACAAGCACATCATAAAGAATACCAATGGGCCTCTTTACGGTTCTATCCGCCATAAGTAATCTCATCGTGGTAGGACGGGGGGTGCCCAATCCCAACTTGTTGAATATAGAAAGCGGCATCAAATTGATGTTTGCTCCAAGATCACATAAAGCTTTAGCAAACTTGTAATTACCGATGGTGCATGGAATTGTGAATGCTCCAAGATCTTCTTTTTTGTGCACCAAAGCTTTGGTGACGATTGCGCTACAATGATGAGTGCCCCCCAATGTTTCACTGCCAGGGTTTCTTCTTTTGGTCACAAGATCTTTCATGAACTTCGCATAACCGGGCATTTGTTCAAGTGCCTCAACCAATGGAATATTTATTGAGAGCTCCTTTAATCGATCTATGAACTTGAGGAACTTTCCATCTTCCGCTTTCTTTGCCAATCGTTGGGGAAAAGGAGGGGGAGGCCTCATAACGGGCGGTGAAGCCCTTGGTACCTCCTCCGCCGCTTTCTTGCTTTCCGAGGCATCATTAATTACCGGGAGGTCCTTGTCAGTGATGGGTTCTTCAACCATTTTATCTTCATCACCCAACACATTCTCTTTCACCAACACACTTTCCCCAACTGTTCTGCCACTCCTAGTATTAATTGCGTTGCATTTATGGTCACCATCGTTCCTTGGGTTTGCAACTGTGTCACTAGGGAGTTAGCCTTTCTGCCTTTGGTTTAGGATTGCAGAGATTTGGCCAAGTTGAGACTCCAATTGTTTAATGGAGGTAGAGTGTGAACTAACAATTTGACCCATGGATTTGACCTCATCTCTTGTCTCCTTGCAGAAGGTGTCGGTGGATTCCACTTTTGTCAATACCCTTGACAACATCTCTTCAATTTTTGGGCAGTTGACCAGCGATTGGTTGATTTCCCTTTGGAGGGACGTACGGATTTGTGCTCCGATGATTGTTGTAATTGTTGTTGTAACCCCCTTGATTGTTGTCGCGATTATCTCTCCAATTAGAGTGACCTTGTTCTCTGTTCCAACCTTGATTCCCTTGACCTTGCCGCCAAGATCCTTGATTTGGACCTTGGTAGTTCGTACGGGAACCCTCCCTCAGATTGTTGACATAACTTTCCTCCTCATCATACATTTGGAAGCATTGCTCATCCGGAGGAACCCCTTCACAGGTTTCTACAGCGTTCACCTTTTTGCTTCTACCACCCATGACATGTTTTGTCAGAAGGTCCATTTGGGTGACCAGTTTTGCCATGGATTCATCTCTCTCTTCCTCCTTCTTGATCATCTCACGAGTGAGCACATGTTTGGAGGAACTTCCTCCACCCACTTCCGAATCTCTGGTGTGCCATGCTTCATTAGTCTCGGTCAATTTATCCAACAATTCACAAACGGTGGCATAAGAGTTATCCATAAGAGATCCCTCTGCAATGTTGTTCGCCACTGATTTGTTGACCGCATCTAAAGATCTATAAAATGTCTGTAGAAGCACACCATCGGGCAAACTATGTTTGGGACAACTTTTGACTTTCTTTTTAAAACGCGTCCAAGTTTCATGGAGAGCCTCATCCGGAAGTTGACGAAAGTTGTTGATTTCGTCACGGAGTTGTAACATCCGCGATGGAGGGAAAAACTTCTTGAGGAATGCTTCGGTCAGTTCCTCCCAAGTAGTGATGGATCCGGAAGGAAGTTCATCTAGCCAAGCTGTGGCTTCCCCCGTTAGAGAGTACGGGAAGAGCCGTAGCCTGACTGCTTCCATTGAGACGACCGGATGCACATTGGTAGAACAGACCCCAAGAAAATTTCTAAGGTGCCTATTCGGGTCCTCTTTGGGTAGACCTCCGAACAGGCCCTTAGTGTTGAGCAGGTGCAGCATTGTATTGGTTATAAGGAAACTCGAGTTTCCAATCAAAGGCGGGGGCTGAATTGCAGCTGCATAGCCTGCCCCCGCAGCTTCTTCACCAACCGCTACTGGTGGATTTTGGACAGGCATACCATCCTCATCCATATTGCCTGCACAACAAACAACAACAAAAAGGAAATAAGAAAAGAAATAAAGACTAAAAGTAAAGTTTTACACTAATTAGTAAATTTCTAGACCGTATTCCCCGGCAACGGCGCCAAAATTTGATACGCCCAAATTATACCTTTAATATCAGGAGTAAGCGGTCGTTGTCAAATATAGAACCCAACAAGGTTGGGGTCGAATCCCACAGAGAATACGATGAAGAAGAATACTTAATAAGTGTAACACCCGACTGTTAGTCTATATTTTCAGGGGAAGGGTAATATAATAAAAGTTTGATTGTAGTTTGTTCATTAAAAACTGAGAATGGTTATAGAATGTAAACAATTGGTAAATGGGGCTAAGGTTGTGGTTCAAATGGAGAGTAATACGATTGGGCATCAATTCAACTTATTTATATGCCTAGGTGCGTTAAGCCAAGGGTTACGTGATTCTTGCCAAAAGTTTTCCAACCAAATCAGCAATTTTCATCCTAGGCTTTTCCAAGCCCTAGAATGTTTCCTTTAACAGAACTCCCATGTAGCCTCAACTAGCTTTCCTATTCCTAGCTCAAGCTATTAGATGGATTTAATGACCCAAATTGTTGCTATTAACTCTTTTCCTAACCTCTACTTTCTTTTCCAAGCAAAGTAATGGTATTAAGGCAAAAGTAATGTTGTACACCATCACAAGACATTAATGCTTGAAGAGCTAATAGAAAACACCACTAGCATATAAATGTAGTATGAATATGAAACCCAATCACATAACTAACACATTTGATCCCACAACCTTAGTTGGAGGATTAGCTACTAATATTCATTAAAGATAAAACAATCAAGTACAATGTATGCATAAATCTTACAGAGGTGTTGGATGGAGAAGATAACAAAAGCCAAAAGAATCTCTTAAATACTTCACCAACCAACAATAAATGAACTCCACCAGAGTTTATGCTAAAAACTGTAGAATAATTAATCCAAAACCCTAGACAATCTATTTATAGCATGTCCAAAACGGGAACAATTTCCAGACAAAAATGCCCCTGTGCACCAGATGCGTCTCGCACATGGTGTCGCAAGTGCAACATGCGAGTCGCATGTTGCACCAAACCATCGCATGTGTGACAATCTTAATCGTCTGTTGAGCAGCATATGCGACATCATATGCGATTCGCATGTGCAACATGCGACTCGCATATGGTGTCGCATGTGGTGTCACACATGGTTTCTTCTTTCGCCTCTTTCTGTCAGCAGATGTTGCATCACATGCGATTCGCAGGTAGCACATGCGACTCGCATGTGATGCCATTGTTCAGTTCAGCTGACTTTTTGGTTCGTTTTCCTTCATTTTGCTTCAAGTTACTTCCGGCACATGTTATTCTGCAAATTGTCACAAAAACACGAGAAACGACATCAAAAGTACTTGGGGATGTGCAAAAGACTAAGTAGTTGGTGTCGAATATCGCGTAATTTCACGACTCATCAAGGGTTCCCCAGTTAGAAAGGATTGATATAACTTTGATAGCAGATCAAACTATTGACATCACTAGACTTGAACTCGGGGCCAAAAGGAGAACAAAGGCTGAGCACCCGTGGGGATCAGTTGCAGAGCTAGACCCACACATTACGGGCACTCAGAGTCAGAGCCCGACTATTCCTGCCGCCCACTCGGGTCCTGAGCTTTCAGGCGCTCCAGCAACAGCTACGAACACAGCCCCTTCCACTTCCAGGGCCACTCCCTCAGCTTTAGTACGGGGGTCCAATATCCCCAAGAAAGGCATGTGTTTGATCTGCCTTGCGGACGCTAAGGTGAACAAATTGGTGACTGAGCTGCCTGTGTTCATCAAAGATGCCATTGAGCTAGCATTGGCACCACAGGTTGCAGCCCTTAAAGAAGTCAAAAGAGAACAGAATAAACTGAATGATCGGTTGAAGTCGATCGAACACCGCTTGGAGCGAGTCGAAAGTGGTAGTGCGGAGGACTTACCCTCCATTTGAGCTGATTTGGCACAAGCTCGTGTAGCGAGTCGGGAGTTTGATCCGTCCCACATTGGTCCTATCTTACCCTAAATGGCGAATGTTTTCTCCAAAAAGCCCACTGAGCCACAGGATGACCTTGCTTCTGAAGAAGCCGAAGAAGAGGCAGAAGAAGAAGATAAGGGTAAGCATGAGGATGAAGATGATGATGATGATGAGAATCGGAGGTTGGATAAAGCTCGCAAGGAAGCCTTGACAACTGGAGTTAACAGAGATGATATAGACACCATGGTGGGGGTGCAGAGGTCGATAGAGGAGCAAATTGGGACCTTAGGCGCAGATGGTGATCCTGCATAGTCCAGTAGGACTGGTACGTCCGACCCCATTCAGGAGCCATTAGGCGGGTCGCCTGACCTCACACCACCATTGGAGGCGATCTCGGCTATCCAGATTCATGCTTCTGAGGTTGCTCGTTAGGGACCTCCTTACCTCCTTATGTTGTGTATTAGATACATATGGGGACATAGCATATGTTTTTGTTGGGGGTGGGGGTGGGGTAGCTCATGCTTTTGTCGTTATGGGGTTTTGAAAATCAAGATTTTATAGCTTTTGGGTTAAAGTTTTGGAAAGCTACTTGACTTGTATAGTGATGGTTTAATCAGTTATAGCATATATATGTTCATTTGGTGTGATATAAAAAAAATTCTTTACATGATTCACATGGTGTCATAGTGTTTGCTGATAAGGATATATTGGCCGCCAAGATCTGGTTGGAAAGTAATTAGAAATAGTGTAGTAATCCATGTGCTATGTGTGTGAGGTTTTTATCATTCTTGTCTTGTACATAATTGTGATCTAGAACTTGCCCGGAAAGTATATCAAGGCGAAATCCTAAGCTACACCTTGCTTGAAAGAGGATATTAGGCTTTCTTTGGATTGTCACTAAATCTTAAATTGCCTACCCATTTCATACTCTTCCCTAGTCAACCTTTGAACCTTAACTCCTTTTCTTTAGTAACAACCATATCACAAACCAATCCTCCCTAAGTGATTCGGAAACACTAACGTTGGTAAAAAGGCCTAAGTTGGGGGTGGAGATCACAAACCAAGCCTCCCTAAGTGATTTGGAAATGCAAACGTTGGTCAAAAGGCCTAAGTTGGGGGTGGCGGCTGGAATTTAAAAACAAAAAAGAAAAAAAAAAGAAGGGGTATATCTGTAATAAATAAATAAATATATATATATATATATATATATATATATATATATATATATATTTAATGTGACTAATTGTTTGTAATGGTTGTCCTTTGCTGGAAAGATTGGTTAGCACTGATGGGTGGCATGAAAAGATTGAAAAATAAGCAAAATGTTGGGAAGGAAGCGTTGTGGTATTGCTTAGGGAGATCTCAAGTTACTCTTATCCAAAATCAACCCTACCTTGACCTTGAGCCTTCATTACTACCCGCAAGTCCTAATTGATTTTGAATGAGGTGTGTTTACATTAGTGGAGAAATACTTAAAGGGCAAGCCTATGGCATCGTATTTGTGTGCTTGTACATATTCTTGGAGTGTGAGTTGTTCTCTTCTCTTTCGTCTGTTGTCCCATTCATTGGTGTGAATATGTGTATTCTGGGACTTTCTTTGGTCTTTTGTGAGGGCATTTGGATTACAAAGCTTGATGAAAGAATTGCTCCCTGACTTAGCATTCGAGGCCATTCCCTTAAAGCAAAATACAATACACCATCGAGTGAAACGTTTGGTTATTGCTCAACTTCAAACAAAATGTGCACTGCTTAAAAAAAAGTAGAATGAGGGGTAATTATGCCTCGAATGCATGCTTGTAACTGATTACTATCACCATCGTAGCTAATGGTATCTTTGAAATACTTGAACACCTGTCATGTGTTTCGATTATGTTTTAGTTGCTTGAGGACAAGCAAAATTTTAATTTGGGGGTGTTGATGAGCCGCTGAATTACGGTACATACGATACGTGTTCCTTAGGCTTTTGTGACTCCTCAAGCACTCTTGGTTTTACTTTTAGCATGTTCTTGTCACTGTGTAGGGGAATATATTTGGAAAGCATAGCGGAGAAAAATGAGGCAAAATAGGCCAAGGACACACCTTGCACAACGTGCGAACCGCATGTCATGCCTGCAGATCCACAATTGCACTGCATATTATGACAGGCCACTGAAGAAGAGAGATGAAAGGTTGCGCGATTTGCGAGATCAACATACGACTCGCATGTTAAACTTGCGATACTACAGTGTTAACGCAAACCTTGTCCGAAATCTGGGAAGCCTGAAGTCAAGAGCACAACATGCGGTTGCTGAGCATGCTTCGCGTCTCGCATGATTGTCTTGCAACACAACATGCGAGACGCATGTTGCGTCTGCAGGGTTATTTTTGTCTAAACTTTATGCACGTTTTTGGAGGATATAAATACCCTCCTAGGGTTCTGAAAAAGACATTCTCTGCACTTATTATTGTCTTTTTGTGAAGGAGACATTTATTATTGGTTGTTGAAGCTTTAAAGAGGAATCTTGCACTTTATTTTGTGGCTTTTCTTCCAAAAAGCTTTGTAAGCATTATGGCTACATTGTTTCTCTTTGTCTTTTACTTAATACAAATGTTTAGCTAAATCCATTAACTAAGGTTGTGGGACCAAATGTGTTAGTTATGTGATTGGGTTTCATATTTATACCTCATTCATATGTTAATGATGCATTCTATCAACTCTTCATACTTTAATGTCTCTTGATGGTTGCAAACATCATTTGTGCCTAAGTACTTTCACTTTACTTGAGAAAGAAGGTGGAAGTTAGGAAAAGGGTTAGATAGCAAGGATTTGGATCATTAAAACCATCTAATAGCCTGAGCTAGAGATAGGATGGCTAACTTGTAGCATATTGGGTGTTTACTCTGTCCACATTCTAAGGCTTGAGAAAGCTTAGTAATGATATTTATCAATTTGGTCGAAAGACTTTTGATAAAATTAAGTAATCCATCGTTAATCGCATCTAGACATTTAAAGAGGTTGAATTGATACCCACTCGCATTACTTTTCATTGGAACCGCAACCTTAGTCCCTTTCTCCAATAGTTTACATCTTATAACAGCACCTTTTAGTTATTAGTAAACAAACATCAAATCAATTACTATTATATCCCCCCCCCCCCCCCCCCCCCCGCCCTTGAAATATAGACTAATAGTCGAGCGTTACACTTGATAAGCATATTTCTTCACTGTATTCTCTGTGGGATTCGACTCCAATCTCGTTGGGTTCTATATTTGACAACGACTGCTTACTCCTGATATTTAAGGCATAATTTGGGCGTATCAGGACCATAAATCTATTTACGATCCGTAAAAGTGGATCGTAAAGTGCCAGATGACAGCACAGTATAAATTCGCGTTTTCAGTCTTTTATTCTATATTTTTCATTCTCCTCAATCCCTAGCACAAAGTTCTCTCCTCTCCTCATCCTCCTACATCAAGGTAAGCCTACTCCAAGTATTCCTAAGTGAATTCTAACATATATACATGAAATTCTAAGTAGAAATTCGTTGTTTCTAACCTAGGGTTTTGAAGAACACCCATCTCAAGGTTCAAGGTTCAGGCTTTTGGGTTTCTTCTTCAAGATACAAATTTTGTTACAAGTTTTGGAGCGATTAAGGTATGTAGAGCTTCTATCCACGTGTGGGAACATCATTGTTCTTCCCCACGCCACGGTTCTTCCATAATTTTCTATAATTGCCTTTGTTATGCCTTATTTTGAAAGGGTCCAAGATAGTTTGAAACTTCCCGGCTCTTCTAACTGGTTTTAAAAGGGTTAGAGGCGCCACCTTATTTTTTTAGGAAAATCAGGAAACCTATATGTATTTGTGTGTGTACTCCATTTTAGTCCACGAAATCTATGAGATTCTAGATAAGGGTTTTATTTACCCCGAGAGGAAGGTATTAAGCATCCATCAGAGTCTGCCCGATGACAGTCCTTAGACTTAGTTTAACTGAACACTAGATGGGGATTATCTATCTATTTATCATTATTGTTGCCTATTTTCAAAATGTTATGACTTCATGAAAAGCAACACTAGGTGATAATATACTAAGTATATACAGTGTATAAAAATGTATTTATATCAAGTATCAAGTATTCATAAAGAATGTATAGTAAAAAAAAAGAATATATAAAAGAGTATAAAGCGAATGTACCTCGTAAGTATAAAAGCATATCTGTTAGTACAAAGAATGTATATATATGTTAGTGTAAAGAATGTATAACTATATTAAGAATATATATAAAAAAAATGTAAGACTATGAAAAAATAAATATATCAAGGATATAAAGAATGTGCGTCTATGTAATGTTCGTCTATGTATATTAAAAGAATGTATGTATATTAAACATATAAAGAACATATTTCAAGTGTAAAAGAGTGTACGTCAAATCTAAAATGTATAAAGAATTGTATAACTAGGTATATTAGTGCATAAAGAATGTAAAAATAATTTACGAATATTCATTGGTGTAAAGATTTTATATAACAAAATTATTCAGAAAAGTGAAGTTTATTTGACTTGTTTTCTACCGTTTAGTTAAAAAGAGTGTTTGTTTAATGAATATCCTATCAAAAGAATAAAGAAGAAAATAATTGTAAAAAGTATTGGTAAAAGATAAGTATAAGGAATTGTGGATAAAAAATGAGTGAAAATATGTAATGCCTCTAAAGAATAAAAGATTTGTAAATGGACGACTTAATATTTGCCTAGCGTCAAAATGTGGATTTAACTTAATTAAAATATGTATTAGTGTACTCGAAACAATATAAAATGTAAGTTGTATTAAGAGTGTATAAAGAATATAAAATAAATGATGGACTAGTATTTTTGCCTAAACGTCAAAAGTGTGAATTTATTTAACAAAGTATTCATACCAAGTCAATTTAATCTAGTTATGAAAGTATTGACGGCCTAAGTCTTGCCTAAAGCGAATGATAATTTTAAGTTTAACAAACAAGGCGACAAGTAAATAAATATATCAACCCGTCATTCCAAAAATAAAGTTTCCACTATACTATGAGTTTATGTTTTGTACAGTTATAAAAAATTCGAAAAGTAAATACAAACAGTGATTGGATGAAGTCTTCGGGTTCCTTCCGAGTGTCGTCTTCGGGATGTATCTCCGGGTACCTGTATAAACACTTAGTAAAAGTGTTAGTAAGAGAATAAATAACTATCGAATGAATTAAAGATATAATGAATAAACTTGAAATAAAAAAAACCCGTCTTTTGTACATGGGAGGCCTTGGAAATTGACGAAAATTTCTTCATCGGCCATTTGAGTGTAGTATTTTCCCAAATTAGTTTAAATAAAATGGTACGAGGGGTGAAAGTGTCAAAAAACCAGCGTAGTGTTTCCCGGACAAAAAACAACAACAATTATTTAGTAAAAACAATGATGTAAAAGAGAGTAAAGGGTAGTCCAACATAGCATGGTTCAATGACCTGTATCACTGAACGACAAAGTAGTTGCAAAAAAAATCCAAGGTCAACATAGCTCGTCGCCTGAAGATCTCAAAAAACAGTGGCCAAAATTACATTGGCACAAGAACAATTAAAAGCAAGAACAAACAAATCAGTTATCAGCTCAAAACCGTCACTGGAAATGTAGAAATGGTGTCAATATTGAGACCACAACAGAGCACAGCAGTCACTGCAATCTATGGGGCTCACTAGAAAAAATGGTGCCTTATCCAAAAGTGCAGCAACCCACCGGAAATCACAAGAGATCAGTTCAACATAGCAAACAAACAGATCTAAATATACCAATACCAAAATATATTAAAAAAAAAACTCAGAACAGAAGGCGAGGTAACGGGTTGCTCCTCGGTGGAGCTCGTCGGAGCTCTAATAGAGTACACCGGAGATGGGCCAGCTCGTCGGCGTGGGTGGTGGTGACACGACGACGTGGTTGCGGTGAAGGCGAAGACGAGAGGGATGTAGAGAGGAGGAAAGGAAGGAGCAGGGGCAGTGCGTCGTTGGTGGTGGTGTTTGGTAGTTGGCTGCTCCGGTTCACCGGAGTTAGAAGCTCCTCGCCGGAGCAGCGAAGAAGACGAGGGGTGTGGGTTGGTTGCTCGTTGTTGTTGAAGCTCGAAAAACAAGGGGACGGGGAGCAGCGATTGGTGGGTGGTGGCGCGGTTAACTGCTCCGGCATCGTGAGTTCGCCGGAGCGAGCAGTGGGTGAGAGAGAGAGGGAGACGAAGTGGTGGGCAGTGAAGTGGCGAGGAAGAGCAAAGGGAAAATGGGGGAAGGGCAGCGTGGTAGTGAGGGTGGTGGTCGGCGGAGTTCACCGGAGCTCGGAGCTCCGGCATAGAGGTCGGCGGCTATTTTTTTGTGGAGAGGAAGAAGGGAAAATAAATTATATATTAGGTTTAGAAGAGGGACAAATCTGAAAAATGTTTGTTTTGTGTGTGTATAAGATGACCATAAAATTAATCCCTCTCCTTTTCCTTTATAATACAAAATGACCCCTTATTTTGTCCAACGATAAAAAAGAATGCACCCCCTTGTCCCATTTACCTCTTTTAACTAATGTGTAAAGATGTATCAACTAATGGACGAAGAATCCAACCCATCACTTCAAATGTCAACTTTTTAAAAGGTGACGAGGCCTTGACTTGATCAAATATTTTTTTCTCTGCGTTTAAAATTAACTGCTTCGATTTTCTCTACACTGACGGACTGTAAAATATATTTAACTAATACATGTATAAATAATAATGTAAGTATAAAATTTAAATATTAATGTATAAGATACAAGAAATGTATTGCTATAAAATAAAAGAAACCATTATTAATTGCACAAAATGGTAGTATTACGCTGTACATGTGCAAAAATAATGATTCTTAAAAATGACAATAAATTGATAAAATCCCTAAAATAAGGATAATCATCAATAAATCGTCGAAAAATGTAAAAATGTGTAAAAAGCTATTTCGTGCTCTTTAACGAATCAGGACCACCCGAAACGTTAACTTCAAGCACGGCGAGCCAAAATTAGGTGTCAACAGTTTGTCCCTCTTCGACCGGAGACGATGAAAGAGTTTTCAGACAAAGACGTTGATGTGTAGCCTATTTTGTCTCGACAAAGAATTACTAAAAGGATATGTACGGAGAAAGAAGCCAGACGTTGATAGAGCTTTGACAATACTCTTCGTCTGTCGGCAGGGTTGTGATAAAAAGGGAATGATTGTTCAGGGCCGAAAAACATTCGAGTACCCACGTCATCGCTTCCAAAATTGCCCCAGTGTCGAGCTACGAGACGCTGGAAGGGTGCAACATTGTATACTTGGTGTGGAAAGAATGATTCTCATCCCGAAGTGACCGAACTCTGCTTAGAGTTTCCTACATATCTTGTCCATCACGAGAATTGGGTCAATGTTGTTCGAAAAATGATAACTAATGGATGTTGTGGCAAATTTTGATCGTTTGATCAAAATTTTGCCCCGGTGTCGTTGGAGTGGTCCTAGCAAGTGTAGGACGAAGAACAGTTGTGCTTGAATTCGAGCTACCTACATATCCGTGAGATGGGAGTCAGAACGATTGTAGTTCGAGAAAAATGATTTATTGCTATAGCGGCAACTGAACTCTGAGCCATGGATTGAAATGGACTACCAGAGTTGTGTGTCGAGATCTTGATGAAACTTCGGGTTGTGTGCCGAAGCTTTGAATGGAGAGGGGTCCTGGATAGTGTATGAGGACTTTGACGTATACTTCGATTTGTGTACCGGAGCCTTGAAATGAAATGAAATCTCTTGTTGTGTGCCGAGATCCTTATGCATACTCTGCTTTGTGTGCCAGAGCTTTGAAATGGAATACCCGTATTTGAAGGTGGGTGCCTGATTGAATGAAAATACCCTCATTAGAAGGTGGGCGCCTGAACTAGAATTAATTTACCCACATTAGAAGGTGGGTGCCTGAACTGAAATTAAAAATACCCGCATTAGAATGTGGGCGCCTGACCGAATTTAAAATACCCGCATTAGAAGGTGGGTGCCTGAACTGAAATTAAAAATACCCGCATTAGAAGGTGGGCGCCTGACTGAATTTAAAATACCCGCATTAGAAGGTGGGTGCCTGAACTGGAATTGAAATACACGCATTAGAAGGTAGGCGCCTAAACTGAAATTAAAATACCCGCATTAGAAGGTGGGCGCCTGACTGAAATTAAAATACCCGCATTAGAAGATGGGCGCCTTGACTGAAATTAAAATACTCGCATTAGTAAGTGGGTGCCTGACTGAAATTAAAATACCCGCATTAGAAGGTGGGTGCCAAACTGGAATTAAAATACTCGCATTAGAAGGTGGGCGCCTAACATAAATTAAAATACCCGCATTAGAAGGTGGGCGCCTGACCTGAAATTTAAAATACCAGCATTAGAAGGTGGGCGCCTTGACTGAAATTAAAATAAGCGCATTAGAAGGTGGGCGCCTGACCGAAATTAAAATACCCGTATTAAAAGGTGGGCGCCGGAACTGAAATTTAAAATACTCGCATTAGAAGGTGGGCGCCTGAACTGAAATTTAAAATACCCGCATTAGAAGGTGAGCGCCTATAAAAAATGTACTTGAAATGAAAACCCGTATTAGAAGGTGGTTGCCTGTAAAAATGATCTGAAAATGAAATACCCGCATTAGAAGGTGGGCGCCTGTAATTTTTTTTTTTTTTTGATGTATTTTTCATTGTTTTTGTTTTAAAGAATATTGGAAAATGAAGAAGTGAAGAGAACCACGTCTTGACTTCAGTTGGTACCAACAATTAGTTTTGTGCATAAGAATTCCATCAATTGTTTCCTAGCTAACCGAGATTGACTTCGGGATAATTTCTATAGCTTCAAGTGGTACCTCAGACATACCTAAGTATCGATAAGATTTGTTCTTCTTGCTTCAAGCAAAGGTTTTGAACTAGACCTATCCTCATGTTTCAAGTGCCCTCACCAGAAAGAAAGTCCCTTTTTCACACATATTAAGTATTTTTTAACATCGGGACTTCTAGAGAAGTACACTCACACTCAGAAAGATGTTCAATGCACGCAATTGTGATACCATAGGCTTGGCCGTCATGTAAGTATCCACTAATCTGAGAACCCTTGGCATAAGATCACGTAGGGCTTGTTATGGGTTTGTAATGTAGGCTTTGGAAAAGGGTAGGATATCATTTGGGTAAGGAATGACTAATCCTTCCCTGAGCGTTGCACTATGGCTGTGCTTTGTATTTGTGTGCTCTGATGCTGATCTGCTTCGTTTTGTTGTCCCTTTCTTTTGTACTTGTGCGACTTCTTTTGCAAGTTGGAGCTTTTTTTTGTTGGGGTTCGGGGTTGTATACCCGAGATTCTATAGGGATTAAGAGAATTGACCTGGGTTGTATGCCCGATGTCTTGATGCTAATTCCGGGTTGTATGCCGGAGTGTGCAAAATAAAAAGGAATAGCGGGTTGTATGTCCAAGATCCCGAATGACTGATTTTTTTTTGTGGGCTCCTTCTTGCTTTGGAGGTCGTTCTTCGTCTTTGTTTTTCTGAGACTGTTGAATCTTTTTTTTTTGTAGCACCAACTTGGATCTCTATCCGCGGTTGCACGTTTATAGTGCCCTCAGGAAGGTCGGGCCAAGAGAGGGATAGTGCGTGTATGCACTCAGAAATGATATAGGCTTATGATGTGGTTGTCAAACAAAAGGCTTTAGGCTCAAAGGGGGAATTCTAGGGATAATGTCATTAGGTAGGCTAGAAAGGCTCAAACTGGTCAAAGAAGGCCTACAATCCTTTCCTATACCAAGTGTTAC
Organism: Lycium barbarum; assembly: GCF_019175385.1. Classification (NCBI taxonomy): domain Eukaryota; kingdom Viridiplantae; phylum Streptophyta; class Magnoliopsida; order Solanales; family Solanaceae; genus Lycium; species Lycium barbarum. Next base: position 103,988,228 of record NC_083345.1, read on the forward strand.
TCATAATTTCGCCTCAATAGACATTCAGGCCAAGTTCTAGATCACAATGCAATGCAATTGAACGCTGTCTAAAGCTCACTACACAATGCACATGAAACAATGAGGTTAGTTTTGTTCTTGTCTTACAATCATGCAAGAGAATTTTTCAAGTGTCACTTAAGGGGTGAATGAGAGGTACCAAAAGAATCTATGGTTTACCACGAAGTCAGTTCTCTCCATCATATCGATTGTAACTTGTTCTTTCCTATGCACATTCTAATTGTGTCGGTACCAACCAAGTCAAAGATATGAATCTAAAAAATATTTTTGTATTTTTTGAATAAGGGTACCGAACCCAAGAAGGGTTGCCTACGTATCTCATCTTTGATGAAAATCAGGTGCACGTAGTTCGTTCAGAGAGGTAAGAACAAAGATTATTTTTTTTTGTGATTTTTAAATAATTTTCAGACTTGTTTTATTTTTTTATTGATTTTTTTTTTGAATAATGAATACCGAACCCAAAAGGGCTGCCTACGTATCTCATCAAAGAAGAGAATCAGGTGTGCGTAGTTCTTGCAGATAGGTAGGAAGAAAGAAAAAATATTTTTGTGATTAATAAAAGTTTTTTTTTTTTTAATAATGAATACCGAACCCAAAAGTGCTGCCTACGTATCTCATCAAAGAAGAGAATCAGGTGTGTGTAGTTCTTGCAGACAAGATATAAGAAGAGGTGCCAATTGAACGCGGAGTTTTGCAAGTACTTCGACAGATGGCAGAAGGGTGTGTTGATTGTAGGCACGGGGCTTTGAAAATTATCCAGGAATGGACTAATCGTAGGCTTAGAGCTTTGAAAATACCTTGACAGGCGGTCAAAAAGAAATGAGCCGATCGCAGCCAGAGCTTTGAAAATACTCTAACAGTGGCCGAGAAGAAGGATGTCAATCGTAGATGGAGCCTTGACATTACTCCAGTACACTGACAAGATTGTTATGGAGGAAAAGGTTGGACGTTAGCAGAGCTTTGACACTACTCTGCATCCATTGGCATGGTTGGCTATGAGGAAATGTCAACTTCAGCGAAGCTTTAAAAACAATCCGCGTCCGCTGGCAAGGTGATAAGAGGGGATGCCGACCTTTACGGAGTTTCTAAAACTGCTCCGCGCTCATCGGTAAGATTGCAATGATTGGGTACCAAACTGTTTGCGGAGATTTGACATTACTCCTTGTCAGTTGGCACGATTATTGTATAGTTGAGGGGGGAAGAATTTACATGTTTTGAACCCTTGGGGTTGAAAAATAAAGGCCGATAATCCAAAGTTCCATGGCCTACGATGCTTGGTAGAAGGAGAAAAGCTTATATCCCAGTTTTTGGGACCAAAGCCAGGTGATGGTTGGGGTAAGGCTGGTATTGCCGCTGTTGGGTTTTGAATTTCAAGGGGTTGATTGACGCTCTTAGAAGCTTTTTTGGAGAGCGTCTTTGAACTGCTCCAAAATAATTGTCCCAGTTTTTTATTCCGGTGAATTATTTTGAAACAGTGGGGAGACCGAACTTTTATGTTGGGTTGCCTACGTATCTTGCCAGGACAAGAATCAGGTCAGACGTAGTTCGGGCAGATACAGTGTTGTATGTGATTTGTACGATTTCTATGAATTAGTGGTTGTATTGAAAAGAACTGAGGCTATGTACAAGACTTTTCATATGGAAAAAGTGTGTTCCAAAGATGGGAAGAATGTACAAGGCCGTTTTGTATTAAAAAAAGAATGGTAAAGTCAAAACAATGGTACAAAGACCGGAAATGGGTATGAAAATTAATGTGGCTGTGACGATTGTCGTAAAGACCAAAAAATGGGTGTGAGGGTTTGGAAAGGTTCCAAGCTCAACACAAGCCAACCAAAATTGTCCGATAAATCAGACGAGGCGGAAGAAGGTATGTCTAGTCTATATGTACAACTAAAGAATGTCTAATAAATACAGTATGTGAAACAAACAAAGAATATGTAATATGTAAAGAGCATGGTGGAAATAAGAATGAGTGACAAATAAAGAATGAAATTAATCCGGCTAGAGCAGTGATCAAAATTATACATACAACGGCCTAAGAATTCTAAGAGTAGATTCACCTAAGATGATAAAGAATATTCGGACAACTGCGAGATGTTAAGTAGTAAGACTAGCCCACCAATCTCTGAAACTAAGTAGTTTGAAGAAGGTTCGGAGGAGAGCAAAGCACAACTCGCGTGTACAATGTGTGTATGCGTACGGCCAAAGACTCAATTGAAAGTGTGGTGACAGTACAAAGAAAGCAGTAACATGTAGTGTCTTCAAACAAATAAGGAACACAGGTTTGGCTTTGGCTGGCGTCCTTTCAAAGATAATATTATAGCATTTCACGATATATATAACAAGTAATAATAATAAAAACAGATGAATAATCACATATCCCTCAAGTGCTCGCTTAAACTAAGTTTGCTAAGGCCAAAACCTAGGTTATCCCCAGTAGAGTCGCCATTCTGTTACGCCCTATTTTGAACGGGTCCAAGATAGTTTGAAACTTCCCGGTTCTTCTAACTGGTTTAAAAAGGGTTAGAGTCGCCACCTTATTTTTTTAGGAAAATCAAGAAACCTATATGTATTTGTGTGTCTATTCCATTTTAGTCCACGAAACCTATGAGATTATAGATAAGAGTTTTATTTACCCCGAGGGGAAGGTATTGAGCATCCCTCAGAGCCTGCCCGAAAACAATCCTTAGACTTAGTTTAACTAAACACTAGAGGGGGATTATCTATCTGTTTATCATTATTATTACCTATTTTCAAAATGTTATGACTTCATGAAAAGCTACACTAGATGATAATATACTAAGTATATACAGTGTATAAAAATGTATTTATATCAAGTATTCATAAAGAATGTATAGTAAAAAAAAGAATATATAAAAGAGTATAAAGCGAATGTACCTCGTAAGTATAAAAGTATATCTGTTAGTACAAAGAGTGTATATATATGTTAGTGTAATGAATGCATAACTCTATTAAGAGTATATAAAAAAAAAATGTAAGAATATGAAAAAATAAATATATCAAGGATATAAAGAATGTGCGTCTATGTAATGTGCATCTATGTATATTAAAAGAACGTACATATATTAAACATATAAAGAATATATTTGAAGTGTAAAAGAGTGTATGTCAAACCTAAAATGTATAAAGAATTGTATAACTAGGTATATTAGTGCATAAAGAATGTAAAAATAATTTACGAATATTCATTGGTGTAAAGATTTTATATAACAAAATTATTCAGAAAAGTGAAGTTTATTTGACTTGTTTTCTACCGTTTAGTTAAAAAGAGTGTTTGTTTAATGAATATCCTATCAAAAGAATAAAGAAGAAAATAATTGTAAAAAGTATTGGTAAAAGATAAGTATAAGGAATTGTGGATAAAAAATGAGTGAAAATCTGTAATGCCTCTAAAGAATAAAAGATTTGTAAATGGACGACTTAATTTTTGCCTAGCGTCAAAATGTGGATTTAACTTAATTAAAATATGTATTAGTGTACACGAAACAATATAAAGTGTAAGTTGTATTAAGAGTGTATAAAGAATATAAAATAAAGGATGGACTAGTATTTTTTCCTAAACGTCAAAAGTGTGAATTTATTTAACAAAGTATTTATACCAAATCAATTTTATCTAGTTATGAAAGTATTGACGGCCTAAGTCTTGCCTAAAGCGAATGACAATTTTAACTTTGACAAACAAGGCGACAAGTAAATAAACATATCAACCTGTCATTCCAAAAATAAAGTTTCCACTATACTATGAGTTTATGTTTTGTACAGTTATAAAAAAATGCGGAAAGTAAATACAAACAGTCATTCGATGAAGTCTTCGGGTTCCTTCCGAGTGTCATCTTCGGGATGTATCTCTGGATACCTATATAAACACTTAGTAAAAGTGTTAGTAAGAGAATATATAACTATCGAATGAATTAAAGAAATAATGAATAAACTTGAAATAAAAAAAAACCCGTCTTTTGTACATGGGAGGCCTTGGAAATCGACGAAAATTTCTTCATCGGCCATTTGAGTGTAGTATTTGCCCAAATTAATTTAAATAAAATGGTACGAGGGGTGAAAGTGTCAAAAAACCAGCGTACTGTTTCCTGGACAAAAAACAACAACATTTATTTAGTAAAAACAATGATGTAAAAGAGAGTAAAGGGTAGTCCAACATAGCAGGCTTCAATGACCTGTATCACTGAATGACAAAGTAGTTGCAAAACAAAATCCAAGGTCAACATGGTTCGTCGCCTGAAGATCTTAACAAACAGCGGCCAAAATTACAATGGCACAAGAACAATTAAAAGCAAGAACAAAAAAATCAGTTAGTAGCTTAAAACCGTCACCAGAAATGTAGAAATGGTTTCAATACTGAGGCCACAACAGAGCACAGCAATCACCGGATTCCATGGGGCTCACTGGAAAAAATGGTGCCTTATCCAAACTGCAGCAACCCACCGAAAATCATAAGAGATCAGTTCAACATAGCAAACAAACAGATCTAAATATACACATACCAAAATATATTAAAAAAAAATAAACTCAGAACAGAGGGGGAGGTAACGGGCTGTTGGTTGCTTGCTCCTCGGTGGAGCTCGTCGGAGCTCTAATAGATTACACCGGAGATGGGCCAGCTCGTCGGCGTGGGTGGTGACGCGACGACATGGTTGCGGTGAAGGAGAAGACGAGAGGGATGTAGAGAGGAGGAAAGGAAGGAGCAGGGGCAGTGCGTCGTCTGTAGTGGTGTTTGGTTGTTGGCTGCTCCGGTTCACCGGAGTTAGAAGCTCCTCGCCGGAGCAGCGAAGAAGACGAGGGGTGTGGGTTGGTTGTTCGTTTTTGTTGAAGCTCGGAGAACAAGCGAAAGGGGGACGGGGAGCAGCGACTGGTGGGTGGTGGCGCGGTCAACTGCTCCGGCATCGTGAGTTCGCCGGAGCGGGCAGTGGGTGAGAGAGAGAGGGAGACGAAGTGGTGGGCAGTGAAGTGGCGGGGAAGAACAAAGGGAAAAATGGGGGAAGGGCAGCGTGGTAGTGAGGGTGGTGGTCGGCGGAGTTCACCGGAGCTCGGAGCTCCGGCGTAGAGGTCGGCGGCTATTTTTTTGTGGAGAGGAAGAAGTTAAAAGAAATTATATATTAGGTTTAGAAAAGGGACAAATCTGAAAAATGTTTGTTTTGTGTGTGTAGAAGATGACCATAAAATTAATCCCTCTCCTTTCCTTTATAATACAAAATGGCCCCTTATTTTGTCCAAAGAATAAAAGAATGCACCCCCTTGTCCCATTTACCTCTTTTAACTAATGTGTAAAGATGTATCAACTAATGGACGAAGAATCAAACCCATCACTTCAAATGTCAATTTTTTAAAAGGTGACGAGGCCTTGACTTGATCGAATTTTTTCTCTGTGTTTAAAATTAGCTGCTTCGATTTTCTCTACACTGACGGACTGTAAAAAAGTTAACTAATACATGTATAAATAATAATGTAAGTATAAAATTTAAATATTAATGTATAAGATACAAGAAATGTATTGCTATAAAATAAAAGAAACAATTATTAATTGCACAAAATGGTAGTATTACACTGTACATGTGCAAAAATAATGATTCTTAAAAATGACAATAAATTGATAAAATTCCTAAAATAAGGATAATCATCAATAAATTGTCGAAAAATGTAACTATGTGGAAAAAGCTATTTCGTGCTCTTTAACGAATCAGGACCACCCGAAACGTTAATTTCAAGCACGACGAGCCAAAATTAGGTGTCAACAGCCTTAGTTCATGAAAAATACCAAACCATGTTATAGTTAAGTTATAGTGTCTCGTTTGTGCTCATGATATATCATTCTGAATGTCATGAACCCTGTGCGTAATCCATGAATGCTCATAATATCGATTTCATGAGTTTCAAGCATGCAACACAAGTATTTATGAATTACTATTGAATTACTTCATGAATCCTCCATGATTCTCCATGTCTTATGAAAACTATATTCATGTTATATTATACTTACAAATCATGTTTACAAGTCATGTTTATGAAATCCATGGGGTTTCTAAGCCAACTATATTCATGTTCATGTTTTGGGAGTTGCACATATTACCGAGAAGGTTTAATACCTGAAACTACGTATGCCAACTGTAACGACCCGTTTGGTCGTTACCGAACTTTCTTAATTCATATCCTAAAACCTCCTTGATTAGTTGTGCCTGTTAGTTTTACGTGAGGGATTTTTTTGTTTAAGTTGACCCGTAGTCGAGTTAGAAGGAAATTAAAAATCGAGTTGGGCCACTGGGCCCAGTACTTCGCCACAGCGAGAGGTGCAACGCGGCAGCGGGTCCACTCCAGCGAACAGTTACTCGCTATAGCACCTGCCCGCGACCTCAGGCTTCCGCTACAGCGGATCCCACTTTCGCCATGACGGAGGAGGTGGACTTCCTTGAGTCCACCCCCCATGACCTGTTTTCCGCCATAGCGATAGCTTGCTACAGGGGACTTATGATCGCCATAGCGGATGACGCTGGACAAACCTAGTATTTAAAGTCCATTTCGGGATTTGATCTCATTTTCAATCCAAGCCACTATTTCGGGCATTTTTAGAGCTAATCTCGTGGAACCTTGGGAAAGGTAACATCTAGACCTCATTTATTCCATCTCTATTGAATCCCTTCTCTCATTTACTAAGTTTTGATAATTAAGGCTTAATAAAAATGGTGAGTTCCCTAACTTGCAAAACCCTAGAGAGGTAAAATGGGTTTCTTGACTTAGAATCATGGCATTTTCGAAGTAACTCTTAGATTCATACTATATGCTAGTTAACCAATCCCAAAATCCTATTTCTTCCACTATTTTTGCAAATGGGTTAAGACTTGATTTTCTTGAAATTGGGAATTTAAAAGGAAGAATGCTATTTATGACTTGTGTTGATATAGATAACCATGAAATCTAGATTATTAGTCAACGGAAACCTAGAAAACCTAAGTTGAGGAAAAGTTTCAGTTTTACCCTTATGGGCCCGGAGTGGTATTTAGTTTCTCTAGAATCTTAGTTGGTATGAATATCTTAATCCTTGACACTTGCTTACTCAGATTCCTTACTAATCCTCGACCCTCCCGTCTCGGCTTCCGGTTCGAAAATGGAAGATGAAGATCAAGTGGATGTTCGTGGCACCTGCTCTACCTCGAGGTAGGTTAAGGCTTACTTAAGTTAGACTCCGAGTAGGATTTCATATATGTGCAGTAGAGATTGACAGAAAAAACATGCCTAGGTCTCCGAACATGATGTTGGGTTGGATAGTCTTAGGTTGGTACTGTTATGTGTGGTTATTGCCTCGTTGTTCTTGTTGGATGTCTTATTGATTGTGAGTGTTAGCGTCTATATAACATGATTGAGTCCATACCCTATTGTTGAGTCTTATTGATGATTCTAGTTTACCTTATGGTTAGACTTCGGTTAGCGAAGCATATGTAGAGTGAGTGATTGTTGGAGAAAACATGTACGCCTTCGGGTATGAAGTTGGCATGGATTACCTAGGTTGGTATTGTTATTGATTGTGGCTTATTGCCTTGTTGTGATCTATTGGCTTGTTTCCACGTGTGTGATACTAGGCTTGATGTTGAGTTGCCTTACCATGATTGTGAACTCGTATCTCTCATTTATTAGGTGTTGTCTTGTAAAGAGGAAGGATGTGATTTATTCGTGATATTGTGATATGTGTTGTCCATGTGTGGCACGATTGGTATTGATAGATTATCATTGGCATTGATATCATGCATGCATTCATACTCATACATTTGGATCGGGTTACGCTCCGCAACATATATATACATAGATTGGACCGGGTTGCATGTTCCGCAACATATACATATATTGGACAGGGTTGCACGTTCTATATACACATATATATGTACATATGTACATATATATGTACATATGTACATATATATGTACATATATATATATATATATATATATATATATATATATATATATATGTACGCCGCAGCAGGTACATGGACTTCACGGGTCCCCCATGGGTCATGACTTTTGAGGCGTGGAGGTATTCCACCCTAAGCGTGTTTGTATCATTGAATTGCATATGTATTCATTATCATTATCTCATTTTACATCTATTGATCGGATTGGTGGGTTGTACTTGTGTTTGTGATCATTTTGAGGAATTGTGGGAAACTTGGCAGACTTGTATTAGGTGCTTCACAATAAGCTATGATTCGACTGTTGATCTTTCTGTACTTGTGATGCTATTCTTAGACTGTGTTTGGTGGTATTGTTCGAACCCATACTTAGAAATTGAACCCCGAGTTGAATGTTGTATATCATTGTTATGTGAATTGGCCTGTTTATCTTGTTAAGTGAGGTGGAAGAGTATACTGTTGAGGGTAGTCATATCATGAGTAGTAAGCGTGAACTTGTTCTATAATTGGTCTTAGTGTGGTGGTTTCTATTTGGTGGTTTAGGTAGTTTCGTGTGAATCTTGACTTGTAACGTATGGTTATTGGATTGTGGAGTAGGAGTTCATATCTAGGCTTGAATGTTGTATTGCATCCTTGTGGTAGAACCCCTCCCCTTTACTGATTATGTGGAATGACTGAGTTATCGCCTACCATACCTACTGTTGATTTCTATTGTTATTATGATCTTCTAATAGTTGTCGGTCTAAGATACTTACCAGTATGAGTGTTGTACTGATCCTACTCTTGCTACACCCTATTCGGGGTGTAGAGTTGTTACTGGTTGAGTTCGTGGATTAGTAGCTTCCGAGAATTCTCTGATGTCTATCTTGAAGACTTCTATTAATTCTATTCCAAAACAGAGGTTGTGTTATATTGTATTATCATTATTTAGTTGTAAATCTTAGAAGCTCTTGTACTATGTCTAGGCCCGATTTTGGGAATTGGTTATTGTAAAAGTATTTCTTGAATTAATTCTGACTTCAATGGATAATGGAAATTGCTAGTGTTGTGTTATTCGTTCTTTATATAAAATGAGTGTTTGGTAAAAGGGTTCGCCTCCTATGTGTTTAGCGAGGTGCCCGTGCGATCCCCGATTTGGGTTGTGACACTAACGTAAGATAAGGATCGCTCCGCCCAATTAGGATGATTCCTTCATGTTTATCCATTGTGGGTCATTTTATGGATCCATTCACGTCATGTTCATGTCTCGTACCCTGGCAAGGTACGAGATGGCTTAACTGATCGGGCAGAGATCAGACGCCACGTGCTCACGTGGTGGTTACATGTCAGTTATACTAAGGCTCTCCCACTTAAAATGTTTTACTCGTGTTACATTATACTCATGTCAGATCATACTCATTTTCATGTTCAACTTACAGTTTCAGTTTCAGTTTTCCTATTATTTCGTGTGTCATGTTTATTCATTCTGTTGCTTTCATACAAGTACAATTCAAATGTACTTACGTCTCTTTTGCCCGGGGCCTGCATTTCACGATGCAAACATTGATTTACAGGACGACGGATCTACTCGTTAGGACATAGCACGTATCAGCTTTTGGTGAACCCCATCTCATTCAGAGTGTTATCTTTATTTAGATTCATGTCATGTTATGCAGTAGAGGTACATTGTCCCATTAAACAGTTTAGCATTCAGACTCATGTTCGGAGGTTTCATAGACTAGTCTAGTATGTGATAACGTCCAAATCCACTCCTCAAAGAGAAAGTGTACACGGTCATATGCAATTTAATTTACCCAACTATGAGTCGGGGTCGATCCCACAGGGAACAATATACTAGGCCATTAAGAAAGTAAGGAACTTTCACTTACTAAGCTAAGCCAAACGATAGATAATATTTTGGTTTTTGAGAAAATTATAACTAATGTGGAAATGTAAGCTAACCTAGAAAGCAAGTAAAATGATCAATGGCCACAAGCATGGATACAAGAGAAATTATTCTCAAGTAATGATCCAATGTATTTTACAATTTTACAACTATGAGCGAGTTTATGTTAATAGATAATGATTTCTAAAATCTCATTGAAAGTCTCTCAACCAAATCAATGAATTTCACTCTAAGCTTTCTCAAGCCTTAGAGTGTGATGTTAAACACAATCAATATAATCCCAAGTGACTTTCCTCTCTCGAGCTCAAGTCATTGGATGAGGGTTATGCCTCAAATCCTTGTTAACTAATCTTTCCCAAATCGATTTTCTTCTCTCGAGCTCAAATCAAATTAAATGGGCGAGTCCTAGAGTTAGCTAATCCCTTTGGAAACATTCAAGAACGGGATTAATTAAAGAAACAATAACCCACTTCATTAGGAATAAAATCATTCAATACATAAGCAAAACAAGAGTTTCAAACCAAACTTTAATCAAGAATATTTTCATAAACAAGATTCAAGTAATGGAATAGAAAGCTACACGCTTAGATAATCAATACATAGCAAGGAAAAGAAGAAATGAGTAAAGGATTAAGAAATTTCTTATCAAGGTCTTCAAATCTTCAATCCCCAAGTGTGGGTGCAAAAACCTAGCTCTCCAAGCTTGATGAAAATGGCCAAAGATGAATATAATTGCTCCCTTGTCTTCCTTTTGTAGTTCCCCACTTTTTCCAAGTCCAAAAATAACAAAATAAGCCCCAAGTTTTCAGATTTGCAAAACTGTCCCTTTTTGCAAAACTGTCCAGTTTTGTCCAATTTGGCCTCTTTTTGACTTTATTTTCACTTTGTTTCTTCCGATCACTTCTAAATCACATAAAACCTGTAAAATAGATGTAAACAATATTAAATGCACTATTTTCTCAGTCAAACATAGCAAAAATATAAGATTAAAGAAGAGATAAGTTGGTAAAATACCAACTTATCAGTATGTCTTGTCAGATACTCAGTCATGTTTAGCCTTGTCGGCTACATCATCATGCTTTACATACTATTTCTTTACTTATGTTTAAAGCAGTATTTTCAGACTTATGATTACTTGATCTCTTGCTTATTCAGACTTTCATGATTTAACTTATATTCCGCATCAGTACATGTCTCATGTTGATTCAGCAAGTCATGAGGTTCGCTCGGTCACATGCAGTCAGACACCGAGTGCCGTGTTATGCCCACGTCATGGTTCCAGGCGTGACATCCTTATTTATCCCATTCAGCAACCAAACGACCCCTCAGACTTTTACAGGTTTACTAGAAATCTTACTTTTCCTAAAGAAAAATTTAGATACAGATAAACATGAGTGACACGAAAGGTAAGAAGGAAAATATTTTTCATGTAAAATGTACTTTTGAAAAATATTGTTTGAAAAATAAACGAGTTTCTTATTCTTTTTTTTTTTTAAGCAGAAAATATTATTTCAAAAATAGGTATAATTTAAGCAACTACTATGGAGTGGGGTGGGAGGTAGTGATAACGTCCAAATCCACTCCTCAAAGAGAAAGTGTATACGGTCGTATGCAATATAATTTACTCAACTATGAGTCGGGATCAATCCCACAGGGAACAATATACTAGGCAATTTAAACAAGTAAGGAATTATCACTTTCTACGCTAAGCCAAACACTCTTTCTTCAATATTTGGGTTTTGATTTAACAACTAACAAAGATAAAATAATCTAGAAAGCAAGTATAATGATCAATGGCCACAAGCATGGATACAAGGGAATTTACTCTCAAGTAACTATCCAATGTATTTCACGATTTTATAACTAAGAGTGAGTTTATGCTAATTAGATAATGATCTCTAAAATCTCATCGAAAGTCTCTCAACCAAATCAATGAATTTCACTCTAAGCTTTCTCAAGCCTGAGAGTGTGATATTAAGCACAATTAATGTAATCCCAAGTGACTTTCCTCTCTCGAGCTCAAGTCATTAGATGAGGGTTATACCTCAAATCCTTGTTAACTAATCTTTCCCAAATCGATTTTCCTCTCTCGAGCTCAAATCAAATTAAATGGGCGAGTCCTACGGTTAGCTAATCCCTTTGGAAACATTCAAGAATGAGATTAATTAAAGAAACAATAACCCACTTCATTAGGAATAAAATCATTCAATACATAAGCAAAACAAGAGTTTTAAACCAAACTTTAATAAAGAATATTTTCATAAACAAGATTCAAGTAATGGAATAGAAAGCTACACACTTAGATATTCAATACATAGCAAGGAAAAGAAGAAGTGAGTAAAGGATTAAGAAATTCTCATCAAAATCTTCAAATCCTCATTCCCCAAGTGTGTGTTAGAACCCTAGCTCTCCAATACTTGTTTTGAATGGCCAAAGACGACTATAATTGCTTCCTTATCTTCCTTTTGTAGTTCCCAACTTTTTCCAAGTCCAAAAACAACAAAATAAGCCCCAAGTTTTCAGATTTGCAAATCTGTCCCGTTTTTGCAAAACTGTCCAGTTTTGACAGTTTTGCAAAACTAGACAGTTTCTGTCCAATTTGGCCTCTTTTTTACTTTATTTTCACTTGGTTTCTTTCGATCACTTCTCAATCATATAAACCTATAAAATGGAAGTAAACGACATTAAATGCACTATTTTCTCAATCAAAACATAGCAACAATCTACGATTAAAGAAGAAATAAGTTGGTATTCAGGTGGCAGGGACGGCGGTTATGGGGTGGGGGTGGGAGGTGACAGGGAAGACCGTTGTTTTTCCTACTTTCAATAGGAAATTCATTTTCCTCATTTTTAAAGAACTTGTTATTCAAAAATATTTTTGATAAACTTTTACCAACTAAACAAAAGAAAATTAAACATTTCTTAAAACATATTTTCCTCCGTACCAAACACATCATGAGAATGTTTAATTTTAGTTTATTTTCTTTTTGAGTTCTGCATCCGGATATTTTTCCGCTTGTTTGCGCCAAATATTGACGAGACAAAGCATGCACCTCGTATCCACATCAAATATTTGACACTTTAAAGCCAAAAACAAAAACAAACAAAAAACAAATCAAATCTTTGACACGATAGAGATGATTGACGAAAGTTAGTGGTCTTTCTCACTAATAAAATAAAATATAGGAGCCACTCCTATTTGTTTTTTTGTCCTATTCTACCCAGGGGCGGACACACCTTGTATGAAGGGGTGTCACCCGACACGGCTTCGTCCGAAAATTTTAGTAGATATATATTACATGAAAAAAAAAAAGCCAATGGATAAAAGGCTTAAAATGACAAACTTTGGCAGTAAAAGCCAGTTGGTTCAGCTGTGGAGGCAGCCTAATGTGTCTGAGATGTCAGGGGTTCAATACTTAGTAAGCACAGGTATTTTTTTTTTCCAGTTTTTCTTAAAAATATTTAGAGCGTTATAGCTGGTAGCCTGGTATTGAATATTAATTGAGATACTAAAGTTAGTAATTGACCTACATTTCGTGGAGACTGATAAGGAAATTAAAAAGATGTTGATTATTCAAGCATGCTTAAAATATGACTTAATTTAATTATTCATTCTCCTGTAATATTTTGGTGCGAAGCTCCCGTTAGAGTTTCTTCACATTCATAGTTTTTCCTTTGTTTGGTGCACTTTGTGAAATTATTTAAATTTTTTCTAAATTGATTTTTTTGAAATTGTAATTAAGTGGAGATATTTTCCTAAAATATTTTGCAAACTTTTAAAACCAAATTTAACATCTCAAAATTCATCTTGCTTGGAAGAAAGAGGAAATAAGTCGGAAAAAAAACATTAATAAGTGAGGGTTGATTTAAGTTCCTTGAAAGTTGATCCCCGTAAAAGATTCACATTCGAAAATATTATCAATATGACCATGATGCAAGAATAAAAACACATCTTAAAATACGTAAATTTCAACCTCGAATCACAATTTTTCTCAAAATAGCTTTTATTGTCAATTGTGTCATTTTAATCTCCGATGGTTTGTTGAGTATGATAGATTGGAATATTAGTGTTACAAAAGATGCAGCCTTTTAATATTGTGTCGTTATAGTGATATATTCTTTTATCACATCTTTAAATACGACACTGCTTATTAAAAATCCTGCGTACGCCACTGATTCTACCAATAAACATTATGACTATGACAAAGGTTTAATTTTTTTTTTTATGTAACGCTAACACACCCAGGGTGGGTGGTCAAAGGTTTAAATTTGCTTTTTAACTATGCCAAATTATCTATCTTTACCTTTCGTTATAGTTTGAGGTCGAAATATGTCTATCTCGCTATTACCAAATGGTCTATATTTGCCTTTTACTAACTGTAAATAATTAGCATCATACATTGCCTTTTAATTGAAAAAGGATATAAATGACCATTTCACATATTTCAAGGATATATGTGAAAAGAATTCCAAGAAAAGAAGAGAGAACAGATTAACTTGAAACTTATCTTTCTCTGTTGATAATTCTAAAAGACTAAGAAATCACAATTTCCTCACATTTACAAATTTTATCTTTTCTTGAGAATATTTTTAAGTAATTTCATTATAAAGAAGTTTTCTTAAATAAGTTTATGTTTTACTAATTATTTCTAAATTTATAGCAATATCATTGTTTTTCTTAACAACATAATCACAATATAACATATTTGCAAAAATTGAAAAATTACCAACACATTCCCAAACCCACCCCACACCACCACCACCAACTCCAACCCCCCCCCCCCCCCCACCCACACACACACACAAAAATCCAACCACTCCACCCATCCCCACTCCACCCACCACCCCACCCCAAATCACCCACCCTCTCACAACCCCACCCTAAGCCACCCAACCCACCAACGCATTCCTAACCCCACCCCTCTCCCCCAATTTTTCTATTTTATACATTTTTTTTTATATATAAATTTCTTATAAAAAAAGAATTTTTTTCTTACTCTAACCTCCCCCCACCCCCACCCCCCACCCCCAATAGCCCAAACCCCCCGCAGCCTACCCCACCTCCCAACCCGTACTCCCCACCACCAAAAGTTGCACTCCAAATTTAAAAACTTCATAGTGGTTTTGCTTTGAGTATATGCAAATGCTCTTAAATGACATTTTTCAACCTACGTACCAAACACAAGAAAATAAGTAGGAAAACAACTTATTTTCTGGGAAAATATTTTCTTGGAAAAAAAAAATCCGGCATGCCAAATACACCCAAAGTCAATTTTCAATTTCGTTGTATACAACAAGTATAAGGAGAATATTCCCCTAAAAAATATGTAGAAATGAAACAAAAAATGGTAAAACAAAATAATTACTCATACAAAGAATTTATTGTTGGTACTAATGTAATAATCCAATGTGTCATAGAAGTTATAATCTTTGATTAATCACGTCAAAAGCTCTCTAGACAGATCATAAGAGATCTACGTTTTCAAATAACTGACTTTGTACCTCCATGTCTTCGTACTAATAGACAGATTCTCCTTCACATGCACCGCTATCTAATGAGTGATAGTTGTGGTGTCCCCATCAAATATTGTTTCACTATAAGAAGTATATTTTCTTCTCCAACACTCTACATTTTATAGTAAAAATTGATATGGGCAATCAATTGTTTTCTGTTTGTTGTTGGTTTTTTTTTTCTATTTTTTTTTTTTTTAGTTTTTACTGCTTAGTGACTTCAGCTTGATGTCGGCCTTCGACTATTGATTGCACATAATATAATTATTTTCAATTGTCACAAAATATGTAATGTTTTAAATAGCGACGCCTTAAAATTTGTAATTGAATTATATAACTATTTGCGATGAAAAATATTCATAGGTAAATATAAAAGATCTTTGGCTATGATTTTGTAGAGTGACAAGTGACAACCGACAATTATTTTCACTCTCTTCATAGGAACAAAAAATAAGAAATCATAGAATAATGTGGTAAAGGCCAACAACATCTTATGAAAATGCAAGTCTCAATGCAAACATAAAACGTAATGTGAGTCGTGTCATGGTTCCACATTGAACAATTATACTAACATAGCGTCAACTTGCAAGTCTAGACATTGTAAAAGTGTTGGGTGTTTTTAGGATCTTTGATTAAATATTTACCACTAATGTGAAACTTGAAATATCATAAAATGAAAGAAACTAACCAACTAGGATTTCAAATAATTATGATAAAGGCATTGCAGCGTTAAAAAATTGTACATGTCCTGGGCGTTCGTGAAAATATAATTATTAAATGATAAATTATGATCATAAATAAATAAAAAAAAAAGCTCTTTATGTAATTTTAAGATAGTTTGAAGTGAAAGAATAAATAAATAAATTAATAAAAATGATATAATGATATATTATCACTAATAAAAATACAATTAACTTACATGTTAAAGTGTAGGAAAATTGTTATTAATAGCTGGTATATATTATCAAGTAATTAATTTGTGTTCATTTCTTATTTATAAAGATATATGTTTCAAAAAATTTGGTGTTCCAATCAAATTCTTGAATAAATATATCCAACAAAAACATTTATCTTCTTTATTTAATTCATACATAAATACTTCTTATTTAATAGATTTAGTTATTGATATACCTCATAGGGGGCGTAAGTGTAGGATTTCTATAGTATAGGGGAATTAAGTGTTTAAATTTTAAAATTAGGGAGTGTATCAGAAACTGAGTCATATTATAAGAAAGTTATTACTAATATTTTGTATATCTTATTAAGTAATCAATTTGTATTCATTTCTTATTTATAAAGATACATATTTTTTTAAAAAAAAAAATCGTTGCTTTAACAAAAGTGTGAATAAAGATATCCAATATATTGTGATATATTTAGTTACAGATATACCACATAGGGGTGTAAGTGTGTGATTTTTATAGTATAGAGGCTATAAGTGTTTAAATATTAAAATTTAGGGAGTGTATCCAAAACTGAGTCATATAGGAAAGTTATTGCCAATAATCGGTATATCCTATTAAGTAAGTAATTTGTGTTCATTTCTTATTTATAAAGATACATGTTTAAGAAATTTGTGGATTTATTTAAATGCATGAGTAAAGATATCCAAAATGTTTATCTTTTTTTATTAACTTTCATAAAAATAAATACATAAGGACTTCATATATATAATTTTAATTTTATTTTGAATAATTATATTTTAATATATTTAGTTACAGATATACCTCATAAGAGGTGTAAGTGTATGATTTCTATAGTATAGGGGATATAAGTGTTTAAATTTAAAATTTAGGGAATGTATCATAAATGAGTCATATTATAGGAAGATTATTAAAATTATTACTAATATCCAGTATATCCTATTAAGTAATCAATTTGTGTTTCATTTCTAATTTATAAAAATATATATTTAAAAAAATTCATTATTTTTATAAAATGTGTGAACAAAGATATCACACAAAAGTGTTAATCTTCTTTCTTTTATTTCATTAAATAAATACATAAAAACTTCTTATTTATAATTTTGATTTGCTTCTGAATAATTATATTGTGAAATATCTAGTTATATCTCATAGGAGGCGTAAGTGCATGATTTCTATATTATGCGGGGAAGGGGGTGTGTTATAAGTGTTTAAATTTAGGAAGTGTATCAAAAACTGATTCATATTATAGAAAGTTATTACTAATAGTCAGTATATCTTATGGGGAATTAATTTATGATCATTTCTTATTTATAAAGAAAACATGTTTCAAGAATTTTGTTTTAATCAAATGCGTGAATATAGATATCCAACAAAAATGTTTATCTTCTTTATTAAATTTCACTAAAATAGATACATAAAAACTTCATATTTATAATTTTAATTTTCTTTTTGTATAATTATATTTTAATATATTTAGTTATAGACTTATCTCATAAGGGGTGTATGTGTATGCCTTCTATAGTATAAGGAGTATAAGTGTTTAAATTTTAAATTTTAAAATTTAGGGAGTATATCATAAACTGAATCATATTATAGGAAAGTTATTACCAATATACAGTATATCTATATCACACAGAAATGTTTATCTTCTTTATTATATTTAATTTAAAAAATAAATAAAAACTTCTTATTTATTATTTTAATTGCATCTGAATAATTATATTGTGATATATTTAGTTACGGATGTACCTCATAAGGGATATAAGTGTATGATTTCAATAGTATAAGTGGTATAAGTGATTAAATTTTAAACTTTAGGGAATGTATCATAAACTGAGTCATATTATAGGAAAGTTATTACTAATATTTGGTTTAAGTAATCAATTTTTTTTTCATTTCTTATTTATAAAAATACATGTTTCAAAAAGATCATTGTTTTAATAAAATGCATGAATAAATATATCACACAAAAATGTTTATCATGTTTATCATATTTTATTAAAATAAATACATAAAACTTCTTACTTATCATTTTAATTTGCTTTTGAATAATTATATTGTGATATACTACGTACCTCATACATAGGGGGTGTAAATGTATGATTTCTATATTATGGGATTGGGTTTTTTTTTTTTTTTGTGGAGGGGGGGGGGGGTGTATAAATGTTTACATTTTAAAATTTAGGATGTGTATCAGAAAGAACTGGCTCATAATATAGAAAGTTATTATTAATAATTGGTATCTTATTAAGAATTAATTTGTGACCATTTCTTATTTATAACGATACATGTTTCAAGAAAAATTAAAATATATTTTTAGTATATTTAGTTACAGATATACCTCGTAGGGGTTGTAAGTGTAGGATTTCTATAGTATAGGGGTACAAGTTTTTAAATTTTGAAATTTAAGGAAACTAAGTCATATTATAGAAAAGTTATTACTAATAGTCGGTATATGTTATTAAGTAGTTAATAAGTGCTCATTTCGTATTTATAAAGATACATGTTTCAATAAATTCTCCTTTTTAATCAAATGCGTGAATAAAAATATCAAACAAAAATGTTTATCTTCCCTATTAAATTTTATAAAAATAAATACATAAATGCTTATTATTTATAATTTTAATTTGCCTTAAATAATTGTATTTTAATACATTTAGTTAAACATATACCTCATATGGGTGTACGTGTAGAAATTTTTATAATATAGGAAATTTTTTAAATAATTTTCTCAACATTCTTTTTGTTTTTACTCCTTTTTAGGTTAGCTCGAAATATTAGGTGACAAATTTTCCCCCTTTTCTTTTCCCAAATCCCTCTTTTAAACACTAGTGCCGTCTCCAACCCCATTTACTCCCCCATATCTCCACTTCCCATCCCATTATGTAATTAGCCTCCAATCTTAACCTCTATTGCAAATCTCTATTTGATACGAAAATATAATTATGGGACGCAGAAGGCTATATCCTTAGAGTAAGTAAAGTAAAATCCTCCGCCTCTTTACTTTTTGAATGGTTCAGAACAATTTTTTTTAAAGTATTTTTTTTTTTTTTTTGCAGTATATGCAAACGGATAAAAGTATAGACTGGTTTTGCTCAATCAGTAATGACGGGTCTTCAACCATGAAGAGGTATTTTTTTTGTTCTGAAAAATCTATAATTTATATAATTGAAAACGGAATTGTCAAGTAATCGAATAATTCACTGTGCAACTTTGATTGAGTATCCTCGCTAGGAGTACTTGTTTCTTAATTATTATTTGTTTCAGAAATTAATAGTATTAATTTTGTGATTAAAGTTTGAAAATATATATAATTTAGAACATGATATCAAAAAGTGCACTAATATAATATATCTTCTTGTTTCATGCAGGTACATGCATGAAGGTGGAAACAAATTCAAGAATAACATTACTAGATGAGTGAAGCTACATTAGCCAATGAGGAAGCAACATACTTTTTTCTTATTAATTTATCATGTTTATGTGTTGTAATCACTTTCATTTTGAATAGATTTTTTTTTAAAAAAAATTAAAGGAATTTGTAATGGAATATTATCTCAATTCAATTTTAGTCATTCTTACTTAATTTTTTTAAGTACCTTGCATGTTTATTTACGTTATTTTCATTTTGTATATCATTAAAGAATAAAATATTTTCTTGCTTAGGAAAATCACATTTTCGTCACCAACGAATTGGTTCGTCACAAGTGATTATATTTGGTGACAATAATTTGTCCTAAAATTACATTATTGAGTACGAATTAACTATGTATTTGTTTGAGTCAAAATTCATACTTTGCCCAATTAGTTAAATCTATGTAAAGAAAGTAAAGGGGTTAACCACAGTCAGTAGTAATTTGATTTAAACTAAGTACTTTGATCAAGCTAATAAGATGAACAGTTAAAGTATTAAACGACAATGAGAAGAGAAAGAAAACTTATTCTTCTCATTATGAGTGCTTGCAATCTAATTCTTCTTCAACTCGTAAATTATAAGAACTTGACATAAATATCAATATGAACTAGAAGATTGAGCAAGGAAGTAAAGGATTTTGGTATAATTCTCTTGTATGTATTCGACGCCCAAAAATGTAAAAATGATAAGCTATTTCTAGATCTTCAGGTTGGTCTGCCCGTTGTGATGTAACGTATGTCATTAATTCCTGAGTTAATGATTGATAATAAATGTCGTGATTCTTGCCATGCGTTATTGTTTCCTTTATGGTCATAATACGCAATTACTTCATTATCCCGTATATCGCGTTCTTGCATCTCCGAGATTCTCTTGGTATGTTGCCGTAAATATTCACGGCGTTGCATTGATTCCACTTCTTCGGCGTCACCTTCCGATTCATTTCATCTTCTTTTGTGAGTTCACATGGGTATTTATGTAATTCAAATTTCTACCCATACAGATAGTCCCTCAATTTTTCGGGTTCATCACAGCGATGTTCCCGAGAAATTATCCTATTGATTTCTAAGAATCATGCCTTGGCATGAAATTTGAATCGTCTCAGGCATGGAATGTGGTCCATGGTGGGAAATCGTGGGTCGTAAATGAAGCAATTACGTGGAGTAACTGCAGAAGTTGATTAGACGCGTCTTAATGATGACGTCAGACGTGGTGTGCGTGGCCGTTATTACACCCATCATTTTCTCGCCATTTCCTGAGGTAATGATGATGATTTCTTCATCTATAAAAGTTGAATCTTATCCATTTCTTCTTCACTTTACTAAATCTTGTCATCTCTGCCCAAGTTTTGAATTCTAGCTTTCTCTATTTTCTTCTTTGATGTCCTTAACTTCTTCAATCTTTCTTGTAACCATGTCTTCTCCTTCACTTGATCAAGGCGCTTCACCAGAAAAGACCACCGTTGTTAACGAATTCCCTTCAAACATCGTTCTTGAGAAACCCAAAAAGAATATTGCTCCAAAGAAGAAATTGATGGGAGATGCAATTTCTGCTGCTACTTCTACTAAACCCTCTACCTCAGTCAACTCATATGTGGATGAGGAACAAGTTGGCGTTATTGTTCTTCCTTCTGTTGACAACGTCATTCCCAAGCATCCTTCTTATCTTAGTGATTTGAGAATTCATCAAAGAAAGGGTGATGATCGTCCAGTGGAAGAATTGTACGGAGAAAGAATGGGCGAAGTTTTCGTGATTAAATCTCGTACCACCGAGGATCTTGTCGATTCGATTCACGAGAAATGTCATTGGATGGATTGTTCCCTTGAAATCTTAGTTCCCGGTGTAGATATGTCTGCAACTTCATACCTTCCCGAGTACTCAGCCGTGTATATTTATCCTTTCACCATCGGGTTCTCATTGCTGCTCTCTCCGTTGGTGGGTGAAATTTGTCGTCATTTGAAAATTTGTGTGGCATAAATTACTCTTGGGGTTTGGCATTTCATACAACTATATCAGCATGTTGCTCAACTTACTGGGATGAAACTTACGCTTGATCATATTTTATATCTAAACTCCGTTCGTTTTCTTCGGGGTTCCATGATAACGTTCAGGGCTTGGGGAGTCAACAAATTGTTTAAAGATCCCGAAGATGGTCATGATCATCTTTGGTTTGAAGAATTTGTGTTTATCCCTACTTCTCGATTGGTGGCTAATGATGCCGATAACTTTCCCGAGAAGTGGAATGCTAGAAGTATTCTTTTTTTTTTAATCTTCTATATTTTTTTTTTTGTGTCCTTACTTTTTTTTTCCTTGACCAGCTGTCAATCCCGAGTTGATCAGGACTTCAAATATAAAGGAATTTACTGTGGCTATAATTCAAGCTTCGGCAAGTGTTAGAACTTGGGGAGCTTATGCCGTTTCATGAGGTATTCGTACCCTCAAGGATATGAAACAAGGCGGAGTCTCCGTGAAAGGCAGAGGTAAAAACGAAAAAGACTTTTGTCATACTTTTTCACAATTATGACTTTATCTTACAGTTTTTCTTTTTGTTAGGCCCCTCTAAAAAGAAGAAAACATCAGTGAAGAAGCAACTGGTCCTTCCGAGTGACGGAGGATTGGCGTTAGAACTCCTTTGATCTATTATCGGGAAAAGGTCAACCTCGGAAACTGGAGGCTCCAAAGATGTTGGTGAGCCTTCTCACAAGAAAAGAAAATTGAAAAAACAATTTTATACGGACTCTCTCATTATTGTATCTGAAAAGTTAGTAGGTACGTAAAGTGCTTTTGGTTTAATCGACGAGAGTACCGATTCCGAGAAGGATTCTTCCTTAATTTTAAGACGAAGGAAAATAGTTGATCTTTCTGTTTCTTCTGATGTTTAGAATGTTTCAGATGATTCCCTGGTGAAGAAGATTGAGAAATCAACGGAGATTCCCGAGGTTCTATGTCGGGAAGAGGATGCCATGGTGCCTCTCCAAGATGAAGTGGATATTAGCGAATATACTTTGAATAGAGAGGATCGTGAGGCCCTTCCCGATGTGCCTTTTCGACGAGATGTCACTACTGATTTAGAAAATCAGTGCGGCTGTTAAAGCCTCCGAGACTGTTGCTACTGATACTTCCGGAGATGCCTCTGTTCCCTTTCAAAGAAGAGGAACACGTACTCCAACTATTCCTTTCAACACTGCTCAACCTTTATCATGATTTTTCGTTCAGGACTGATATGATCCTACTTGGCACACCTCATTTCAAGACTTACATCCAAGGCCAACATATGAAACATCAAGATCTACAAGCGGCATGGATGACAAGGATGGCGTTGAAGGCCTTTGGAGGCCCGTACAAGCCCCACAATAAGGCCTATGATGTGTAGGAGGTGGCTTGGGCGAGGCTTGAAAATAAGGCTACAAGAAAGAAGGCCGACACTCAAAGTGGCTAGAAGCGCAAAAAGGACAGAAATGCAAAAGTGGCCAAACATGCAGAGAAGGGACATACATGCAAATGGTCGCAATTGCAAGCTTTGAGGATGGGATGATGGCTATTTGTGCAAGGGAGCGACATTTCGGATTCCAAGCCGACATCCAACTAGCCAAACAAGGCCCTTGTCTCATTAATGACATTTTTGTAATAACTTAGTATTCTTTAGTCTAGGAGTATAAATACTAGACATAGCTATTTTCTTCACTTAAACTTTGATGATGAATATTTGAGAGATACTCATATTTTGAGTGATAAATTATTAGGTAATCTAGTGTTAGATTAGTCATATGATGGTGGATTCCATTGTTTGGTCTTGAACCTTTATTTCCATTGAAATTCATGAAAGGTAGTTCATTTGTGGATTCAATTGAATTCCTTTGCCTTGATTTCAAATTTCTTTGGTTCTTTGGTTGAATTCAAATTAGGAGGGTCTAGGATTCTATACTTAGGTTTGCCTATAGTTTTCATTACCAATTGGGTCAAGTATCTATCCTCTAATTCTCATCCCCTTTCTTTCTATCCTTAATTTTCGCATTTTGAGTTGATTTTGTTTCATCCCCAAATCGATTCGTATCATTTGGTATCAGAGCTTGGGTTAGAGTTGTGTTTCTACAATCCTCAATCCTAGGTTCATAATTTGAAAATCACAAAAAAAAAAAAAAAAAATCCAAAAAAAAAACGAAAATTGAAGTTTGGGTTTGATTTGGTTGTTTTTGAGGTTGAATTTGAGTTTGTTGAGGTGAAATACATCTAAATCCGAAGTTTGAGGCCATTTGAGTGGGTTTGGATATTTCACCATTGAAGCTTCATCAAAGCTTGAAGAACTCAAAGTGGGTTTAGTTGATTTTGGCAAAATTGGAAGTTGAAACCTATTGGGCTTTGTTCTCCACATCAAAGAGAACTTAGATCTGAAATTTGAGCTAATTTGGAGCTAATTTGAAGGGTCTACCATTTTTGAAATTTGGAGCTTTGAAAACTTAAAGAACAAGTTAATGTGTCTTGTTGATTAGGTACAAATTGAAGGTTAAAATCTATTGAGTTTTGTTCTCCACATCAAAGAGAACCTAAATCCAAAATTTGAGCTAATTCGGAGTTGATTTGGGTATAGTTGGATTTTTGAAATTGGTGGGCGTTCTTGAAGATATTCATACCTTCATAGGAAGAAGATGACCAAAAATCTTGTTTTATCCAAAATTTTTAGGTCAAGTGTAGAAAGGTGTTTGTTGGGCCAAAAAGAAAAACAAAATACTAGGTTTTGTGGGCCCAAGCCACCTCACTAATCTGAAAATCCAACCCAAAAAAAAAAAAATCACTTGACGGGCGACGCACGGCCATCGCACGGGTCCAAAACAAAATTTCAAAAATTTCAATTCTCTGCAGAACGTGTGTTGCACAGATTCAGGGACGGGTATTTTGTGCGATCCTTGTGCGACGCATGGCCATCGCACGACTCTGAAAACTCCAAACAAATTTCTAAGTGTCAGATTCAGAGAGGGGTGTTTTGTGTGATGCAGATCTAATGCACGACCATCAGGTTGTTCTAAGTGTTTAAAAACGGTTTGATTCCTTTTTAACTTCCTTTCTTTGATTCTTACAACTAATTAACAACTAATAATCGATCTTATTAGTTGTTAACTAGTTCTTGAGTCCGAATTCTTTCGTGCCAATTCTTTTCAAGCTTTTTCTTGTTTTAATATCGTTGAAACTTCTTGGATCAAGTCCTTTTGCTTTATCGAGTCGGCCGTATTTCGATTAAGAAGAATCTATTCCTCCACAAAGGTTAGCAATCTTGTGAATTCATTTGGATTAAAAGGGTTGTTGACCAACTTTGGAAGAAGCTTTAAGTTGAGAGGTAAGCTTGAGTGCAAATACGAGTGACGTGAGGAACCTTTGCTACTAATCTTGTTTGCTCGTTTTGTAGGTACACGAATAGGAGACATAAGGAGAAGAAGAGATAAGGATGTGATCCATAGCTTCCGAGTCTTATGGAGATGATTATGAAGGTTATGCCTCTAGCAATGGAGGGTATGACTATGAGGGTGACGGAGGCTATGAGGGAGTTGATGAGAGGTATGATCATGATGGTGTGCATCACTATTATTACAATGAATATGATGATGATGGTGCTCATAGATCTAATGAAGAATATGGTCGATATGATCATAACCCGTATGAGGGTGAAGAATACTACTCCGAGGGCAATTGTGAGGCAACGCCTCATGAGACTTACGAAGAAAGAGTAGATGAGTATGACGAAGAGTCCTATGGTGGATACGAGCATGAAGAGTCTCATCCTACATGCCATGGATATGAAGGCGACTTGAGGTATATCCCTTCCTCACACTTACGTTATGAGCCAATTGATGGAGACTTGCATGAAATGGGAAGTTGTGATGAATATGAACCTTATGGTTATGCGCTTTGCGGTGAATAATCTTGGGAAGGTAATGAATTTGAATATGAAGTTTGTGAAGAGTCTTCTAGTGGGTATTCTCGTACATTGTCTTATGAAACTTCCTATGCTAAGCGAGATGGAATAAGTGTGTGGGTTGGACAAAGTAGGAGTCGTCATAGGAGAAGAAAGAAGTATGCATTTCCTACTTCAAGAAATAACATTAATCATACTTCTTATCCTAATGCAAATGTGACATGTTCTCAATAAGGTTATGATGTTGGAAGTAGGAGGGAAGTATTGATAGTGGAAGAAAGTAGAGAAGATGCAAGGCCTCAAGTGAGAAGTGATTCCCTTCATTCACAACGGGAAGAAATAGACAAATTTATCAAAGTGATGACCAAGCATTTACACCTAATGAAGGAACACTTACTCCAGCAGCAACACATGAAGAAGAAAGCTAATCCTTGTGAGGCGAAAGAAAAGAGTGAAGTGGAGGGTTTCCCTAAACCTTCCCAAGGAGTACTTGACACTTTTCCTAACTCCTATGAAATTGAGAGAGAAAATATTGAGAGGAGTAAGGGAGTGAAAAGTGACAACTCTAAAGTGGAAAAATGAGAGGTTGTGAGGAGTGATGTGAGGGAGTTGTCACAACCCCATTCTAACTCTTGTAACTTTTCCTTCTTCTCTAGTTGTTCTAATGATGGTGTAGGTATTCTTGGAAGCAAACCGAATGATGAGCCTCGAACTTTGAAAGTTCATGAGGTAGTTGAAGGCTTCCCGAAGGAGCAATTGGGCTCCAATATTGAAATCTGAGGTAAAGAAGATGTAGTATGTGAACTTTAAGGTAAAATAGCTAATCTTAACTCCACAAATGATGTGATTGATCATGTTATTGAAGTGAGTGTAAATGATAGCTTTTCCTTAATTGAGCTTAATGAGTCTTTGCCTTGTGATGAGCTTAGTGCTATTGTGACAATTGACAAAGTGTTTGATATGGGTGATCCCATACTAGTTGATCCTATTGATGACTAGCTTGACTCTTCTTTTGAGTTCAAGTTGTGTCTACCTAGTGTTGATTCCTATGATTTGCATGTTGGTACATTGTCATGTGAAATGATAGCTCACCCGCTAGTTGATCTTAGCGATGACCTAATTGACTCCTCTAGTAAGATCGATTGGTGTCCAACTAGTGTGGATACTTGTGTTGATAAATTTGTTTGCTATAAAAATCCACTATTTGAGGAGCCTTGTGATGTCCTTAATGACCCTCAATTTAGTGATGTAATTGATCATGTGAATAGTCATGTACCTAGTAGGAAGTTTGGTAATGTTGCAAATGTAGTGTCCTTTGGAGATTACAAGGTCTTTAGTAACGGATACGCCCAAATTACACCTTTAATATCAGGAGTAAGCGGTCGTTGTCAAATATAGAACTCAACGAGGTTGGGATCGAATCCCACAGAGAATACGATGAAGAAATATATTTGTTAAGTGTAATACCCGACTATTAGTCTATATTTCAAGGGAGAGGGGAGTATAATAATAGTTTGGTTGTTGTTTGTTCATTAAAGACTAAGAATGGTTATAAGATGTAAACTATTGGTAAATGGGACAAAGGTTGTGGTTCCGATGGAAAGTAATGCGCTTAGGTATCAATTCAACTTATTTATATGCCTAGATGCATTAAACCAAGGGTCACACGAATCTTGCCAAAAGTTTTCCAACCAAATTAGCAAATTTCATCCTAGGCTTTTCCAAGCCCTAGAATGTTTTATAAGAGAACACCCATGTAGCCTCAACTAGCTTTCCTATTCCTAGCTCAAGCTATTAGATGGATTTAATGACCCAAATTGTCGCTATTAACTCTTTTCCTAACTTCTACTTTCTTTTCCAAGCAAAGTAATGGTATTAAGGCACAAGTCATGTTGTACACCATCATAAGACATTAATTCTTGAAGAGTTAATAGAAAACACCATTAGCATATAAATGAAGTATGAGTATGAAACCCAATCACATAACTAACACATTTTGTCCCACAACCTTAGCTAAAAAGATTAGCTACTAATATTCATTAAAGGTAAAGCAATAAAGTAAAGTGTATTCATAAAGCTTACAAAAGTACTGAATGGAGAAGATGACAAAAGCAAAAGGAATCTCTTAAAGACTTCACCAACCAATAATAAATAAGCTCCACAAAAATCTAGACTAAAAATATGTAGAATAATCAGTCCAAAACCCTAGAAAATCTATTTATAGAATGTACAAAACGAGAACAATTTCCAGACAAAAATACCCCTGCGCATCTGGTGCGAATTGCACTTGGTGTCGCATGTGCAACCTGCGAGTCGCAGGTTGCACCAAATCATCACAGGTGATGCCTCTTCAATCAGCTGTGGTGCAGCATCTGCGGCATAAGATGCGACTCGCATGTACCACATGCGACTCGCATGTGTTGCACCACTGTCTTGCTTTCTTTTGCCATCTCTGTCAATAGATGCTACAACACCTGCGACTCGCATGCAGTACATGCGATTCGCACGTGATGTTCTGGTTCATTTCATCTGGTTTTTGCTTCATTTTGCCTCAAGTTGCTTCCAGCACATGTTATTCTACAAATTAACACAAAAACACGAGAAACGACATCAAAAGTACCTGGGGATTTACAAAATACTAAGCAGTTGGCGTCGAATGTGCCGTAATTTCATGGCACATCAACACCCCCAAACTTATACTTTTGCTTTTCCTCAAGCATTTAAAGCAAAACTACAATATATGCCAATTGCTAAGGTACTACAATGATGATCGTGATCAGTCAAAACATATTCATTTAAAATATGAGTTCCCCTCCCTCTTGTTGCAAAACATGGTGCCTTTCCTCAAAGGGCAAGCATCAACCAACCGCTGCACTTGGTGACACAATGTTACTCTATTTTTTAAGGAAACGGCTTCAAATGAAGCGTCAAGAAGTAATTATTTCGTTGAGCTTAGTAATCCACATTCCCTCACAAAAGACCAAAGAAAGTCCCACACACACATATTCACAAATAGCAACTGGGACAAAAGACGAATAAGGGGAGAACAACTCACACACAGAAAAGATAATGTACAAGTACAAAAATGTGGTGCCATAAGCTTGCCCTTTAATTATTTATCCACTAATGTAAACATACTTTGTTCAAAATCAATTAGGACTTGCGGGTCATAGCTAAGGTTCGGGGTTAAGGTGGGATGTAATTTGGGTAAGAGTGACTTGAATTCTCCCTAAGCATTTTCGAACACACTTCCTTCACCTAATCCGTCCCCTTTTCAACATTTAAGCATTTACCACCTATTCGTGCCTCCTTTAGCCAATATTGTTATTGCCTCTCTAGTTTCCCCATTACGTCACAACAATTATTCACACCCTTGTGTTCACAGCTAAACATAAAATTTATATGTACATATACACACCTTTCCATACACATATGTCTACATATACACTTTTTTTTGTGTGTGTTCTCTACTCTCCATCACATACCATGCCTTTTCTTGCCAGCTACCACCCCCAAACTTAAGCGCTTTAGCCTATTTTAGCGTATTCGATTTGCTTAGGGAGATAGGGTGCCAAAAGGTGGGTAAACAAGGGCAAAAGGGACAGGGCTTGTCACAAGGTTGTGATAAAAGAAAAGAAAAACAAAGTTAAGGCTCAAAAATGGGTTACCTAGGATATAAATGCAATGGGTAGGAATTTTTAGGTTTAGTGGCGGTCCAAAGAGAGCCTAATATCCTCTTTCAAACAAGTGTAGTTTAGGATTTCGCCTTGAGACACTTTCCGGGCAAGTTCAAGATCACAATTATGCACAAGACTAGAACAATAACCTCTCACACACATGGCACATAGATTACTTTGCTATTTTCTAACTACTTCTCAACCTATCATTCTAGGCTTTGCAAAACATCTGTGTGTCACCAAACGAGTCATGTTAGTGTTGCTCCTTCCCTCTGAGTACATATGCAAAAAATTTGGGAGAGGAGTGTTATTAAAAAATGATGGAAAAGCGAAACAAGACAAAAACATTTATGCTATAAACCGATCAACCATCACTATTATACTTGGCAATGACAAACTACAAGTGCACAAACTTAAACATGAGCTATCTATCCTACAATAATAAAAACAAACATATGAAGCGTGAGCTGTCCCACCCCCAACAAAAGGAATATGCAGTGTCCCCAATGCATCAAATGTAGTACAAGAGATGAGTAATCACGATGGACGCGTCAGGCGTCTGATGGTGTCTGATCAGCAGGGAGGACCTCCAACGGAGGTACTATCAATGGAGGCGGCGCAGTATCACCCTCCGGCCCGGGTGTCACTATCTCAGGACCCACAGACGGGGGCAATAGTGTGTCAGCTGGAGGGGCGGCGGATGAACTGGCCTCACCTGCCCTCGGGGGTCGGTAGGCCCCCCTAGATTTCCTGCTCACCTCATAGGACTGCTGCATGGCCACATATGTGTCAATATCATCCTCAGCAATACCAGTAGCCCGGGCGGAAGTACGTGCCTCCTCAAGACGCTCTCTCTCTTGGACCTCCTGCTCTGTCTCAACAACTCGAGACGGTTGTACCCTCTCAACAGCTGGGTCACCCTCAAGCTCCTCGTAGAACTCTTCCTCACTTTCTTCCTCTTCTTCCTCCTCATTTTCTTCTTCCTCCCCAGCTGGCTCCTCAACCCCTTTTCCCGAAGGCATGGCAGGTGTTGTGGGCCCAGTGGAGAATAAGGAGGCACCGGATGGTAGAATGGGTGCACTGAGCTCAATGTCTGGGACTTTAAATACTTGAATATCCTTCTTGACCTTAGCTAGGTCCGACCGAATAGCTGGAAGTCCGGCTTCACTACCCCCCTCAATACGCTTCAACCAACGATCGATTTGACGAATATGCTCCTTAATTTTGTCCTGGTCTTTCCTAATATCTGTGACAGCCTGAGTGTATGGTGACATTGTTGCCTCAATAGCCTATTTCATAAAATTGGGAAGCTTCTCAACCAACCAATTGACCTTAGCATCTGTTGCCCGAAGCACTCGCATACCCTCGCTAGACACTCCACGAGCTGCTATGATGGATGGTAGAACGGGGGCAGAGGGAACTGTAGTGGAAGAACTCGGAGCTTCAGGCCCCGGAGCTCGAGGCACAGAACTAGGAGCTGTCGCATCATCGTATGTGGCTAAGTCCTCAGGCTCAAGAATGTGAGCATCAAGTGATGTCGTCGAGGCTCTTGGCTCTGGGTTCACCCGCTTTCTCTTTCTAGTCCCTGGTTCTAAATTCGTGTAATCTATCGATTGGTCAGCCTTTAACATCCTTTCCACCCAAGGAATATCACGAACCTTTTTTCGTCGGGATAATTCAGTGATCAAGCAAGGAAAAGGGAATGATGTGCCCTTTTGAGTGGACTTATTCTTGATCTTGTCTCGGATAATTACCCCCACATTGACGAGGTACCCGGACATGAGTGAAGCAATGAGAATACACTTTACAATGGGTATGTCGGATTTATTCTTGGAGGGAATCACCCACGATGATACTAGGGATAACCAAAACTTGGCTTCGCTGTTGAAAGTGTTCTTCTCAATTGAGACATATGGATCTAGCCGTGGTGGAGTCCCTGAGGCAATCACCGAAGCGACCCACTCTCACTGCTCCTCCGGGTTCTCTATCCTTAAATCATATTTAGAACTCACCGGAGGCCAACCTTCAATAAGGTTTGTTTCTCTGTGTTGCTCATATATGATAGAAGTTATGGTATCGGCAGCACAATCAATATCCTTCCCCCGAACCGGAACCCAACAGAAGTGTTCCATATTTTTCTTTGGTTGGCGGCGCGACCTCTTCGCATTCAACTTGTCCGCATAAGCCGCATAGAATTCCATTACAAAGGTCGGACAGTATTCAGCAGGCTGCATGAAATAGGTCCATCTCAAGGCCTCGAGCTTGCGAATGATGCCCGGACATTGGTCTTGTAGACCATGCAAAGTGACCCTCTTTTCTACAATAAAGCCCTGGACTGGATTTCCATCGGGCTTAACGACACTCCAAGCCTTGTACAGGTTCCTGGATCCAGGCACGGTAAACCGTTGTTCCATTGCTTCCCTTCTTTCACCTCTTGTGATGGCATCCTCGGGCTCAGGTGAGGAAGCCTCATGTGTCCCTTTTTCAGACTGGGGGACGGGATCCGCAGGTGCCTTTTATTTTCTTCTAGAGGTGGAGGCTTGTCGTGTTGCTCGTTTTCCTCCACCTTGAGCTTGATTTGTTCGAGCCATCCTGCACAACATACAAAAATATACCCATTATTTATGGTGTTATTTAAGCAACAAGAAAAAGGTATGGAAAAAAACATAGCATTGCAGGGTGGCACCAGCTGCGAAACACCACATGTGAGTCGCATGTCACACATGCGACTCGCAGGTAGTGTCGCAGGTGCTACACAATTCTTGGTCTTCACTGTCAACACCGACTGCAGCAGGTGAGGCACTAAAGGAATTTGTTTGTTGTGTGTGTGTGTTTTTTTTTTTTAAATATAAACACACAACACAGATGCACACACACAAGAACATACTCATGTAACTTTTTCCCTTAAGAGGGCTATCACCCCGTCTATCATTGGAAAAAGCTATTCAATTACTCGCGCCTATGTTCGATGGTCGTCCCTCATAAAAGACAATGTCAATTTTACAAATGAAAGGGCATCATGGGTCCTATTCTACAGGTAATGTGCCGTGGGTACTCAAGGATTCCCCATTTTGGCGAATGATCATATTTCCACAACATCCAAACACTCACAGGTTCTTTTAGGCATTTCATCAAACGAGTTGCGAGCATGCATCAACTATCAATTCCTATAACAAATGGGTACTCAAGAATTCCCCAGTCGCTATCTAATTATGCATCAACAACCACTTCCTGGAAGAACTACACAAGAATGGGTACTCAAGAATTCCCCATTGTTCATCAATTTCCAACAACCCACACAATGCATAAGATAAATCTACCCAACTAACTAATTACACCAAGCGGTAGGTCATGATAATAACATGGGATTGAGCAATTCGTAGATACCACCTAATGTAAAGAAGAGAAGAGTTGACATACCTTGAGAGTTGATGACAGAGTGAACCCTTGAAATCTTTGTCGGGGTAAAAGAAAGGGAAACACTATTTAAGATTTGTGATGTGGTTAAGAATGATTGGAGTGAATTGGGATTATAGGATGATATAGGAGGAAAGAAGGAGGAGGGGGAGAGGGAAAAAAAAGATTGTAACTGATGAAAACATCAGTTACGTTTCTTTTATATGAAAACACAAAAATTCAAGTCGGGTCGGTTCGACCCGTGAATCACACTTACCTGCACAACATACGACTCGCAGGTGGTGCAGCTTATGTAACATGCGAGTCGCATGTTGTGCCAGTCCTTCGCATCTGCTGACAGAGAATGTGGCTTTCATGGCCTGAAATGTTGCATCACCTGCGAGGCGCAGGTGCTGCAGCAGGCACGACATGTGAGTGGCATGTTATGCCTGCTGGCATTTTCCCAACTCTTCTTCTTTGTGCACATAATTTATTCCTACACACTTAGACACATATCAAAAACATCACAAAAGTAAAAACAACAAACACATGAAAATGAAACTTGGGTTGCCTCCCAAGAAGCGCTTGATTTTACGTCGCAACACGACGTTGGTACCTATTCAGCCTATTCATGGCTCATTGAGGAGGAAGACCTCGATAATATTTGCTTCATTCTGAGATCCCAAGTAATGTTTCACCTTTTGCTCGTTCACTTTGATTTTATTTCCACTTGGGCAAACAAGTTCAATTGCTCCATGTGGGAATACTTGTATGATTTCAAACGGGCCGGACCATTTGGATTTCAACTTTCTGGGAAACAACCGGAGCCTTGAGTTGAACAACAATACGCGATCCCCGAGGCTGAATTCTCTTTGCAAAATCTTCTTATCATGAAAGTGTTTCATGCGGGCCTTGTAGAGTGAAGAGCCAGTGTAAGCTCTAAGTCGAAATTCGTCAAGCTCATTGAGTTGTTCCGTCCTCAAGTTTGAGGCATCACTCCAATCCAGATTCAACTTTTTCAAGGCCCACAATGCCTTGTGTTCAGGTTCCACGGGAAGATGACAAGCTTTGCCAAACACCATCTGGTAAGGAGACATACCAATTGGTGTTTTATAAGCCGTTCGGTAGGCCCATAATACATCATTTAATTTCTTTTACCAGTCGGTCCGGTTAGCATTCATTATTTTAGAGAGTATGCTCTTGATCTCCCTGTTTGAGACTTCAACTTGTCCACTCGTTTGGGGATGATATGGGGTGGCAACTTTATGCTTTACTCCATATTTCTCAAGAATATTCTTGAATACCCGGTTGCAAAAATGAGAGCCCCCGTTACTAATGATTTCCCTTGGGGTTCCAAATCTTGAGAAAATATGCCTCTTCAAGAATATGGTGACACTTCTTCCTTCATTATTAGGGAGCGCAACGGTTTCCACCCATTTAGACACGCAGTCCACCGCCACAAGAATGTACTTGTTGTTGTAGGAACTCACAAATGGACCCATAAAGTCAATACCCCATACATCAAACAATTCAACCTCAAGAATCGAGGTCATCGGTAGCTCATGCCTCCTCGAGATGCCTCCATGCCTTTGACATTAATCACAGGCTTTCACAAAGTCATGTGCATCTTGATAGATTGTAGGCCAAAAAAAGCCACTTTGAAGAACGTTAGCCGCCGTTCTTGCACTACTATGGTGTCCACCAACCGGTGATGAGTGACAAGCTTCGATGATGGGCATCATTTCTACTTCAGGTATGCACCTCCTTATGATGTTGTCGGCGCAAACCCGGAATAGATATGGCTCATCCCAATAGAATTTCGGGGCATCACTCAAAAACTTCTTCTTTTGGTGGAGGTTCAAATCCTCCGGCATAATGTCACTTGCATGGAAGTTAGCAAAATCGGCATACCAAGGGATCATGTCATACGACCCGCCATTACTTGCTCATCCAGAAATGAATCATTGATTTCTAGGCCATCCAGTGGACACCCACCCTCTTCAAGACGAGACAAGTGGTCCGCCACTTGATTTTCACAACCCTTTCTATCTTTGACTTCAAAGTCAAACTCTTACAAGAGAAGGACTCAACGTATCAACCTCGATTTTGCATCTTTCTTTGTCATGAGGTAACGTAGAGTTTCATGATCGGTGTGAACAACCACATGGGTGCCCAACAAATAAGCCCGGAACTTCTCGAAAGCAAACACAATAGCAAACAACTCTTGTTATGTGATAGTGTAATTCATTTGGGCACCGTTTAGAGTCTTGCTTGCATAGTAAATTGGGTGGAAGATCTTATCACGCTTTTGGCCAAGAACATCCCCCATGGCAAATCCACTTGCATCACACATCAACTCAAAGGGTTGAGACCAATTCCGGAGCAATGATGATAGGAGCCGATGTGAGTTTCTCTTTCAAACCCTCAAATGCCTTCAAACAAACATTATCAAACACAAACTTCGACTCTTTCTCTAACAATATCCATAGAGGGTTGGCTATTTTCGAGAAATCCTTTATGAATCTTCTATAAAACTCGGCATGCCCGAGAAAGCTACGAACACCTTTAACGGAGATTGGGGGAGGAAGCTTAAGATAACCTCAATTTTAGCTTGATCAACCTCAAGCCCCTTTTCTGAAATCTTGTGTCCTAAGACAATGCCTTCTCTAACCATGAAGAGACACTTCTCCCAATTTAGAACCAAATTTTTCTCTTCACATCGTTTCAATACTTAGGAAAGATTCTCCAAGCATTCATCAAAGGAATCCCCAACCACGGAAAAGTCATCCATGAAGATTTCAATGGACTCCTCAACCATGTCGGAGAAAATAGACATCATGCAACGTTGAAATGTTGCGGGTGCATTACATAACCCAAAGGGCATTCTCTTGAAAGCAAAGGTCCCATAAGGACAAGTGAAAGTGATTTTCTCTTAATCCTCGGGGGCAATGGTGATTTGGTTGTACCCGGAATACCCATCAAGGAAACAATAATAATCCCTTCCCGCAAACCTATCAAGCATTTGATCCATAAATGGCATTGGGAAGTGGTCCTTTTTGGTCCACTTATTCAACTTCCGATAATCCATGCAGACTCGCCATCCGGTGACCTTGCGGGTGGGGATCAACTCATTTTTAGCATTTGTGACAACGGTGATTCCACTCTTTTGGGTACACATTGAACCGGACTCACCCAAGAGCTATCCGATATCGGGTACACTACACCGGCGTCTAACCACTTGATGATCTCATTCTTCACAACCTCTCGCATAGGAGGATTTAACCTCCTTTGATGTTCAATGCTTGGCTCACATTTTTCATCAAGTTGAATTTTATGAGAACACACACCGGGTGGAATGCCTTGGATATTCGCAATACACCACCCATTAGCTTTTTTGTATCTTCTCAAGATCACCATCAACCTCTCTCTTTGCTCATTCGTCAACCGGGCGGATATAATTATGGGCAATGTGTTGTTGGGTCCAAGAAACTCATACCTCAAATGTGAAGGAAGAGGTTTTAGTTCCAAAATAGGAGGCTCAATAATTGAAGGCTTTGCAGAAGGAGTTTCTCGGTTTTCCAAGTCAAGATCAAGTCTCTTTGGATTGAGGTGGTAAGACCCCATTCCAATCAATAAATTGACCGTCTCCTCAAATTATTTTTCATTGTCCCCTTCATAGTTCATTATCACTGCTACCAACGTATCACCTATATGCTCATTTTCTATGGTTGTCTCCATTGCTTCATCAATTGTATCAATAACCGACACAACACTCATATCCGCCGGTTGTTTCATTGACTTGCAAATATGGAAAGTGATCTCTTCATCATTCATCCTAAATTTTAGATCACCTCTCTCCACATCCACAAGGGCACGCCCCGTAGCTAAGAATGGTCTTCCCAAGATTATGGGAACTTCAAAGTCAACTTCACAATCCAAGATCACAAAATCAACCGGAAAAATAAATCGATCCACTCTCGCAAGCACATCATAAAGAATACCAATAGGCCTCTTTACGGTCCTATCCGCCATAAGTAATCTCATCGTGATGGGACGGGGAGTGCCCAATCCCAACTTATTGAATATAGATAGCGGCATCAAATTGATGCTTGCTCCAAGATCATATAAAGCTTTTGCAAACTTATATTTACCGATGGTGCATGAAATTGTGAATGCTCCGGGGTCTTCTTTTTTGTGCACCAAAGCTTTATTAACGATTGCACTACAATGATGAGTGCCCCCCCCCCCCCCCCCCCCCAATGTTTCAATGCCAGGAATCTTTCTTTTGGTCACAAGATCTTTCATGAACTTCGCATAACCGGGCATTTGCTCAAGTGCCTCAACCAATGGAATATTTATTGAGAGCCCCTTTAATCATTCGTTGAACTTGAGGAATTTTCCATCGTCCTCTTTCTTTGCCAATCGTTGGGAAAAAGGAGGGGAGGCTTCATAACGGGCGGTGAAGTCCTTGGTACCCCCTCCGCCACTTCCTTGCTTTTCGAAGCATCATTAATTTCCGGAAGGTCCTCAATAACAATGGTCTTTTCAATACTAGCCCGCATATTCTTTGGGTTCACTTCTTCAACTACCATGGGTTCTTCTACCATTTTCTCATCGTCACCCAACACATGCTCTTTCACCAACGCCTCTTCCCCAATTGTTTTTCCACTCCTAGTAGTAATTGCATTGCATTTATAATCACCATCATTCCTTGGATTTGCAACTGTATCACTAGGGAGTGAGCCTTTTTGCCTTTGGTTTAGGATTGACGAGATTTGTCCAAGTTGAGACTCCAATTGTTTAATGGAGGTGGAGTGTGAACTCACAACTTGACCCATGGATTTAACCTCATCTCTAGTCTCCTTGAAAAAGGTGTCAATGGATTCCACTTTCTTCAACATCCTTGACAACATATCTTCAATTTTTGAACTAGCAGGATCGCTAGTGGGCGGTTGACTAGAGCTTGGTAGATTACCCTTTGGAGGGACATACGGATTTGAGCTCCGATGATTGTTGTAGTTGTTGTTGTAACCCCCTTGATTGTTGTCACGATTATCTCTCCAATTAGAGTGACCTTGATCTTTGTTCCAACCTTGATTCCCCTGACCTTGCTGCCAAGATCCTTGACTCGAACCTTGGTAGTTAGGACGGGAACCCTTCCTTATATTGTTGACATAACTTGTCTCCTCATCATACATTTGAAAACATTGCTCATCCGGAGAACCCCCTTCACAAGATTCTACCGCATTCACCTTTTTGCTTCCGCCACCCATGACATTATTTGTAAGAAGATCCATTTGGGTGACAAGTTTGGCCATGGATTCATCTCTCTCTTCCTCCTTCTTAATCATCTCACGAGTGATCACATTTTTGGAGGAACTTCCTCCACCTACTTCTGAATCCCTAGTGTGCCATGCTTCATTAGTCTCGGTCAATTTATCCAACAATTCACAAACGGTGGAATAAGAATATTCCATAATAGACCCCTCTGCAATGTTGTTCGCCACTTATTTGTTGACCGAATCTAAAGACCTATAAAATGTTTGTAGAAGCACACTATCGGGCAACCCATGCTTGGGCCAGCTTTTGACTTTCTTTTTAAAATGAATCCAAGTTTCATGGAGAGCCTCATCAGGAAGTTGACGAAAGTTGTTGATTTCATCACGGAGTTGTAACATCCGCGATGGAGGGAAGAACTTCTTGAGGAATACTTCGGTCAGTTCCTCTTAAGTAGTGATGGACCCAGACGGGAGATCATCTAACCAAGCCGTGGCTTCCCCCGTTAGGAAGTACGGGAAAAGCCATAGCTTGACAACTTCAATTGAGACGCCCGGATGCACATTGGTGGAACAGACCCCAAGAAAGTTCCTAAGGTGCCTATTCGGGTCATCTTTTGGTAGACCACCAAACAGGCCCTTAGTGTTGAGCAGGTGCAGCATTGTGTTGGTCACGTGGAAACTCGAGTTTCCAATTAGAGGAGGGGGCTGAATTGCGGCTGTATAGACTGCCCCCGCAGCTTCTTCACCAACCGCTACTGGTGGATTTTGGATGGGGTTACCCTCCTCGTCCATATTTCCTGCACGACACACAACAACAAAAGGAAATAAGAAAAGAAATAAAGACTAAAAGTAAAGTTTTACACTAGTTAGTAAATTTCTAGACCGTATTCCCCGGCAACGGCGCCAAAATTTGATACGCCCAAATTACACCTTTAATATCAGGAGTAAGCGGTCGTTGCCAAATTAGAACCCAACGAGGTTGGGGTCGAATCCCACAGAGAATACGATAAAGAAATATACTTGTTAAGTATAACACCCGACTATTAGTCTATATTTAAAGGGAGAGGGGAGTATAATAGTAGTTTGGTTGTTGTTTGTTCATTAAAGACTAAGAATGGTTATAAGATGTAAACTATTGATAAATGGGACCAAGGTTGTGGTTCCAATGGAAATTAATGTGCTTGGGTATCAATTCAACTTATTTATATGCCTAGATGCATTAAACCAAGGGTCACACGTATCTTGCCAAAAGTTTTCCAACCAAATTAGCAAATTTCATCCTAGGCTTTTCCAAGCCCTAGAATGTTTTATAAGAGAACACCCATGTAGCCTCAACTAGCTTTCCTATTCCTAGCTCAAGCTATTAGATGGATTTAATAACCCAAATTATCGCTATTAACTCTTTTCCTAACCTCTACTTTCTTTTCCAAGCAAAGTAATGGTATTAAGGCACAAGTAATATTGTACACCATCACAAGACATTAATGCTTGAAGAGTTAATAGAAAACACCATTAGCATATAAATGAAGTATGAGTATGAAACCCAATCACATAACTAACACATTTGGTCCCACAACCTTAGCTAAAAAGATTAGCTACTAATATTCATTAAAGGTAAAGCAATAAAGTAAAGTGTATTCATAAAGCTTACAAAAGTATTGAATGGAGAAGATGACAAAAGCAAAAGGAATCTCTTAAATAATTCACCAACCAATAATAAATGAGCTCCACAAAAATCTAGACTAAAAATCTGTAGAATAATCAGTCCAAAACCCTAGAAAATCTATTTATAGAATGTCCAAAACGAGAACAATTTCCAGACAAAAATACCCCTGCGCATCTGGTGCGAATCGCACTTGGTGTCGCATGTGCAACCTGCGAGTCGCAGGTTGAACCAAATCATCACAGGTGCTGCATCTTCAATCAACTGTGGTGCAGCATCTGCGGCATAAGATGCGACTCGCATGCGTTGCACCACTGTCTTGCTTTCTTTTACCATCTCTGTCAATAGATGCTGCAACACCTGTGACTCGCATGCAGTACATGCTATTCGCAGGTGATGTTCTGGTTCATTTCAGCTGGTTTTTGCTTCATTATGCCTCAAGTTGCTTCCAGCACATGTTATTCTGCAAATTAACACAAAACACGAGAAACGACATCAAAAGTAATTGGGGATTTACAAAAGACTAAGCAGTTGGCGTCGAATGTGCCGTAATTTCACGGCACATCAGTAACCCACTATGGGATGATGATGGGCTTGGTCTTGAAGACAAGCAAGGGGTTATTGAAGTTGTTGACACCATTCCTGATGACGAAAAGTCCTTGAGGGTTTGTGACCCACTTGATGGACCAACGTCGAATTTTAGAATGGATTTCGAAAGTGAAGAGTGCTCTTTAAAGAAGGGGAGTGACTTACATGAACAAGAGCACACTTCTTGGAAGGACTATGCTAGATCTTCCAACCTAAAGGGTGAGGAGATTCTACTCTTAGTTGGCATAGGTTGAATGAACATATCTCTCTTGATGAACTTGATTATTTGACTAACTTGCTTATGAAGTTTTGTAAAAAGAGGAGCCTTGAAGATGAACACCATTTGAAGGGACCTCATTAAACCACACTTGGGTATGAATCCACATCTTGTACTTCCTTCAAGGACGGTATATACTCTTGGCTCATGCTTATTCTTGGGATTTCTAAAGCCATGAAGGTAACTTTTTGGTGTGTTGAGTATAGTAGTAACACTTCTTTCCATTCATGTGATAATTTACTAGTGTTATTACTTGAGTTCATATTGGGCTTGCATGGGGAATGTGGGAAAATTAGTGTGGGTGATACCTTTGTATTTAAACCCGGTGATGACTTAGGAGTGATTCCTTACTCTAGGTGGGCTTGTGTGATGATTAGACCCTTGACTTGAGTTGGGCTTATTGGTGATATTACACTTAGTCATGAGGGATTTCACTTGTTTCTTGACTTAAGGGGAGATGTATACTCCTTAATTGCTTGGACCAATGTTGACTTGCATGTTGGGATTTCTATTTGCATTGGGTTCTTCGATTTACCCTTTTGTAAAAATGACTTGAATAGTAGAGTGTCTTTGGCATTATTTGGATACATGTTCTTTCCAGATCCATTTGATGCTTGGTTATATCATAAAAGTGAGCCATTTAGTATGTTGGTTGCATGATTTGCTTACTTAAGTATTATCATTAGCCTTATGATGCCTACCCTGCTTATTTTGTGAAAGGGTTTGTACTCATTCTCTTCCATATTTTGCAAGGTACGGATTCGAGGACTAATCATTTTGAAGAAGGAGAGGATGATATGATCCTACTTGGCACACCTCATTTCAAGACTTACATCCAAGGCCAAGATATGGAACGTCAAGCTCTACAAGCGGTATGGATGAAAATGATGGCGTTGAAGGCCTTTGGAGGCCCGTACAAGCCCCACAATAAGGCCTATGATGTGTGGGAGGTGGCTTGGGCGAGGCTTGAAGATAAGGCTACAAGAAAGAAGGCCGACACTCAAAGTGGCTAGAAGCTCAAAAAGGACATAAATGTAAAAGTGGCCAAACATTCAGAGAAGGGACATACATGCAAATGGTCGCAATTGCAAGCTTTGAGGATGGGATGATGGTTATTTGTGCAAGGGAGAGACATTTCGGATTCCAAGACAACATCCAACTAGCCAAACAAGGCCCTTGCCTCGTTAATGGCATTTTTGTAATAACTTAGTCTTCTTTAGTTTAGGAGTATAAATACTAGACTTAGCCATTTTCTTCACTTAGACTTTGATGATGAATATTTGAGAGATACTTATATTTTAAGTGATAGATTGTTAGGTAGAATCTAGTGTTAGATTAGTCATATGATGGTGGATTCCATTGTTTGGTCTTGAACCTTTATTTCCATTAAATTTCATGAAAGGTATTTCATTTGTGGATTCAATTGAATTCCTTTGCCTTGATTTCAAATTGCTTTGGTTCTTTGGTTGAATTCAAATTAGGAGGGTCTAGGTTTCTATACATAGGTTTGCCTATAGTTTTCATTACCAATTGGGTCAAGTATCTATCCTCTAATTCTCATCCCCTTTCTATCCTTAGTTTCCGCATTTTGAGTTGACTTGGTTTCATCCCCAAATAGATTCGCATCAACAACAAAGGAAAAATCATCAGGACGGGTGATTATCTTCACGGGGTTGACCCTCGAGCACAGCTTCTTCAAGCAGACTGTCCAGTAGCTAAGTGGATAAAGTCTTTTATTCCCCTCTCCGTTAATTATGATCGGTCTTTTGAATTATCTGACGAAGATAATTTATTAGCCAATCCTCATGTGATGAGCCATTTTGCTCGTAATTACATCGGCCCCAAAGAACATTTCATTCTAAAGGACATGCCGACTTATCAAATGGATATGATTGCTCTTGGGCTTATGATCCAGGTATATGTGTTTTTAGTTTCTTCATACTTCCTCTTATCTCTTATTCGTTACATATAATATAACTTCCACTGACTGTAATGTAGGCCCAAACGTATCTGTCGGGAAGCCTTAAGCAATATGAAAGAGTGGCTAAGATCATTCAAAAATTAAAAGATGAAAATGCTATTCTATCTCAAGAATTGGCAATTTTAAAGGCAGATCGGAATCGTCTTGCTGAGGAATTGGAAAGAGCTAAAGCCGAGATCGTAGTGTATCAAACTGATGTAAAGTATTTTCAAAAACAAGTGGATGATCCTGAGAAAAAAAGAACAGAGGCTCTTAAGAAAGCCAGGCAAGATGACTTTGATTCCGGGCATCTCACTAGAGCTTTGATTGATTTGAGTCAAAGTAAAGAAGACATTAAGGCTATTCAGAAAGAGTTCACAGAGAAAGACCGCAAACTTCAAAAGAAAAATTCCATATGGGTGGAAAGAGATAGAAAGTTTTTTGATGCTGTGAATTACGCAAAGGGATTGTGTGAATTCGCAAAGCAACTCCAAGGTCGGAAAACAAATATAAACAAGATGTCGAGAGGCTGGAGAGAGACTTCCCTGTTAAAAAATAGAAGATCCTTAGTTGGAGGGTTCTCCAGGCTTGTCATGAATTTTTAAAGGGTCTTGACCCTTCCTCCTTTGACTATGCCCAAGATCTTGCTGTTGCCGAGCAAGAAATGAATAAAGCTTGTGAACTTCTCGGCTATGATTTTGAAGAGGCTGCCGTTGAGGAGAGGAGTCTATTGAAGAAGAAGATGATACCATAGTATCTGAGCAAACGGAGGAAATATCCGGGGATGCAGTTGCACCTAGTCTTGAGGATGCAATCTCCAAAGAAACAGGTTCAGCCGACGATAGTCCAAATGAGGACATTCCTGCGATTCCTAACAAAAATAGGGATGAAAATTATGTCTCCGTTGAAAATCAAGATCTTGATTCCAATGATGAACGTATTACCGAAGATGTTGACCTTACCACTTTTTCAACTGATCCTT
Organism: Lycium barbarum; assembly: GCF_019175385.1. Taxonomy (NCBI): domain Eukaryota; kingdom Viridiplantae; phylum Streptophyta; class Magnoliopsida; order Solanales; family Solanaceae; genus Lycium; species Lycium barbarum. Next base: position 104,031,665 of record NC_083345.1, read on the forward strand.
TCTCACATAATTAGTAATTGTATTTTGTTTTTATTCGTTTGTTTGGCCTTTTGGCTTTTGTAAGGTCATGCCTTTATCTATGAATAAAATTCTTCTATCCATGTTTTGCCTCTATAGCCCATGTAAAAGAAAAAATTTCTTGGAAGACTTCTCCAATTATAACCTTTCCCGAGTGATCAATCCGTTAAAGAGTTTTAACCTTAGAATTCTTGTAAGTAGATTTGAATTTTCATAACTCCTTTTTCGGGAAGTCGTAATGGTCATTTCGTTTAGTATGCATGATTTTGTTATCCTTTATCAAAAGGAGTATTTCCAAGACTGTATGATCTAAAAAACGTATCACTTAAACAATTCAGATCGAGAAGGTATGAAAACACCTTTAAATCTCGCTGATGCTGAATTAAAGATTCCATCTGAGTATATTGCTGAAATTCAATTTTTACGCTAAGTCCATTGTGAAGAACTTTTTCCGGAATCTTACATGTGTGATGGGAATTATGGGTAGAATGATGAGTAAAATCGTTAAAATAATCGAGATCATTCATATGTGATCGAAATCACAAGTAAAATTATTTCGGTGATCGAAATCATGATTCATCAGAATCAAACAAGAGTAAATTCGTTATAACAATCGGGATCGTTCATATGCAATCAGAATCACAAGTAAAGTTATTTCAGTGATCGGAATCACGAATCATCGAAACTAAATAAGCTTAGAGCATAACAACGACGATACAGTATCTAATAAGCTTGCAATATTATTGATAATGTGACTATAAATTTTGTTTATTAGTTAAGCCCGGAGGCTTTAAGTAATACATACATCTTTGGACTGATAGTCTCTACTGACAGTCCCTAGTGATAGTCCCCCATTATTTGGGTGCGAAGTATGAGGAACCAAGCAATGATGCCCGTAACCTATTCCCGAACATTCTACTTACTGCCTCATTAAAAACCTTCCCGGTAAAACCCAACTGGGATAAAACCTGGGTAAGGGAAAAAGAGTACAGCCTGTGGAATGAAAATATGTGTTAGGAATGGAAGAGCTTCAAATTGCTTATGTTGTGATTATTGGAGACGATCTTCCCGTCCAAAGTTTCCAACTGAAATGCTCATTTTCCCGCATTAGCTGCAACTCGGTATGGTCCTTCCCAATTTGCACTTAGTCTACCTTCATTCGGGATCTTGGTTGCCAGAGTAACCATTCTCAAAATCAAGTCCCCAGGTTTAATTTGTCGCAACTTGGCTCTTTTGTTATCATACCTTTTCATATGTTGCTTCTGTGCTGCTAATTTAATCAAGGCCAATTCGCAATGCTCTTCAAGTAGTTCAAGTCCATCTTTCATTGCCTCTGTATTTTCCTCTTCTACGGCATGAGCATATCTTATGCTTGGTTCCATTACCTCAATGGGTACTAAGGCTTCTGCTCCATAAACCAATTAAAAAGGGGTCTCCCCAGTGCTAGTTTTGTGCGTTACACGGTAAGACCAAAGAGCTTCAGGAAGAACGTCTGGCCAACTTCCTTTTACACTTCCAACTCTCCTCTTCAAGATTTTGAGTATTGTTTCATCTGTTGATTCCTCCTGTCCATTGCTGGATAGATGGTATGGTAAAGAATTTAATCTTTTGATCCCAAGATTATAGAGAAAATTGGTGATTTCTGCCCAACGAATTGTGTTCCAGTATCGCAGTTGATTTCTTTCGGAATTCCAAAGCGGCAGATGATGTCTTTCCGGAGAAAGTTGATTACTTGCTCTTGTCCAATTTTTGCATATGCTCCTGCTTCAACCCATTTGGAAAAATAATCAGTCGCAACAAGTAAAATTTAACCTTACCTTTGGCTTGTGGGAATGGACCCATGATGTCAAGTCCCCATTCCACGAATGGCCAATGGGTGATGACTGAATAGAGAGGTTCCGCTGGCTGATGTATTGCCGATGCATACTTCTGACGCTCCTTGCATCGTTGAACAAAGTTTTGAGAATCTTTTCCCACTTTGTTCTAATAATATCCTGGTCGTAATAGGCATCGTCCAAGCGCCTTCCTCAAGAATGGTTTTCGCAATATCTGCCATGTATTTCTTGCATTACGGATTCCATATCAGCAGGCCCTAAGTATTTAGCTAATGGCCCTCCGAATGTCCTTTTATATAACTCCCCATATACCAAGCAATACCGAGCTGATTTTACTCTTATTTTCTGGCTTCTTTTCAATCAGCGGGCAAAGTCCCATGTTGTAGGTAATCAAGTATCTCATTCCACCAATTGTGTGCTGACCTGGTTGCATGTATTTCAATTCCACAAGCAACTAGATAAAACAGATGTATTACATTCTTGCTTCCTAGTTGTGCTGGATCAGCTGCCGGTGCTAATTTTACCAACCCGTTCGCTTCTGCATTGCTGTCTCATGGGACCTGCTCCATTCCCCACTCTTTAAATTTTGTAAAGAGTTCAGCTATTTGCGTTTGACATTTCTGCATATGTGGTTCCTTTATGTTGAAAGTCTCGTTGACCTGATTGACGATTAACTGCGAATCGCAGTGTACTTTGATTTTCTTGGCTCGTACTCCAAAGCAAGTTTTAATCCTGCAATAACGGCCTCATACTCGGCTTCGTTGTTAGTAATTTTTGGACATTTAATAGCTTGGTGAACAACCTCTCCTGTGGGAACCTTAAGGTTTAACCCCAGGCCAGAGCCGTTTTTATTGGATGCTCCATCCATATATAAGGTCCACATTCCAGAGGATGATCCCGAAGCTGCAATGGCTTTTTTTTTTTTTGCCTCTAAAGATAGTTTTGAACTAAAATCGGCAAGTACTTGTGATTTTATATCATTTCGGGGTTGATAGGTTACATCGAACTCGCTAAGTTCGATCGCCCATTTGTCTAACCTACCCGATAATTTTGGCCTATAGAGAATGCTCCGGATGGGGAATGTTGTTACCACGGCAATAGGGTGACTTTGAAAATAATGTCTTAATTTTTTAGCAGCATGTATTAAGGCTAAAGCTAATTTCTCTAAGTGAGAGTATCTTGTTTCAGCATTAAGGAGTGTTTGCTAACATAATAAATAGGAGATTGTTTATCTTTTTCTTCGCGAACAAGAACTGCACTTACTGATTCCTCTGATACTGCGAGATACAGTAGTATCTTCTCTCTGGGGTTTGGTTTTGACAGCAACGGTGGGCTTGACAAGTACTTCTTGAGTTCTTGCAATGCTTACTTACATTCTGGAGTCCAATCAAAGTCCTGTTGTTTCTTTAATACAAAGAAAAATTTATGGCATCTCTTTGATGACCTTGAAATGAATCGAGATAGCGCTGCCGCTCGCCCAGTCAGGTTTTGCACCCCCTTCTTACTTGTGAGCTCGTCGAGAATGTTATCTATCGCCTTTATTTGATCCGAGTTTACCTCTATCCCCCGTTTCGAAACCATGAATCCTAAGAATTTTCCCGAAGATATGCCAAATGCACATTTCTCCGAATTCAACTTCATGTTGAATTATCATAATATCGCAAAGGTTTCTTTTAGATGGTCTAGATGATCTTCAGCTTTCTCAGACTTCACGACCATATCATCAATGTATACTTCCATTGTCTTTCCAGTTGATTTTTTAACATTGTTGTAACCAACTGTTGATATGTGGCACCAGCATTCTTGAGTCCAAACAGCATCACATTGTAACAATGTAAGCCCCGTAGCGTTATGAATGATGTCTTCATTTGATCTAGAGGATTCATTTTGATTTGGTTGTACCCGGAATATGCATCAAGGAAGCTTAACAACTCATGGACAGCGGTTGCATCTATTATTTGATCTATGTGAGGAAGGGGCAACGGATCCTTCGGGCAGGCTTTGTCAGGTCAGTGAAATCCACACACATTCGTAGCTTAGCGTTATTTTTTGGAACTACCACTACATTTGAAACCCAATCTGTGTGGTCCACCGGCCTAATAGACCCGGCATCTAAAAGTCTCTGGACCTCTTCCTGTATAAATTTGCTTCTATCTTCGGGGAACCTTCTTCGTGGTTGCTTCAAGGTTTGTGATATGGATCAATGTGTAGCTTATGTGTTGCCATCTCCGGTGCTATTCTTGTCTTGTATGCATGGCAAAAAACAGATAGGTCTATATTGTCACGTAAAAATGAAGTGTACTAACCTGGTTGGTTTAGCTTGCTATCAAGAAAGGTGCGCTTTTCCGGAGTTGCTTCGTCCAATGCAGCTGGATTGAGGTCTTCAACTACTGCCGCTGGCTTTTCTTCCATTATTGGATCCTGTATAGCTTCTTTTTCGAAATCAGAGGTGCTTGATTCTGTTTGTTGCGGTATTTGATAAACTTGTTTATCCTTTTTAGCTTCACTTGTCGGTTCGAACGGTTTTACTTTTGGCAAACCTTTTGTTAAAGCCACAGCATAGCAATCTCGGGAAATCCTTTATTCTCCAAGAATTTCACCTATGCCCCATGGCGTTGGAAATTTAATCAACTGGTGATACGCTGATGGTACAGCTCTCATGGCATGAATCTAAGGGCGTCCAACTATTATGTCATAAGCCATCTCTGATGACATGATCAAGAAGGCAGTTTCTAGTTCCACTCCACTTGCTACCACCGGCAACGTGATCTCACCCAGAGTTCTCTCCGTCGAGTTGTTGAACCCAGTGAGCATGATGGATTTATGGATTATCTTGCTCGTCATTTGTATTTCCTCTATTACCCTGATGTTAATTATGTTGGTTGCATTTTCCTGATCAACGAAAACATGTTTAATGTCAGTATCTAAAATCCGTAAAGTAACTACTAACCCATCATTAAGTGGAAATTGCATATCGTTGGCATCAGCTTCGTTGAAGGTGATATTGTCTTCTACGAGAGCTAGTCTGTCCCTTTCTTCATTTCGAGTCGTCACCCGCTTGAAATTTGATGCCTGAGGTGTATGTGTCTTGGTTGACATCTACTCCTCCTGCAATGAAATTGACTATCCGTTTTGGTTCTGGAAGCGGCGGTGGCGCTCCTTGTTCTCTGTTCGAGGAATATGTTTGCTTTCCTTTTTTCGAGAGCAGCTCCTTAAGGTACCCTTGTTGTAAAAGGTTTGCAACTTCTAGTCGAAGAGCATGGCAATCTTCCGTTTTATGACCATGGCCTTTGTGAATTCGCAGAAATGTTCTGGATTCCTCTTGCTTGGATACTATTTCATCTTACTAGGCCATTTGATCGATTCCCCACCTTATCCAAAGAAACTACTACCTCCAATGTGGAAACACAGACGTTGTAATCCGTACGCTTTGGGGCTCCGGGGTTATGATTTCTTCGGGAAGTCCCTACAGTTAGCGACGTCCTTCGCCGATATTGATTGTTTCTCCTTGTATCTGCCTTATTCCCTCGTGAATAATAAGGGTCATAACGTTCTCTTATATATCTCCGATCCCCATCGGTCCTCCTGGAATTGCTCCTTGCCGAGACGTTTCTAACCTGTGGTGGTGATCTTCTCATAATTGGATTGATAATATCTTGTTCTATCCGTATCTTCGAGCAATATTGATAGTATATATCATCCCATGTGGTTACTGGATATTCAACCAAATGTTTGGCAAGATCCTTTGTTGCCGACGTCCCTTATGGATGTAAGGCTTGTCGGAAAGCAATTCCTGCCCACTTGTCTTCAATTTGAGGTAGAGTGTTGCCATGCGTTTGAAAACGATGAACAAATTCTTGTAGAGTCTCGTCCTTCCTTTGTTTGATATTGAATATGTCCTCCATCCTTTTCTCTGCTTTTCTTGCCCCCGTGTGAGCCTTCTTAAACTTATCTACTAAGTCTGCGAAGGACTCAATTGAATTTGGAGGCAAGCTTGTGTACCAATCTAGTGCTTTTCCCATTAATACCTGACCAAATCGTTTAATCATCACAGGCCTGAATTGTTGAAGTGTACGCAGTTATATAATCCTGAGGATCAGTGGTCCCCTCATACTTTTTAATTTTTGGTAACTTGAAACTTTCGGGAACATGTTCTAGATCCGCTGAATCTTTCCACGGATGATAGATGTAATCACTATCATCCTCTTTTTTAACAGCTGGAGGGGCTCCAGGAATCCTGCTGATTCGTTCCCCATGCTCTTTGAACTTCTTCATATGCTCCTCAAATAGTTGCAATATTGGTTCGGGGATAGTAGGATCACGATGTCAATATGCAACCCCGTTTCTGATGTAATGCCGAGCACAACGGGATTGGCAGTTAGCTCACCATTTACATTTCTTTACTCGGGGGGCACAGGTCGACTCGAACTAGCGACCCCGTTAGTCGGGAGTGGTCCCGCAAGATTGTGACGTAATTCACCCATCATTTACTTCATCACTTCTGCAATCTCTTCTTTCAGGAAATCACGCAATTCATTTATTGGGATGGAAGCTTGATTTAGATCTGCGGTTGAAGTGTTTTTCATCATCCTGGTTGTTTCGTCAACCAATACATCTTCATTGGGGTCTCGAATCACGTCATTAGTATATGGAACATCAACGGGTGTAGGTGTAATTCCTGTCATACCTGAGTACAAAGACAGAAAAAGATAACAGGAAAGTAATGCTTGTGTGAAGTAAAATCAAACTACAAAGCCAACTGTAGATTCCCACATACGGCGCTAAACTGTTTGAGTCAAAATTCATACTTTTCCCAATTAATTAAACCTACGTAAAGAAAGTAAGGGGGTTAACCATTGTAGGTAGTAATTTGATTTAAACTAAGTACTTTGATCAAGCTAATAAGATGAACAGTTAAAGAATTAAACAACAATGAGAAGAGAAAGAAAACATATTCTTCTCGTTATGAGTTCTAGCAATCTAATTCTTCTTCAACTCGTAAATTATAAGAACTTGACATAAATATCAAGATGAACTAGAATATAGAGCAAGGAAGTAAAGGATTTTGGTATAATTCTCTTGTATGCATTCGATGCCCAAAAATGTTCAAATGATAAGCTTTTTATAGATCTTCAGGTTGGTCTACCCATTGTGATGTAACGTATGTCATTAACTCCTAAGTTAATGATTGATAATTAATGTCGTGATTATCGCCATGCGTTATTGTTTCCTCTATGGTCATAATACGCAATTACTTCGTCATCCCGTATATCGCGTTCTGGCATCTCCAAGATTCTCTTGGTATTATTTAACCTTAAAATGGAGAACAATTAAATTTATGTGTGATGACAAAGATATGTGGCTAAATTCAAATAGATGTTAAACTATAATAGGAACCAATAAGTAAATAAAGAAGAAGATCTGACCAAGCGTGAATTAGGTCCGGCCCCGAGTATAGAAACCAAGGTCAATACCTGTGCCGATTACGTATACGATGGATGAAGGAAATAAACTCAAGAAAAAAATAGAGACAGGTGCAAGTAATTCTTTAGCTTTTGAATAAATATTCTTGCTTTCTTCCTATTGCCAACCCTCTTTAATGAATGAGAACCTCCTCTTATATAGTAGAGAAGTCCTAATCCTAATACAGTTCTAAAGCAAAAGAAAAGAAATCTGTGACAGCTGTTTCCGAGATCATCGCCGAGATATCCGGTTCAGGGCGAATATTTCGGCCTTCCTTTTAATGCAGCTAACCGCCCTTCTTATAGCGCCTCATCCCCGACCGAACTCGATACCTCCTTCTCGATGACCCGGTCGGGTCATGCCCGAGCGTTACCATGACATCGGGAAACCGAGCGATTTCATGTCCTCAGTTTTACCCATATACAGATAGTCCCCTCATTTCCCGTGGTAAAGTTATTGACGGCGGGAAATGGACCCAATAAAGCTGAGCAGCAACCTGCCCCCTATTACTTAGGATAAGACCTTTCATCTAACAGTATACTTTGCCCGATGCAAGGCCATCATTACCCAGCCGCCAAATCTTTTTGGGAGACCTCACTGTGGCAGAGTCCTTGATACGCTACAGTACCTTTGGACTCTCTTCCTATATAAAGCGCATTCATCCTTCATGTGCCCACACTTCTTCAAATCTCACCTTGCTCCTCTTCAAAAACCTACTGCAATTCCCGTGTTGAGATCATAATACTCCTCGGATCTTCAATCTTTTTCCTTTTATGAATATGGCTCACGTCCCATTATTTACTCAAGGTGAAGATCAGCATTCGTTCATGCCGACAACTGGAGCCGCTGGTTCTAATAGGGGGTTAGAATCTATCGCTGCTAGCATTGTTCCGTCGAGTTTCGTCTACACGAACGACTGTAAATTTCTCCACCATCTCGATCCAGTGGAAAATTTTTAATCCTATATCGGTGATGGCGCCATTGCCACAGTCAGGGAAGATTGCCACTTAGGTACAGATGTCGACATCCGTTCCGTTGGGGAAGGTGTAAAAATAAATCACCATGTTGCTGGTTATTCGTTGTCGTATACTTATCCCTTTGCCATAGGGTTCACTCTCCCTGTTCATCGAGTGATCGAGGACTTCTGTCGTCGGTACCGAGTATGTATTGGGCAGGTCGCCCCAAAAATTTGGAGGCTCATATACTGTATAGAGAAGTTGGCCAATGCGGCCGGGGTCGCTTTCACCCTCGACCATTTGCTTCATTTATATGTACCTCAGGTGATTCGAGGGGGAATTGTTCAGATGCTTCCCAGGGGGAGCTGAAGTTTAATCGATCCCGAGGACGATTACGATCGAGGATGGCTTCACCGGTTCGTGATGATATGCACGGTTCAGCTTCATCGCCCATCGTCTGCCGATTTTCCTGAAGCATGGGACCCTTCACCAGATCCGGTTGAACCACAGCTTGAAACTGCTATCTTTGAATGGGTAATTTCCCTTCTCCGTGTTTCCCGTCGCTTAGGCTGTTCTTGGAGAAGAATGGCACCTGAATGGTGGAAAGGCAAAGACCACGGTAATTTCTTAGCCTGATTGTTCCGACCCTCATTTCTCTGTGTTATATCCTTAACTCAATATCTTTGGTTTCCAGGACTTCAGATGAGGAGGGCTCCCAAGGGAAAGTCGGCAGCCGAGGACGTAGTTCGGGGAAGAAGAACACCTGATCTATCAAGACCACCTAGACGCAGGGAGGCTGCGAGTCTTCCCGTTGTGCATTCGGGGATAGGATCTCGAGTTCGAACTCGCCATATCATGGGAACTCGTCGGGAAATGCCTTTTGGGTGAAACTCCGCCAACATTTGTGCTCGATGAGGAAGATTTACCAGGATTGGATATCCCCAGGTCATCTGCCTCCGGTGTAAGTCACGGGGATATCTAATCGGTATTACCCATCATTGCTGCATTGCGTGGATAGGCTCAAAGATTTTGTGCTCCAACTTGTTGGGTCGACTAAGATTGTGGCCGTCTTACTTTTGTTTTCCAATTACTGGTCGTAGAGTAAGGTTTCTTCTGCTTTTCGTGAGGTATTGATGTATCCGACATAGTCGGAATTTTGTGGAATGGAAAAAATCTTTAATGAGGTTTCGTAAATTGATTGTTATTGGATTTCATTTGAACATTCCATATGTACTGTTTTGTATACATCCTTGTTGTATTCGATCAATAATGGCTAACTTCATAATTCGTAAAAATCCGAAGTGCTTTGCTACCGGCCATCATAGTCGAACATCTTATTATTAAGCTCGGCCAGGACTGGTGCGAAACCACATCTTTTGCAACCTATTCGAAAACTTTACTCGATCATAGCGGTGTTCGTACGAGGCCCTGATCTAGGTTTCTGTGGAAGACTGGTTCGCTTTAGCACGGTTCGTTAGTCGAGTAGACGTCCCGGTTCTTTCTCGCGTACGTTTCCCATGATTAGATAGGATCAAGGTCACATCCATCACGTCTGTCTGACATCAACACGTGTTGAGGCCCTATTGGCTCTGAAGACGGTTGCGGAAAGCAAACCGTCTCGGTCCCACTCTATAAAAGCGAGTTTTCCCCTTCATTTTTCACTTTCTGACTTTTACCAAAGGAAATTTTACCTTCGTGTGCTCTGGATACGTTCATTTTGCATATCTTCAAACCTTCATACCTTCATATATTCATATCTTCATATCTCCTTATCAGTCTTCTACTCAATCTTCAAACCTTTATTCCAAACTTTCTTATCTTCATAATTTCGAAATGATGAGCAAATCTTCTAAGACTAAAGCTGGGGAGACCTCTTCGGCTCCTAAACCAGAACCACTGCAGACTGACTTTATTTCTCAAGATTATTCGACCATCCAAGATTTCAAGATCGAGAGACCTTCTCAACAGGGGGATCGAGGTGTCGAAATATCAGCCTAGTTTTGCACGATACCCCCGAATAAACTCAAACAGGTTAAAGAAGATTGCGGGTGGAAAGGTAAGGAGGTCGTTATCCCTGACCAGGATGTTTCCATAACGAACTACGTGGAAGGGTATCTAAGTGTTTATACTTACCCTTTCATATTTAGCACACTCGACCCTGTGGTGGTCGATTTCTGCAAACGGTACGAGATCACCCTCCGCTATTTTACCTCAAACGCAAACATTCCCTTCACGGTGCACCATCTACTTCGGCTATATAGTCCCCGTGTCTTCAGAGGGGGAATGATATATATATATATATAGACAGCGGATCTGATTCCCGCTGACAAGTTGTCGTTTCCCGAGAAATGGAACCCAAACTGTAAGTAACTTTATGTTGGCGCGATATGATCATGTATTTACTCCTATACTAAACCTTTTATTTGCTCGTGTTTGTACAGTGCTTACCCGAACCCTCGGTGCGGTTCCTAATCTTGACCAGTGGATCAGCAAAATCTGTTCCCAACTTACCTACGCCGATCGTAACTGGAGACGTTTGTCTCGGTCCCACTGGGAGGCCGGAACCTACGGTAAGTTCTTCCCTTAGAGCGTCGACCCTTCTTCTCTGCGCAACACGCTATGTTAGATAGGTGAGGACTGTTCTTCTTTTTGCCTTGCAGGCTTATCAAAGGCCGCCGGAATTCGAGGCCAGGAAACTGCCGAGGCCTCAGTTGACGAGTAAGATATTAAAGCTCCTGATCAGGGAGGCCAAGCTAGAAGGAAGAAACGAAGATCTTCCGAGCCTTCCCGAACTCATACCAGGCTAGGAAAAGATCAAGGACCGTTACATGAGAAGCCTCATCGGAAGACGCCTCGGCACGTGCTTTGGACGCCGAGGTTATCGGTCGACTATTGGACCATTCTGATGATGACGACCAGGTGTTGGTTGGGCATCATCTTATTGATGAGCTCTTCGAGCATGATCTGACTAGCAATCACTCCACCATTGGTGGAAAGCTCAAGTCAAATTCCGGCTGGCTTGAATGGCATCTCGAGGCCGACGGACGCGAGGAGCATTGTGTCAAAGGTCAGGGAATCCGAGCATGCTCTTATTCGAAGTATTGAAAAACTGCCAGCCGCAGCTGCTGGATCGAAGGCGGCTTCCTCGGTATTAGGCCCAAAGGTACCTAACATTCCGCCTTTGTATGGTATTGGTTCCGTCCTTCTGATACAAGTTGTGGCCTCATCTGAAATGCTAATTTGCATACATGATTCTCCACCACCATTGGTGGATATTCTCGCCGATGTTGAAAAAGCCAAAGGTAAGATGACCGAGGAAAGGGCAACCGGTCATGAGGGTTATGAAATACCCACTCCGGGTATGTCGGGTTTTGAACATTTGCCTATCCCCGTGGCTGACCATTTCGAGGTTAATTCCAGTCCTAGGTTGGAGAAATAATTTCCTGCCCCTAGTACCGACCCGAACTGGAAGAGGCTGATAACTTTCAAGGTGCCGGCCGACATGAATATGTTATCGGGGCCAGTCGGTGTGGCCAGTTATTTGTACCCTTTGGTGTCCCAAGAAGATCGTATAGCTGAAATCATCGACTCGTGTCTTTTCAACGAGGCTCAGCAGGCATTGAACCGGGTAAGCTTCACTCTTATGCTATTTTCATTTAGTTTTAACTTCAGGTCTCATTTTAACAATCGTCTCTTTTGTTCTTATAGGCATCCGTGCTTCATCATACCAGTTTCCACCGGCTTAGGCATGAATGGGCCGGCTCAAGGAGGAGCTTAAAAGCAAAAATCAGGAGGTGGACGAGCTCATGGATCTGTACGAGCAGAAATTGCGATACATCTCGTCTCTCCTTGACCTTTCAATCCTGAAGTCTGACTTAACAGCGGCTCGAAACGAAGCTGCCGAGGCTAAGCGGGAGCGTGGTCAGTTGGCAGAGCAGGTAAGGGCTTTCGAAGTTTATAATAAATCTTTAACAGCCGATGCTAATGCCCTTCCTTCTCAGGCCCAGGCTTATGTTAGCCAGATCGACTAACTTCGGGAAGAGCTGGATGGGATCAAGCCGGAGCTTGATGTCCTTCAAGAAAAGACCATCAGCTCTGTGGCCGAGCGTGATGTTCTCAGAGAGCAGCTTCGAGCATCGATGGAACAAATGAACGATCTTAGCTCATCACTTGTGGCGGCCGAAGCTGAAAGGGATCGATTGAACCGGGTCATCACCGATCTGCAAGCTGAACTTGGAAAGGATCTTGACCAGATCTCGAGTTATGATGATATGTTAGAGCAGTATAAGGCCGATGTGACTGCTGCCAAGAAGGCCAGTTACCTTCGAGCCGAGTACGAGTGGTGCTTATCTCGAAGAAAAACCCTCGAAGAAGTACAGGCCACTGGAGTGGACTTACTAGGTCTGATCGAGGAAGCCAAGAAGCTTGAGGTGGAGGCAAAGGCTGCCTTCGACCCCAAGGATTCGAATATCGAGTCAGCCGGTGAAGAGGCCGAGGAGCCGGATGAAGATTAGGTTCGGGGCTTTGCGTCCCTTCTTTTATTTTTGCTTTTTGTTTCGAGGCTGCTAGTCCGAGCCTTTGTAAATCTACTTATATGTATGTATGAATGACAAGAAAAATTTGTATTCGATCCTATTCATCGCCTTTTGTTGCCCTTTGCAAAGTATTCCTTGGTTCAATGCTCGTTCGATTTATGCCATCATTTTAATTTGCCATATCCTTTCGGCTAGGACAAAATTCAAGTGGTAACAGCTCGTGCTCGGGTTTTAGTCCGTGTTGACTTTAGTTGTTGCTTTATTTATAATTTGCAAGATAGACCCGATCACGATATTTTTGTGCTTTTAGACCGTGGTCATTAACCGTTTGGGTCGTAGCTTCTGAGCTCGCATATGTATTTTAGACCATAGTCTTTAACCGTTTATGTCGTAGCTTTTTAGCACTTGTGTACGTTTTCTAGACCGTACTCTTTGACCGTTTAGGCCATAGCCTTTCAGTATTTGGCAATATTAGATCCTTTGATCGAAGTACAATTTTTATTGAAAAGTCGGGTAGATCGCAATTGTTGCCGCGGCAAGAACAGACTAAGTGGACACGATTCAATCGATCGTTTGGTCCTTACATCTAATCCTATCGTTCAAGCCTTGGCTTTTACATGGCTATCACTTAACTCATGGTATAATAGTCCCCTAGTACTCGAGTCTGAAGTATGAGGGTTCGGGTACTATTAGCCCGATATAAGCAGTCCCCAGCCTCCAGTCTCTAGATGATGAAAGCCCGTGCTAGCACGGACCCAACACAAAAAATAGTACTCCTTTTATTTCAATTTATTTGATACACTTTTCTTTTTAGTTTGTCTAAAAACCAAAGAATAAGAAGGGTTTACCCCCATCGAATAAATTAAGCCCGGGCCCAAACTCGAGATATATAAGTAATACTCTCTATGTTTCAATTTATGTGAACCTATTTCCTTTTTAGTCCGTGCCAAAATGAATGACCTCTTTCCTAATTTGGAAATAAATTCACTTTGTGAAATGATTTACAGCCACACAAATATTTAAGACTTATTTTGAACCACAAGTTTCAAAAGTCTTCACTCTTTCTTAAATATCGTGTCCAGTCAAATGGGTTCACATAAATTGAAACTGAGGGAGTAATAATCTTAATTTAGGAAGTATAATTTGTATCATATTTTGTTACTACATAATTAATACAATTCATTGACATGTTAAATATGTATTGTTGATAAGTCTTCATAGTTATTTAAGTTACTTAATCCCCTAATTAGATAATTTTTAAACACAAAATTATTTATGAGGAAAGAAGTTTGGCGGGAGAATTATCAAATACCACAGAGATACAAGCGACTGAACATTTTGTAACGTAACATGATCTAAATTATAGGAGTATAAATAATTACAACTCCGTGAAAATCATAAAATATAAAAATAATGACATTTTCATGAATTTGTGAGTATATAAGTTCTTTACTTATAGATAGAAACAAATTTCGTGGTATTTATTAAGTTTTAATTTCACTCGTGATATTTCATACTGTAAGAGTTTATGTTAGTTAAATATGGTGATTTAAGCTTAGTTTTAGATGAAATTAAGAAAAAAAATCATTAAATGAACCTCACAAATCAATTTGGTTCTTCTCATATAGTTTATGCTTAAAAATATTAATCCTCAGTTAAAATTGTAATTTATTGTACTTATTGTATAGTTTTAAATATCTTAATTTAATTAAAAATATTATGTTGATCTAAATTAATTTAACTTCAAGATTTAATCAAATTAAGTCTCGAAAAATAAAAAGTGTCACGTAAATTGAAATGAAAATAGAGTAATTAGTAAAATCTTATTAATGCTCCAGTTAGAAACGAAAATGTGTCCATAGTAACTTAAATTTATCAAAAGGTATAATGACAAAAAATGTAAAGAGTAATCTAATACTCCCTCAGGTTTATATTATACGATTTTTTTAGCTCGGACACACCCTTTAAAATATTACTTACCCCTGGAGAGTAGGAAGCATTTTCACTAAATTATTCTTAATTAAATAGTACTAATATAATTTCTTATTTATATAAAAATTCATTTATCTAAATAAGGGTAAATTTAAAAGAAGGGAATAAAGCTTTAATATTTGTATTGAACTAAATATAAAAGCTAAAAATACCCCTTTACACTTAAGAAATAATAAATGGAGGGCATAATTTATCATGATATCCATATTAATTAGTGTATAATTATATTGAATTTGGAAAAAGCGAAAATTTGTTTTTAAAATAATGCAAAATAAAAGTGAATGGAGTGAGTATATACAATATAAATAGAAAAGGAGTAAGGGCTTAAAAAAGATTCACAAAAAATTGTAGGGGCCCACGTCAACACTCAAGAAAAGGAATTGAGCATTAAGTGTGGGATTCGCCGAGGAAAAGGAGTAGCACCCACGTGTAAGTGGTAAGCAATGATTTACAATGTGAGGACGACGATCCTGCCTGCTGGAACTTGTTTTTCTATATAGTACTAGACGGTCTATGCCCGTGTGCTGTTTACGGGCCCAACACTTTAGATTATAGTGCATTTATGTGTATGTAGTTATTTTTGAATAGTGATAATATATATATATATATATATATATATATATATATATATATATATATATATACTATATTCAAAACACGATTAATATAACATTGTAATTTGTACTCCGTATTTAAAACTTTATTATATTAGTGTTTACTACGAATACAAAATCTGCACTTTTTTTTGACATTATGTTTTTTAATATGGGGTTCACTTTTTTTTTTTTTGATATTACTTAATTTTGTTAATATGGGGTCCACTTTTTTTTACCGTGAGTTTGGAGATGGTAGGATCCATTTTTTTTTATATTGCTTGATGTCGTTTAGTATGGGGTGCACTTTTTTTTTTTTCGATACATTATTAGTTTGTACTATTTTTATGCATATAATATATATATATATATATATATATATATATATATATATATATATACTATGTTCAAAACACGATTACTATAACATTGTAGTTTGTGCTCCGTATCTAAAACTTTATTATATTAGTGTTTGCTACGAATATAAAGTCTGCACTTTTTTTTAACATTATATTTTTTTTAATATGGGGTTCACTTTTTTTTTTATATATATATTGTTTAATTTTGATAATATGGGGTCCACTTTTTTTTCCCATGAGTTTGGAGATGGTGAATTTCATTTTTTTTTATTGCTCGGTGTTATTTAGTATGAGGCCTACCCCCCCCCCCCCTTTTTTTTTAAGGGACAACGAACGACGAAGCATAGGTCTAAACCCGTGCTTTATATAGTTTTTTTTTTATATTGCTTAGTGTTGTTTAGTATGGGGTCCACCCTTTTGGACATTATTAGTTTGCACTATTATTATGCATATAATATATATATATATATATATATATATTCAAAACACGATTAATATAAAATTATAGTTCGTGCTCCGTATCTAAAATTTTATTATATTAGTGTTTGCTATGAATACAAAGTCTCCACTTTTTGTTTTGACATTGTTTGTTTTTTTAATATGCGATTCACTTTTTTTTTTATATTGCTTGATTTTGTCAATATGGGATACTATGTTCAAAACACGATTAATATAACATTGTAGGTTGTGCTCCGTATTTAAAACTTTATTATATTAGTGTTTGCTACGAATACAAAGTCTGCACTCTTTTTTTTTTTACATTGTTTGTTTTTTTAATATGGGATTCACTTTTCTTTTTATATTGCTTGATTTTGTTAATATGGAGTCCACTTTTTTTTTTCCTGTGAGTTTGGAGATGGTGAGTTCTACTTTATTTACTTCTTTTTTAAAAAAAAAATATTGGTTGGTGTTTTTTTTATTTTTTAATATTGGTTGGTGTTTAATACAGGGACCACACTTTTTTTTTAAATGCTTAATTGGTTGGTGTTTTTTTTGAATTTTTTAATATTGGTTGGTGTTTAATATGGGGACCACACTTTTTTTTTAAAGTATTTTAAGTATGTTGATTTACAATAATTTCATTTGCTCCCACTAATGGATTGATACGCATGTGGCAATAAATCCATAATTATTGATTTAATTGTTTGATTTTCTAAGCACTTTTGTATTTTAAGTATGTTGCTGTACAATAATTCCATTTGCTCCCTCTAATGGGTTGATACGCATGTGGCAATGAATCCATCAGGCTATATGGGCCCATAATTCTTTTATCAAAAATTGGAAAACGGATATATATATAAGTATTTTAAGTATGTTGTTGTACAATAATTTCATTTGCTCCCACTAATGGGTTGATACGCATGTGGCAATAAATCCATCATTATTGATTTAATTGTTTGATTTTCTATGCATTTTTGTATTTTAAGTATGTTACTGTACAATAATTTCATTTGCTCCCTCTAATGGGTTGATACGTATGTAGCAATGAATCTATCATTATTGATTTAATTGTTTGATTTTCTAAGCACTTTTTTTTAACATTGTTTGTTTTTTTAATATGGGATTCACTTTTTTTTTTAATATTACTTGATTTTGTTAATATGGGATCCACTTTTTTTTCCCGTGAGTTTGGATGTGGTGGGTTCCACTTTTTTTTCTTCTCTCTTTTTTTTATTACTGGTTGGTGTTTAATATGGGGCCCACAATTTATTTTTTTAAATATTAGTAGTTGTTTAAAATATGTGGGCCACAATTTTTTTTTTAAAATATTAGTAGTTGTTTTTAAATATTAATAGTTGTTTAAAATATGTGGGCCCACAATTTTTTAAAAAAAATATTAGTAGTTTTTTAAAATATATGAGCCCACAGTTTTTTTTTTGGGCCCACAAACGGACGACGAAAAAGTGCCCAAACCCACCTTTCTATATAGTAGTAACTAGACGGCCTATGCCAGTGCTGCGCACGGGCCCAATACTTTAAATTATAGTGCATTTATGTGTATGTAATTATTTTTTAATAGTGATAATATATATATATATTATGTTCAAAACACGATTAATATAACATTGTAGTTTGTGCTCCGTATCTAAAATTTTATTATATTAATGTTTGCTATGAACACAAAATCGACAAATTTATTAATATTTTTTAAAAGAGAAGACTTGTTTAAAAGGAAACTATTTTCTTCTCTTTGAAATAAAATAATAGCAATATTTAAGCATCAGTTGATACTTTCAACTTTAATTCGATTAATTTAAAGGTGTAAAATACTTATTATTTTTTATCAAATTTTGATTTGGATAATTCTAATTCAAATTATTAAATTAATTTTACATGTTTAAAATGAAACAAAGTAGAAATTAATTTTCTATTTAAACGAAGAAATGTTATTTTTTAATTTTTGATAAATATTCTCTGTTTAACTCATTTTACTTGTCATGTTGTCTTTTGCATGGTTTTTTACGGAAACGTGAATTAGAATTATAATTTGACTAATTTACCTTATTCATTATTTGATCTTCATTTGATATTAATCTCTTTTCACATTTATTAGAGTAAGAATAAAAATAAAAAAGTAATAAAATTGTATCTTATTTTTTAAATATATATATTTTAAGTATATTTATTTTAGTAAACATAACAAATAAATGACATGGCGGAATAACAAATACAGCAATTAAATATTTTGAAGAAAAGTAATAATATAGGGTCCATTTTTTTGCTGTGCAATAATTTCATTTGCTCTCACTAATGGGTTAATATGCATGTGGCAATGAATCCACTATTATTGACTTGATGGGGATACTTTGGGAATTACATGAATATTGTTTTATTTTTTAATTTATGGGGTGCACGTTTTTTTTTTTTTTTGACATTGCCTTTTTTTTTTATATATATGGGGTCCACTTTTTTTTCATGAGTTTGGAGAGGGTGGGTTCACTTTTTTTTTCATGAGTTTGGAGAGGGTGGGGTCCCCCTTTTTTGTTTTTTTTTAAGAGTGACTGTCGACGAAGCATGGGTAAACCGATGCTTCTATATAGTAAAAAAATAGAAATATAATAAAGTATTTCTATCTACTTTTTAGAAGAGTTGGTAATATAAGGTATAAAACGTCATTTTTGTGCCCTTAAATAAAAAAGTGGGTGAGACCACAAAGGATTTTTTTACCCTTAAATAAAAAAGTAGGACCGAACACAGACGACGATCTTGCCTCTATAAACCGGCTCTTCTATATAGTAGTAATAGTAAAGTAATACATATAATTGTTTTATCAAATTTTGATTTGGATAATTCTAATTCCAATTATTATATTAATTTTACATGTTTAAAATGAAACAAAGTAGAAATTTGATTTTCTATTTAAATGAAGAACTTCTATTTTTTAATTTTTAGTAAATATTTTTTGTTTAACTCATTTTACTTGTCATGTTGTTTTTTACACGAGTTTTTAAGGAAACGTCAATTAGAATTATAATTTCACTAATTTACCTAATTAATTATTTGATCTCCATTTAATATTATTTTTTCTTTTATGACATTAATTTCTTTTCACATTTATTAGAGTAAGGAAAAATGAAAAAGTAATTAAATTCTATCTTATTTTAATATATAAGTATTTTAAGTATGTTGATGTACAATAATTTCATTTGCTCCCACTAATGGGTTGATACGCATGTGGCAATGAATCCATCATTATAGATTTAATTGTTTGATTTTCTAAGCACTTTTTTTAATATGGGATTCACTTTTGTTTTTAATATTGCTTGATTTTGCTAATATGGGGTCCACTTTTTTTTTTCCCGTGAGCTTGGATGTGGTGAGTTCCACTTTTTTTCTTCTCTTTTTTTTTTTGGTAATATTGGTTGATGTTTAATAAGGGGCCATGAAAAACTTCTATTTTTTAATTTTTAATAAATATTTTTTGTTTAACTCATTTTACTGGTCATGTTGTTTTTTACACGGTTTTTTAAGGAAACGTCAATTAGAATTATAATTTCACTAATTTACCTTATTAATTATTTGATCTCCATTTAATATTATTTTTTATATTATGACATTAATCTCTTTTCACATTTATTAGAGTAAGGAAAAAATGAAAAAGCAATTAAATTTTATCTTATTTTAATATATAAGTATTTTAAGTATGTTGCTGTACAATAATTTCATTTGCTCCCACTAATGGGTTGATACGCATGTGACAATGAGTCCATCATTATTGATTTAATTGTTTGATTTTCTAAGTATTTTTTTAACATTGTTTGTTTTTTTAATATGGGATTCACTTTTTTTTAATATTGCTTGATTTTGTTAATATGAGGTTCACTTTTTTTTTCCGTGAGTTTGGATGTGGTGGGTTCACTTTTTTTTTTTTTAATACTGGTTGGTGTTTAATATGGGGCCCATAATTTCTTTTTTTAACATTGTTTATTTTTTTAATATGCGATTCAATGTTTTTTAATATTGCTTGATTTTGTGAATATGGGGTCCACTTTTTTTTACCGTGAGTTTGGAGATGGTGGGATCCACCTTTTGTTTTTTATATTGCTTGATGTCGTTTAGTATGGGGTCCACCCTTTATGGGGTGCACTTTTTTTTTTGACATTATTAGTTTGTACTATTTTTATGCATATAATATATATACATATACTATGTTCAAAACACGATTACTATAACATTGCAGTTTTTGCTCCGTATCTAAAACTTTATTATATTAGTGTTTACTACGAATATAAAGTCTGCACTTTTTTTTTAACATTATATTTTTTTTAATATGGGGTTCACTTTTTTTTTTTTTTTTATATTGCTTGATTTTGATAATATAGGGTTCACTTTTTTTTTTCCCATGAGTTTGGAGATGGTGAGTTCCATTTTTTTTCTTTCTTTTTTTTAATTGCTCGGTGTTATTTAGTATGCCCCCCCACCCCCCCTTTTTTTTTAAGGGACAACGGACGACGAAGCATGGGTCTAAACCCGTGCTTTATATAGTTTTTTTTTTAATATTGCTTGGTGTTGTTTAGTATGGGCCCACCCTTTTGAACATAATTAGTTTGCACTATTTTTATGCATAATATATATATATATATATATATATATATATATACTATGTTCAAAACACGATTAATATAACATTATAGTCCGTGCTCCATATCTAAAACTTTATTATATTAGTATTTGCTATGAATACGAAGTCTGCACTTTTTTTTGACATTGTTTATTTTTTTAATACGGGATTCACTTTTTTTTATATTGCTTGATTTTGTCAATATGGGATACTATATTCAAAACACGATTAATATAACATTGTAGGTTGTGCTCCGTATTTAAAACATTATTATATTAGTGTTTGCTACGAATACAAAGTCTGTGCTCTTTTTTTTGACATTGTTTGTTTTTTTAATATGGGATTCACTTTTTTTTTATATTGCTTGATTTTGTTAATATGGAGTCCACCTTTTTTTTTCCCCGTGAGTTTGGAGATGGTGGGTTCCACTTTATTTACTTCTTTTTTTTAATATTGGTTGGTGTTTAATATAGGGACCACACTTTTTTTTTTTGCTTAATTGGTTGGTGTTTTTTTGAATATTTTAATATTGGTTGGTGTTTAATATGGAGACCACACTGTTTTTTTAAAGTATTTTAAGAATGTTGTTATACAATAATTTCATTTGCTCCCACTAATGGGTTGATACGCATTTGGAAATAAATCCATCATTATTGATTTAATTGTTTGATTTTCTAAGCACTTTTGTATTTTAAGTATGTTGTTGTACAATAATTCCATTTGCTCCCTCTAATGGGTTGATACGCATGTGACAATGAACCCATCAGACTATATGGGCCCACAATTTGTTTTTTCAAAAATTGGAAAACGGATATATATAAGTATTTTAAGTATGTTGCTGTACAATAATTTCATTTGCTCCCACTAATGGGTTGATACGCATGTGGCAATAAATTCATCATTATTGATTTAATTGTTTGATTTTCTAAGCATTTTTGTATTTTAAGTATGTTGTTGAATAATAATTTCATTTGTTCCCTCTAATAGGTTGATATGCATGTGGCAATGAATCCATCAGACTATATAGGCCCACAATTTTGTTTTTCAAAAATTTGAAAACGGATATATATAAATAAGTATTTTAAGTATGTTGTTGTACAATAATTTCATTTGCTCCCACTAATGGGTTGATACGCATGTGGCAATAAATCCATCATTATTGATTTAATTGTTTGATTTTCTAAGCATTTTTGTATTTTAAGTATGTTGTTGTATAATAATTTCATTTGCTCCCTCTAATGGGTTGATACGCATGTGGCAATGAATCCATCATTATTGATTTAATTGTTTGATTTTCTAAGCATTTTTTAACATTATTTCTTTTTAATATGGGATTCGCTTTTTTTTTAATATTGCTTGATTCTGTTAATATGGAATCCACTTTTTTTTTTCCGTGAGTTTGGATGTGGTGGGTTCCACTTTTTTCTCTTCTCTTTTTTTTTTTTATTACTGGTTGATGTTTAATATGGGGCCCACAATATTTTTTTTGAATATTAGTAGTTGTTTAAAATATGTGGGCCACAATTTTTTTTTAAATATTAGTAGTTGTTTTTAAATATTAGTAGTTGTTTAAAATATGTGGGCCCACAATTTTTTTTTGGGCCCACAAACGGATGACGAAAAAGTGCCCAACCGGTCTTTCTATATAGTAGAAACTAGATGTCTTATGCCGGTGCTGCGCACGGGCTCAATACTTCGGATTATAGTGTATCTATGTATATGTAGTTGTGTTTAGATAGCGATAATATATATATATATATATATATATAATATGTTCAAAATACGATGAATATAACATTGTAGTTTGTGCTCCGTATCTAAAACTTTATTTTATTCGTGTTTTGCTACGAAAATTTATTAATACTTTTTAAAAGAGAAGACTTGTTTAAAAGAAAAATATTTTTCTCTCTTTGAGATAAAATAATAGCAATATTTAAGCATCAGTTGATACTTTCAATTTTAATTCAATTAATTTAAAAGTGTAAAATACTTATTATTTTTTATCAAATTTTGATTTGGATAATTCTAATTCAAATTATTAAATTAATTTTACATTTTTAAAATGAAACGAAGTAGAAATTAATTTTCTATTTAAACGAAGAAATGCTATTTTTTAATTTTTGGTAAATATTCTCGGTTTAACTCATATTACATGTCATGTTGTCTTTTGCATGGTTTTTTACGGAAACGTGAAATAGAATTATAATTTGATTAATTTACCTTATTCATTATTTGATCTTCATTTGATATTAATCTCTTTTCACATTTATTAGAGTAAGAATAAAAATAAAAAAGTAATAAAATTGTATCTTATTTTTTAAATATATATATTTTAAGTATATTTATTTTAGTAAACATAACAAATAAATGACATGGCGGAATAGCAAATACAGCAATTAAATATTTTGAAGAATAGTAATAATATGGGGTCCATGTTTTTTGCTGTGCAATAATTTCATTTGCTCTCACTAATGGGTTAATATGCATGTGGCAATGAATCCACTATTATTGACTTGATGGGGATACTTTGGGAATTACATGAATATTGTTTTATTTTTTAATTTATGGGGTGCACGTTTTTTTTTTTTTTTGACGTTGCCTTTTTTTTTTATATGGGGTCCACTTTTTTTTTCATGAGTTTGGAGAGGGTGGGGTCCACTTTTTTTCATGAGTTTGGAGAGGGTGGGGTCCCCCCTTTTTTTTTTTTTTAAGAGTGACTGTCGACGAAGCCGATGCTTCTATGTAGTAGAAAAATAAAAATATAATAAAGTATTTCTATCTACTTTTTAGAAGAGTTGGTAATATAAGGTATAAAACGTCATTTTTTTGCCCTTAAATAAAAAAGTGGGTGAGACCACAAAGGATTTTTTTACCCTTAAATAAAAAAGTAGGACCGAACACAGACGACGATCTTGCCTCTATAAACCGGCTCTTCTATATAGTAGTAATAGTAAAGTAATACATATAATTGTTTTATCAAATTTTGATTTGGATAATTCTAATTCCAATTATTATATTAATTTTACATGTTTAAAATGAAACAAAGTAGAAATTTGATTTTCTATTTAAATGAAGAACTTCTATTTTTTAATTTTTAGTAAATATTTTTTGTTTAACTCATTTTACGTGTCATGTTGTTTTTTACACGATTTTTTAAGGAAACGTCAATTAGAATTATAATTTCACTAATTTACCTTATTAATTATTTGATCTCCATTTAATATTATTTTTTCTTTTATGACACTAATTTCTTTTCACATTTATTAGAGTAAGGAAAAAATGAAAAAGTAATTAAATTCTATCTTATTTTAATATATAAGTATTTTAAGTATGTTGTTGTACAATAATTTCATTTGCTCCCACTAATGGGTTGATACGCATGTGGTAATGAATCCATCATTATTGATTTAATTGTTTGATTTTCTAAGCACTTTTTTTAACATTGTTTGTTTTTTTAATATGGCATTCACTATTTTTTTTAATATTGCTTGATTTTGTTAATATGAGGTTCACTTGTTTTTCCCGTGAGTTTGGATGTGGTGGGTTCACTTTTTTTTTTTTTTTAATACTGGTTGGTGTTTAATATGGGGCCATTAAAAACTTCTATTTTTTAATTTTTAATAAATATTTTTTGTTTAACTCATTTTACTGGTCATGTTGTTTTTTACAAGGTTTTTTAAGGAAACGTTAATTAGAATTATAATTTCACTAATTTACCTTATTAATTATTTGATCTCCATTTAATATTATTTTTTCTATTATGACATTAATCTCTTTTTCACATTTATTAGAGTAAGGAAAAAATGAAAAAGTAATTAAATACTATCTTATTTTAATATATAAGTATTTTAAGTATGTTGCTGTATAATAATTTCATTTGCTCCCACTAATGGGTTGATACGCATGTGGCAATGAGTCCATCATTATTGATTTAATTGTTTGATTTTCTAAGTATTTTTTTAACATTGTTTATTTTTTTAATATGGGATTCACTTTTTTTTTTTAATATTGCTTGATATTGTTAATATGAGGTTCACTTTTTTTTCCCGTGAGTTTGGATGTGGTGGGTTCACTTTTTTTTTTTTAATACTGGTTGGTGTTTAATATGGGGCCCACAATTGTTTTTAAACATTGTTTATTTTTTTAATATGGGATTCAATTTTTTTTAATATTGCTTGATATTGTTAATATGAGGTCCACTTTTGTTTCCTTGTGAGTTTGGATGTCGTGGGTTCCACTTTATTTCTTTGGTTGGTGTTTAATATGGGCCCACAATTTTTTTTAATATTAATTGTTGTTTAATATATATGGGGCCCACAATTTATTTATTTATTGTATTTTAGTTGTTGTTTAATATATATGGGGCCTACAATTTTTTCTTTTAATATGAGATTAACTTTTTTTTTTTAATATTGTTTGATTTTGTTAATATGGGGTTCACTTTTTTTTCCCGTGAGTTTGAATGTGGTGGGTTCCACTTTTTTTTTTTTTTTAATACTGGTTCGTGTTTAATATGGGGCCGACAATTCTTTTTAACATTGTTTGTTTTTTTAATATGGGATTCACTGTTTATTTTTTAATATTTCTTGATATTGTTAATATGCGGTCCACTTTTTTTCCCTTGAGTTTGATGTGGTGGGTTCCACTTTTTTTCTTTGGTTGGTGTTTAATATGGGGCCCACAATTCTTTTTTAAATATTAGTTGTTGTTTAATATATATGGGGCCCACAATTTTTTATTTTTTTTTATTTTAGTTGTTGTTTAATATATATGGGGCCCGCAATTTTTTTAAATTTATGGGGCCCACAACGGACGATGAAAAACGAGCCCAACCGGATCTTTTATATAGTTAGAAACTAGATGGCCTATGCTCGTGCTGCGCACGCGTCCAACACTTTAGATTATAATGTATCTATGTATACGTAGTTGTGTTTGGATAGTGATAATATATATATACGAAGCATGGGTTTTGTGCTCCGTATCTAAAACTTTATTATATTCGTATTTGCTACGAAAATTTATCAATACTTTTTAAAAGAGAAGACTTGTTTACAAGAAAACTATTTCCCTCTCTTTGAGATAAAACTATAGCAATATTTAAGCATTAGTTGATACTTTCAATTTTAATTCGATTAATTTAAAGGTGTAAAATACTTATTATTTTTTATCAAATTTTGATTTGGATAATTCAAATTCAAATTATTATATTAATTTTACATGTTTAAAACGAAACAAAGTAGAAATTAATTTTCTATTTAAACGAAGAAATGCTATTTTTTAATTTTTGATAAATATTCTCGGTTTAGTTCATTTTACTTGTCATGTTGTCTTTTGCATGGTTTTTTAAGGAAACGTGAATTAGAATTATAATTTCATTAATTTACCTTATTCATTATTTGATCTCCATTTGATATTAATCTCTTTTCACATTTATTAGAGTAAGAATAAAAATGAAAGAGTAATTAAATTCTATCTTATTTTAAAATATAAATATTTTAAGTATATTTATTTTAGTAATCATAACAAATAAATTACATGGCGGAATAGCAAATGCAACAATTAAATATCTAGATTAGATCTCAGGCTAATATAAGAAAAGAAACGAAATTATATGTATTTGCCTACTAAACCTTTTGAAGAAAAACAATAATATGAGGTCTATGTTTTTTGCTGTGGAATAATTTCATTTGCTCCCACTAATGGGTTAATACGCATGTAGCACTAAATCCACTATTATTGACTTGAGGGGGATACTTTGGGAATTACATGAATATTGTTTGATTTTTTAATATATGGGCTGCACGTTGTTTTTTTTTTTTTTTGACATTGCTTGTTTTTTTTTAATACGGGGTCCACTTTTTTTTATGAGTTTGGAGAGGGTGGGGTCCACTTTTTTCCCTTTTTTTTTAACTATATAGAAGCATTTTTTTTAAGAGTGACTGACGACGAAGCATGGGTAAACCGATGCTTCTATATAGTAGCAAAATAGAAATATAATAAAGTATTTCTATCTACTTTTTAAAAGAGTTGGTAATATAAAGTATAAAATGTCATTTTTTTGCCCTTAAATGGAAAAGTGGGTGGGACCACAAAGGATGTTTTTGCCCTTAAATAAAAAGTGGGACCAAAGGACGGACGACAATCTTGCTTATAAACCAGCTCTTCTATATAGTAGTAAAGTAATATATATATATATATATATATATATTGTTTAAAACACGATTAATATAACATTTTAGTTTGTGCTCCGTATTCAAAACTTTATTATATTAGTGTTTGCTACGAATACAAAGTTGGCAAAAATTTATTAATAGAAACCATTTTCCTCTCTTTGAGATAAAACAATAGCAATATTTAAGCATCAATTGATACTTTGAATTTTAATTCGATTAATTTAAAGGTGTAAAATATTCTATTGTTAATGTAGGTAGATTGGGCCTAACCAATACCTATTATTTGTTTTTATCAAATTTTTGATTTGTATAATTCTAATTCAAATTATTATATAATTTTACATGTTTAAAATGAAACAAAGTAGAAATTTGATTTTTTATTTAAATGAAGAACTACTATTTTTTAATATTTGGTAAATATTTTTTATTTAACTCATTTTACTTGTCATGTTTTCTTTTGCACGGTTTTTTAAGAAAACGTCAATTAGAATTATAATTTCACTAATTTACCTTATTAATTATTTGATCTCCATTTAATATTATTTTTTCTTTTATGACATTAATCTCTTTTCACATTTATTAGAGAAAGGAAAAATGAAAAAGTAATTAAATTCTATCTTATTTTAATATATAAGTATTTTAAGTATGTTACTGTACAATAATTTCATTTGCTCCCACTAATGGATTGATACGCATGTGGCAATGAATTCATCATTATTGATTTAATGAGATACTTTGGAAATTACATAAATATTATTTTATTTTTAATATGGGATGCACTTTTTTTTTTTGACATTGTTTGTTTTTTTAATATGGGATTCATTTTTTTTTAAATTGCTTGATTTTGTTAATACGGGGTCCACTTTTTTTTTCCGTGAGTTTGGAGATGGTGAGTTCCACTTTTTTTTCTTTTCTTTTTTAATATTGGTTGGTGTTTAGTTGGGGCCCACATTTTTTTTAATATTGGTTGATTCTTAGTTGGGGCCCACACTTTTTTTTTAGTGGAAAATGGATGACGAAGCATAGGTGCAAACCCATGCTTCTATAACTTATTTAAAAGGAAATAATTTTCCTCTCTTTGATATAAAACAATAGCAATATTTAAGCATCAGTTGATACTTTGAATTTTAATTCGATTAATTTAAAGGTATAAAATATTCTATTGTTAATGTATGTAGATTGGGCCTAACCAATACCTATTATGTTTTATCAAATTTTGATTTGGATAATTCTAATTCAAATTATTATGTTAATTTTACATGATTAAAATGAAACAAAGTAGAAATTTGATTTTCTATTTAAATGAAGAACTACTATTTTTTAATTTTTGGTAAATATTTTTGATTTAACTCATTTTACTTGTCATGTTTTCTTTTGCACGGTTTTTTAAGGAAACGCCAATTAGAATTATAATTTCACTAATTTACCTTATTAATTATTTGATCTCCATTTAATATTATTTTTTCTTTTATGACATTAATCTCTTTTCACATTTATTAGAGAAAGGAAAAATGAAAAAGTAATTAAATTCTATCTTATTTTAATATATAAGTATTTTAAGTATGTTGTTGTACAATAATTTCATTTGCTCCCACTAATGGATTGATACGCATGTGACAATGAATTCATCATTATTGATTTAATGAGATACTTTGGAAATTACATAAATATTGTTTTATTTTTAATATGGGATGCACTTTTTTTTTTTGACATTGTTTGTTTTTTTAATATGGGATTCATTTTTTTTTAAATTGCTTGATTTTGTTAATACGGGGTCCACTTTTTTTTTCCGTGAGTTTGGAGATGGTGGGTTCCACTTTTTTTTTTCTTTTTTAATATTGATTGGTGTTTAGTTGGGGCCCACATTTTTTTTAATATTGATTGATGTTTAGTTGGGGCCCACACCTTTTTTTTACTGGAAAACGGACGACGAAGCATGGGTGCAAACCCATGCTTCTATATAGTTAAAAAAAAAAAGTCTTACTTTCAATGAAAAGGTAAAAAGAAAAATTAATAATTACTTTTTCACTTTCCTTCCATAAATTCTGTGTTTTTCACCTTACAAGCTTTATTTGAGGTCCCCTTTATGTCAAATCAAAATACAAAAAATACATTCCCTTTTTAGTAAAAATCTATAGTACTTTTTTTTCTTTTTCAAAAAAAAAAAAAAAACATATACTATAACTATTGTGATATAAAATGAGGCCTCGAACAGTTGGGGGCCTAAAGCCCCAGCTTCAGCAGCTTTACCCAAAGGCCACCCCTGAAGACCAGTGGGGCCAACAAATGGAAATGGAAAGATTGAAACAAAACTAGGCATATCACATGCGTGCATCGGAAAGAATTGTTGAAAGTTATCTATTTAGTGAACTCATATATTAATATAATTGTATCTAGATTGCTATCTGTCACGCCCCAAAACCCACTCTAGACGTGACCGGCATCCGACGTCATGAACAACATCAGAAGAACCTAAACAACACAATAATGATACTTGAACCCGCTAGGTTTAACATTCACCTCCAACAGTTTATAAATTAAATGTAACAAATCATGAATACATGAATTAAATCAGTCGAAGTCTTTATAAGTAATAGTCATAAACGTGACAAACACCCATTAAGTCGTACGAGACTTTTGATAATCTACCCACAATTCTGACAACTATCTATGGAGCTTCTAAGAGACACAACAATCGTCTAACTTCGGGACGCATCCCGAAAATCTAGAGTAATAAATGAAACAGGAAGTGTCCCACTAACAAGGATGTGGGCTCACCAAATCAACAACAGCAGCAAGTTCTCCTAAGCGTCAAGAGTATCACGAACCTGCTCTTCCCCGTTACCTAACATACCATCAAAAACAACAATGGTATGCCTGAGTACTTTCGTACTCAGTGAGTGCCTCGGGGACAACAAGTATTATAAAAATAAAATATAATAATACATAAAGAAATCAGTTCTGAAAGGATAGTATAAAAACAATCATTCCACTTTGTGATTCTTAATATCATTTGTTAAACAGTTTACAAAGCCATTAACCAATATAAAAACAGGTATTCAGCATGTGTATCTCAATAAGAATTTTCAAAACCGATTATAAAGTCTTTTGTCAAGTTACAACTTTCAATTATGCCTTTCAAATTGATCATGATTGTCAACAACAGTTCCATGAGAGATTACGAATATCACACATGCCGATACAGACCCAAGAATCAATCACATCGAGGGGATGACCGTAGGGTTCCCTTGTCACAACGCACCACACCGGCTTATAAAATCCTCGGTGACCACTCATCCTCCCGAATGGCTAGGCATAAACACACCAGAATATGAAATCCTCGGTGACCACTCATCCTCCCGAATGGCTAGGCATAAACATACCGGAATATAAAATCCTCGGTGACCACTCATCCTCTCGAATGGCTAGGCATAAACACACCGGAATATGAAATCCTCGGTGACCACTCATCCTCCCGAATGGCTAGGCATAAACACACCGGAATATGAAATCCTCGGTGACCACTCATCCTCCCGAATGGCTAGGCATAAATCACATCAATAGAGTTCATAGCATAAAAGCCGAATTACAATTCATCTCAAGGTAGTCACATCACCATTTACATTAAGGTTCATTATGCCATATCGTAAAGATAAATCATTTCAAAGAAAGTTTTGAAAACGTATAACTTCTTTACGAAAGATTCCATGTCCTAATTCATCAATGAGAATATCATTACCAACCCTTAACCATCATTATTAGGCATCTCCTATAGAGGAAAACATTCATAATATCACATACATATGTAGGGTTTGTTACAATCTAGGTTTAATGTGGGTTTGTCCCCTCACACACATTAACCATTAATCAAACATATAATAGATTTCAAGAGTGTAAAACCAATTCATCATATCATTCAAAACATGCTTTTATAAAGAATCGATCTTTCAAGAGAGTTTGCAAAAGAGACATATAAATTACCTTTATATTCAAAAAGGATTTTATTTTTAAAGAGACATACATTAGGGTTTTGTATGAGAAGTTCACCCTTTTTATTCAATAAAGAACTTTCGAGAAAAAGACATATATCCATAATAAGGTTTTTAAAAGAGAGACATACCTTAATTTTTTAAACAAGGTTTAACAATTCAGTTTTCTAATGAAGAACACCCAAACCCTAGCTTGAATCACTTTGGAAAGAATTATGTTGCAAACCCTAGGTTTTGGTCACACGAATCATGTTAAGAATCATGGGTTTGATGTTAGAATGAATTAGTAATGTTAAGGATGTCCTTACCTTTGATTTGAAGACTTGGAGGAATGATTTTCGTCCTTAGGGTTGTTTAGAAAGTGGAGAAATAAACAAAACAAGTGTCTTATTTATATTTTTCTGGTGAAAACGGGCCAAAGGACGCCTCTGAAGGACGGACCGTCCTTCGTGTTACGAACCGTTCTTTGGACCGTCCCTTAGTGGGAATTTCCAGAGAGTTCTGGAAATTTTTGAGACGTTACGGCCCGTAACACGTGTTACGGCCCGTAACACGTGTTACGGTCCGTAACGTCTCACCGTAACACATGCCAAATTTCCAGCGAAGATAGGCTTCAGTAAAACGGGCATAACTTTTTGTACGAAACTTTGCTTGGACTGGGAGACCTACCGTTGGAAATATATTTCAAATATCTACAACTTTCATCAAGGAAGTTTTTCCAAATTCGCAACACATTTTTATGAAAATCGCCCAGAAGACAGACCTACCAAAACCTAGGTGAATTTAAGAGGCCTTAAGAACTTCACTAGTTGGTTTGGCTTCAAAACGACCATCTTCCACCCGAATTCATCAAGAATGGTTTCATATAGATATAATATCATCTTAACACTAGATTTTTACAAATTCACACCTAGTTCAAGTTTACGGGGTGTTACACTATCAATTAAAGAAGTCCATTTTACTGATCTAATAAAGTATTATTTTTATGGGCTATATAGATATTATTGTATAAGGTATGGATTTTATATGTGTAGAAACCTAGTTAACTCTTCAGTTATAATTGATGGGTTCATAGCTGAAGAATTACACTTCTTCTGAAAGGTTACATTTGAAGAGTTATGTCTCTTCCGAAAAGGTGTCTCACTATTATATTTATTGGTTGTGGTCCCTAAGTCTGTTACTGATTATTTTTCTCTCTGCCCCATTAAGAGAAGTGGCATAAAGAAAGTAACAAGACTTAGAAAATCTTGTCTTCTTTCTATCGATTCTTATAATGGATCAAGGTAAGTGTCCTTACTAATCTTCTAGATTCATATCTATGTCTAATGATTTACTTGCGATCTTGTGAGGAGTGTATAAAGTTTTCCAACGGGAATTACACAGAGATAGAGATGGTGGAGGTAGCAATAAACTGGATAATGTCATAAAATTCTACATCACAATTATATTATACGAGAATCCGCCTCTCTTCATAAATTACTTCCTTTTTGTTTCATACTCAATCCTTAAGTAGGTATACTGTCCGTGTATACCTTCAAGATTTTTCCCTATTTCTAGGAGCTAGGGCTAGCTCCCCATGCTAATATTCAAGGACGTAAATATAATCGAAGCAGAAAAGAAAAAGAAAAAAAAAGATGTAAATTAATCTATCGAATCCTAGCTAGAGATAGAGATCAGTTTTTTTCTTTTTTTTCTTGGGTTAATGGTCATTAAGAGTTGAATACTAGGTCAGTTGATCTATCGGATCCTAGAGATAGATTAAGAATTGAACACTAGGTACGTAATATTGAATAAAATATATTACGTCGAAAGTAATTCCTAGTCCCGCTAGGATTATGTACCAGTTATGTCAAAGGAACTATATATATTAAGAACCATGTCCTTCAACTTGTGAATCACACCAAATTAGCTATATATATTGTTTGTTAACTATCAAATCAAAATTCAACAAATAAAAAAAGACAGCCCGGTGCACTAAGCTTCCGCTATGCATGGGATCCGGGGAAGGGCCATACCACAAGGGTCTATTGTAGACAGTCTTACCTTGCATTTCTACAAGAGGTTGTTTCCACAACTTGAACCCGTGACCTCCAGGTCACATGACAACAACTTTATCAGTTACGTCAAGATTTCCCTTCAAAATTCAACAAATAAAGATGTAAATAAATCTAACCTCCTATACAAATATTCGAAACATGCATCTGCACTTCTATTGTTGCATATTTTTATAACTTGATCTAACCTTTTCTGGATCTGTCAAAGTATGGCTCCGCCATCCACATGTTAAATAGGAAAAGAATAACCTTAAGCAAACGATAAAAATTCTCTAAGGGGAGACCCACAAGTAATTTTATTCTTAATGCAGCGGGACATCAAACCTCAATGCAATCCAACAATACCGCAATACCGTACTATCCGTGAATCAAATGATCTTTAATATTTGAGTTTAACTTTTCTATTACTTTTTTATTTCCCCTTGGTACCCGCTTTGGAACCTGACTATATCCGGATTCGCGCGGGGTAGGCCCATTTCTGGGAAATGCACTCCCTACCAAGGATTTTTTCATATTCAGGACTCAAACCCAAGACCTCTGGTTAAGGAAGGAGCAGCCCCAGCTACTGCACCACAGAGTGTAACTTTTATATAATACTCTCTAAAAGATAAATAAATATATATATATTCGTTCACAAAATGTAAAATTATTAAGCTGAAAAGATATATGATCACCTACTATAACATATCTAAAATTAATTTAAAATTTAAAATCTTTTATACTGCCTATGTATATTAATTAAATCCTTAATATTACCAATAAAGGTTTGATGAAGTGTAAGTACTTCTTTATCCTTCGTCATCTAGAATTCAAGCCTTGCTTGGTTCGAAGTCACCTTTGTTAAGGAGCTCTTTACCCTCAATATTGATTTCCTGATGTGAATCAAAATTTAATCGAATCTCAATATGAATACCAGGACACTGAATAAAAACCAAATAAAAATCCTTGATATTGTTACTAGGACCATTCTCTAGCACAAAGAGCTGAGACATAACACAAATCAAGATAAAGTACACATTTCAAATAAAATCTGTGCGAGGAGAGGATCTCATAAGACACAAGATTTGTCAAGTTGATGACATTCCCATAAACTTACCATCAGAATCCCACTAGTAAATACTTTATATTGATGGTGAGTTTGAAACTGAGAAATCATTATGTGTATTGGACTGAACTCTCCTAAATTAAAGCTATACTCTAATAATGAAGGTGCCTTTCAGAATCTTGTTAATTTCATGTTGCTTTGAGAGATTTCGATTATCACGACCTCTTTCAAATTTCAATGAGTTGATAATTTACACTTAATACTATTCTCTCAGAAAAAGGAAAACAAACAATACATCCAATATCACCTTGTGTTGCCACTTGCGACAAATCCTAAGCCACAACCTTTTTCGACCTGTGTCACAAACATATTACCAAACTGAGTCATACATAAAGTAGAGTCAATTTCATTTGTAATTTTTAAATTTTATTTATTATAATAGTCAGGTTACAAATTTATTTTTATGATTACATTAATATAACTGAATTCTATCCACTATAAGGTACGACTATCTTAAGCCACGATCTTTTGTGCGACAGTTGTCGCAAATATAGTATACTGAAACATAAAAAAAAAGAGTCAACTTCCTATATGGTTAGTGAATATTATCCCCCATAAGAGTAAAGTCGCAGTTTTTTTTTTTTTTTTTATCAAATTAAACTAACTGAACTCTATCCAACGATTTTTTATTACATTAAAATAACTATTTTTTACTATCAAGGTGACTTTAATATGGTGGGTAAAATTCGCGACTTTAATTTTATAGTGTGGAAAATTTAATTAGTTTAACATGACAAAAAGAGTTTGTGATTTCAACGTTATAGAGGATGAAGATAATTTTTTTTTTTTGATATATAAAGGATAGTTTTATTACTTTATTGTCACAATAGATAAATTTATATGAGCTTACGTTTAGTTAACCCTAAAAAATATAAAGTGTTTTTTTTCTTTCTTACGTCCTCGTTGCTTTGAAGAAAAAAAAAAAGTGAAAACGAGAGAAATCCCTCAATATTATGATATGAGTTAAAAAAAATCTAAGCTCGAGAAAAAACGATTAACTGTTCATGTCGGAAATAGGCGAAGTTAAGATAAGAGGAGAGTAGAGGGAAAGTTTCGCAATAGGAGTAGAATTGCTTTAATTACTTCTTCTTATTAGTTATTGTTATTATTATTATTAGGAAAAAGATTATAACTTATATATCTATTTACTATCCAAAATTCTTTAATTTTGTTTTCCGTTAAACTTTTGATTTATTATACCTTGCAGAATTGCAGTTAACAAATTATTTCATATATTACCTTTACTATAAAACAGAGCCCAGCGTGAAATGGATGACACGTCCAAATTCTTCGAGAAAAATTATTCCCTTAATTGTTTATCATAATTTAAAATTCCCCTCAATTTGATGTTTCATTAGACTGTCAAGGGGCGAAAAAGTCTCATCAAATCCTAAAATTTACAACATAAAAAACTGCACTAGACAATAAAAATGATATCAAATATAGCATAAATTACACTTCAAAAAGCTACACCAAACTCTAAAAATAAATTAATAATAGCAGAATCAACAAAAATTGTACCCCTAATTATGAGTTCCCACTAATTTTCTTTTCTTTTCATAGTTTACGTCAATCTAACAGACAAAGTTCGGTGAATATTTGACGAAAATTAAAAGTGTTTAACTTTTGACAAACTTAAAACACCAAAATTGTTCAGTGAATACTTAAGAGATTATTTTGATAAACCTACATTTAAACACAAGTGGCCATGTTTATCATATTCTCAATTAATATGAACCACAAGGGAGAAAGTGAGAAACCTCTATTCTCAATTAATACTCTTTTTTTTTTTTTTGAAGTTGAGAAACCTCTATTAATTACTCTTCTTCTTTTTTTTGAAGTTCATCTTGTAGATGATACTTGACTTTTAAAATATACGCATCTTTTGTTCAGAGATGAGGGAAGATGCTAGTTCCTAGCTTTCCGATATTCTTATAATGGGAATTTTCTGTTCATATTTCATTTTAGATGGTCTGCCATGCACAATTAAAATACTTTGTTCCACATATGAATAGTATTTATCAAACATATATGTGCACATCCTATATCTTAATTTAGAAAAATTTATTTGATACCTCAAATATGTGGTTTCCCACAAGACACATATCCAAGAATTCAAATTAGCCTTTCCAGTTCATTTCTTTTAGCCGAGGAACATATTAATTTTTTTGTATGTGTCATTATCATAAACTCTTCTGATTTCAATACCATCTTTTAATTTACCTCCATATCATAATAATCATTTGATATCCTTATAACATTTATTCCTTCTTATCCTAATTCCTTTTGGATTGAAAATCACATTCTACCGAAATTAAGGGATAAATTGTTTTCGACCACATGTGGTCGAAAAAATTATTTTTATATTAAATTATATTTAACTTTTTCGATTACGTGTGGTCGAAAATATTATTTATGTTTAAATATAAAAAGACATTAAAAATTCAATTTAGACCACGTGTGGTCGAAATTGTAAATTGAGCCCAGAATTTCGACCACATGTGGTCGAAATCTGGCAACCATATTGCTAAATTTCGACCACATGTGGTCGAAATTTTAAATTGAGCCCAGAATTTCGACCACATGTGGTCGAAATATGGCAACCATATTGCTAAATTTCGACCACGTGTGGTCGAAATTAAATTTTACTGGGTACAATTTCGACCACCTGTGGTCGAAATTCTGGAATATTTTTTCTAGCATTTGTCTGTTTTTGACATCCCACCTACCAATTTTCAAATAACCAAATTCATCAACCAAAACAGTCATCCAATTCATCAACAATGCAACACAACAACCATAAACAATGTTTGAACACTTAAACATTGTCCATTCAAATACTTAAACATCATAAACTACGTTCAAACACTTAAACATCTTAAAATTAAAAGTACTTCTAGTTCAAATTAAAACTACATTCATATACATATCCATTTAAACATAGCAGAATTAAGTGTTCTTGTTAGCAGGTCAACTTGCTGCTTCATGGCTTCATACTCCTTAGGATCAACTGTCCCATCATCAGTAACACCTACGGCTTCAAGGGCCGACGAGTATCGACGAAAGGCTCGATTAGGCATTCCATAAACTGTCCCATGCCTTGTTGGTGGAGCAACCTTCTCAATCCATTGTTGCTATATTAACTAGTCAGTCATCTGCGTGGTACGTGGCTGAGTGGCTCGAAACTCCCCAAAGTGTTGTTGAAATTCATTCTAAAATTGAAAGATACAATATTAGTAGCCTAATTTAGTACAAAAAATATATTATTATTGTTAACTAACGACTTACCCAAGTTCGCTCAGCCCTTGGCTCAACCCATTGGTATGTACCATCAGCGTTCTTCTCCTTCCTCGTGTGAGTAATCTTGAAGATCTCATCTTGAAGTACCGCCTGACCCCTCTGGAGCTCCTACAAACAAATCAAAATTAACAATTTAAAAAAGTCCGCAAAAACTATCCCCAAAAACAGTCCAAACAAAAACTATCCCCAAAACTAACGTTAGTACTCCTTCACCCAACTTACATATTATCCTTGTTATACTTATTATCAAATGAGGAAAATTAAGATTCATTTTAATCATTTTTTATAACTATGAGAACTAAGTTTGATTTGGTATTCCTGTGACTGATAAGATTTGTTTAATTGGTACAATTATGATAGGAGCTATAGTGTGTCAATTAGAAATAAAGGACAGGCTAAGCTGTTAAAACAATTTATTAGTAGTTGCTATATACAAGGAGCTATTGCAAGCAAGACAATACCGAAGGTAATCATGGGGGTGACCTGCAATACATAGGTATGTGTAAGCATGGGCTGTTCATAAGTCCTCTAACTAATATTAGTTGGTGAAAGGTAACTCTTTTATCATGTTTTAGAATTTGAAGATTTCTAATCAGTGACTTAGTAAACAAAGTTATTGTCAACAAACAAGACACACACAACATATGTTGGATGACGAGATGAATGAGTGATCAGGGTAAAAGAATGAAGAATAAGTCAATAAGACTTAAGGAAGTACATTTCAGTAATCACCACCATGTTTCTACAATCTTGTAGCTAGCTAGATGCAACTCATAACATTGGAGCAATTTTTATTAATACCCTACGAGCCTAAAAGACTACATGGAGCAACATGATTAACAAGGATTCATAGAGATGAATCCAACTAGTTTTTTTTCTTTATAAGGTAAGATGAATTTCATTAATAGAGTACCAAGAAGGAACTGCAAACAAGAGATTACAGCATTACTGTTTTAATTATACCCCCAAGAATCCAACCAGTATGAGATAGAGGCATTGTTGTTGTTGTTGTAAGACCATAAATGCCATTTTATTACTAGACATATTGGTAAAGATATCCATGCATAAACTTATATCAAATAATACATCCATGCATTCTTGATGAACTAAATCTTGCTGCCAATGAAAACAAGATAATAGAACACTAAATAACATCTAATTCTAGATGTGATTCAAATAGGGAACTAACTAGAGAATCAACTCACACAGAGAACTAAAGATCAGAACTTTCAAATGTACTCAAAAGAGCAAACTTTACCTGTCCATGATAAAGAAAAGGCCCAAAAGCAGCAGCAAAAACAGCAACAACTGCACTCCCCATAACAACCAATCTCCCAAACCCCCTAAACAACCCACCCCTACAATAATGCCTCAACAAATAAACAAAATAAACAGGAGCAGCAACAGGAAACAAATGCTTAAAACACAACAAAATTGCAAAAACAAAACCACCTAACAAATCCTTCCCTTCCTCCAATGCCGAAATAGAAACCAAAAGAATCCCCAAAAGAAACCCACTATACTGAAAATGCAAATGGTCAACAATCATCAATCCAGGCGAAAAAATAACCAAAACCCAGATCAAGACTCTCTTTATACCCCAAATTCCTTGTCAATCTATAAATACCAAAAACCAACACAAAATCAGATACTATCACACTAAGTCTTTGAAAAAGAACTGTGGGTTGTGATTTGTAGTTAAGACCATGATGTAAATGGACCATAATGGGGTCTACAAGGGAAGCAAAGAAAGAAAGAAAATGCTCAAAATGAGCAAAGAATGGTGGGTAATCGAGCGTCCATGGACTTGTTTCATCAGAATACCATTGAGAAAGAGGAAGAGAGTTAGTTATAGCAAGCCAATCGCGGTGGACTTCGAAATAGTCCCAAAAAAAGGGATCAAAACAGCCCAAAAAATAACATTCAATTTCAATTCAAAATCCAAAAAAGAAAATAACATAAAATAAACCCTAAAATAAATATTGAACACTAAATAAAGTTATCAAATCTACTAAATATAGAAGGTAATGTAGCTAATAACATGAGATTATTATGCATTGGTAAGTGTTCATGACATTGGAAAAAAAAATTGAACCTGCGTCGCCGACGGTGGACTGGTGGTGGTCGGAGGCGGTGGGTTGAGGTCTGGGCTGGTGGGGCGGTGGTGTGGGTAGAGAGAGGAGAGGGAGAGAGGAAAGAGAGAGTGAGAAAAAAAAAATGTGGTCAAGTTTGGTGCTAGAACAGATCTGCAAAGGAGTGTGTAAATACAAATGTGGTTCAATTTTCGACCACATGTGGTCGAAAATTGTTTTTTTTTTTTTAAAAAAAATTAAATGTTTCCCATTTATTATTTATACAAAAATTAATTTCGACCACACGTGGTCGAAATTTTATTTTCATTTTAAAAAATCGACCCCGTGTGGTCGAAATCCTGCTGAAAATAAAATAAAATAAAATAAAAATTCAGATAATTTCGACCGCACGTGGTCGATTGTTTTTCGACCAAAAATGTGGTCGAAATTGTTTGGTCGAAAATGCCCTTTTTTTTAGTAGTATATGATCCACCCGAGGCATTACTTTTTCTCTTTAGGCGCATTTGGTATAAGAAAAAATGTTTTGCCTAAATATTATTTTACGAGGAAATGCTTTACCTTATAGAAATAATTTCTATATTATTTTTGAGCCTTTGGTTGAGCATTAAAATAGACGGAGATCCGGAGATGGATGAGCCATGTGGATAATGGTGGGTCGATGACTTTTTGAGTTAAAAAGACCAACAACAATGTTTATTTATTGGGTGAAGTAAATGATATCAAATAAGTATTGAGATGCTTATTAAAAATAAAAACTTAACTTACATAGACGCAAGATAATTTCCTTCATTTAGTATATATGTTCTCGGAGAATAACAAATTCAACAATCTAAATCAACCAAATACTAGGAAAAAGGTCTCTCAAGGAAAACATTGTATTCCATTTTAAACTTTAGAGTTTACCTACCAATTCATCTTCCTTTATTATGGTTTTTTCTTTTCTCTTCCAAAAGTGACAGTCTTAAAAAGCCGATAAATACTAGGGTTAAGGGTCAAAAATACATCTCAAGTATCACTTTTTTTTTTTAGTTTCCTATCTGAACTATCAGGTGTGAGAGTTTCGTACCTAAACTATCACCAATTAGTTAGCAAAACACACCTCAACTATCACTTGTTCACTTTTCCTACCTGAACAGTTTGTAAAACACATCTCAAAAGTTCAGGTAGGAAAAGTGAACAAGTGATAGTTGAGGTGTGTTTTGCTAACTAATTGGTGATAGTTTAGGTAGGAAACTCCCACGCCTGATAGTTCATGTAGAAAACTCAGAAAAAAGTGATACTTAAGGTGTGTTTTTTACCATTATCTCTAATTACTATAATGTTCTTCCCTGGTGTGATTATCTTGTACATTGAAAGA
The DNA here is from genome assembly GCF_019175385.1 of Lycium barbarum. Taxonomy (NCBI): domain Eukaryota; kingdom Viridiplantae; phylum Streptophyta; class Magnoliopsida; order Solanales; family Solanaceae; genus Lycium; species Lycium barbarum. Next base: position 104,072,549 of record NC_083345.1, read on the forward strand.
TTGTACTGATGCTGACTCATTAACGGGATAATTACCTTTTTGGGGCCACCCTAAAAAATAATAGCCGAGAAATGTATATATTTTGTATATTAAACGTATAGATATACATAAATATACATAATCAATTTATATGCGTTGTATATTTTCACTAGTACTGCCGGTAATTAATTTCGCCCGATGAGTGAAAAATGTAATGAAACCCTATTTTAACAGTAAGTAACCACAGCCCTATTTTTAAATTTTTGAAAAGAATTTAACTGATTGCTAAAATAAATGAAAACAAAAAAGGGGGTGAAAGGTTTTAATGACGAGACAATGTTACGAATTTGACGTAGCATAATCCTCAGGTGCGTTAGGCAATGTATAATTCAATTTTATTTGGGAAAACATCACTATTGCCCACCCAATCCAAACTAATTACCCACTCATGCTTCCTCCCAAATTATCTTCACTTCTGCCCAGTCCAGCCCAAACTAATTACCCGACATACCCCCCTCGCCCAAATCCCTTCCTCCATGATATCATCACAGTATATTTATATGTGATGATGGTATCATGGAGGACTAAGAGAAGGACTGAAGCAGTCCTCCATGATACCGTCTCAGTATATTTATATACCACGATGGTACCATGGCCATAAGGAGTGTCTCATTGAAGGACTGAAGCAGTCCTCCATGATACCATCACAATATATGTATATAAGACGATGGTATCATAGAGGGTTTTTTGAGAAAATTGTGTTATCTGTAATAAATGAACATGATCATTCATAATACCGTCTCAGTATATTTATATATCATGATGGTATCATGGAGGACTAAGAGAAGGACTGAAGCATCTTCCATGATACCATATCAGTATATTTATATACCATGATGGTATCATGGAGGACTAAGAGGACTGAAGCATCTTTCATGATACCAGCTCAGTATATTTATATACCATGTTGCTGTCATAATTGGGGGGCATCTCGGGTAAATATTTTTAATTTTTTCTGAGGGGTAATTATTTTGGTTTGAGGGGCGCATGCGTGATCTTTCCCCATTTTATTTAGTGATGTTAAGAAATAAAAAAGAATTAATTGAGAGCAACTACCATTGCTAATTAGCTACTCATGCAGATCTTAAGTTAGGAGATTCATTAAACTCGAAGGGAAGAAGGTATAAGGCGTCCTTTCTTGTACTATTGCAATTATTTTGCAATAAATTAACACACTATATTAAAGAAGAAGAAGAAAAGCATACAATTATAATTTACATGCCGATATAATAGACATAAATGAATTATATTAACCCTTTAATAAATGGAAAGTGAGAGAGAGAGAGATCAAACAAAAACTGGGCCTGAAACAACAAGAAGTCAATACGGCTCGACTTTGCCCAATACAATGAGGCCTTAATTCTAAACTTGACTTGGGCTTCAAAGCCAGAGATCCATGGCACTGATTTTGGTGTCCAAGCTAAACTCAAAAGCCCAAATGATTCTGCTTTGGGTCATTGTCTTTAATATTTGGGAAAACTACACAAAATGCGCACTAAAACCAAAATATTTAGGAAAACCGCCCAAAATGCCCACTAAAACCAAAAATTTTACCCGAGTTTTGCCCCATAGAATTTAATTGTTGTGCTACCCAAACCGAGCAAGCAAATTACCCGCATACCCATCTCGTCGAAGGCCTTAAATTGCGGCGTCAAATGGGGAGTTGATGCGGTTTCCTTTTGAATTGAATTCAATTGTGGCTGTTTTGATTTTGATTTCCTTTTTTTTTTTCTTTTAATTTCCTTTCTTTTTTGTTTTGTTTTGTTTTCCTTTTTGGGTTAGTTATCTTCTTTTTTTTTTTATTCCTTTCTCTATTTTTATATTTTTTTTAAAGATAAAAATATAAAAATAAAAATACTAACTAACTATTGTATTTTCTTATAATTTTTATTCTTTTGAAGGAATGAACATATCTTATATGATACTGTATTAGTATAGATATATACCATGTGGATATCATAAAATACTGAAGAGTTTTTTTGAAGGAATGAATCAGTCCTTTATGATAGCCTGACAGTATATGAATATACTGTGTGAGTATCATAGAGAATCGAGGAGTATTTTTTCTGAAGAATGAACCAGTCCTTTATGATACCCTGACAGTATATGAATATACAATGTGGGTATCAAAGGGGACCGAAGAGTGTTTTTTCTGAAGAAATGAACCAATCCTTTATGATATCCTGACAGTATATGAATATGCTGTGTAGGTATCATAGAGGACCGAGGAGTGTTTTTTTTTTTGAAGAAATGAATCAGTTCTCTATGATACCCTGACAGTAAATGAATATACCGTGTGGGTATCATAAATGACTGAAGAGTGTTTTTTTCGAAGAAATGAATCAGTCCTCTATGATACCCTGACAGTATATGAATGTACCTTGTGGATATCATAGAGGACCGAAGAGTGTTTTTTTCGAAGAAATGAACCAGCCCTCTATGAAACCCTGACAATATATGAATATACCGTGTGGTATCATAAAGGACCAGGGAATGTTTTTTTTTTTTTTTTGAAGAATGAATCAGTCCTCTATGATACGCTAGCAGTATATGAATATACCGTATGGGTATCATAGAGGACCGAGGAGTGTTTTTTTCGAAGAAATGAACCAGTCCTCTATGATACACTGGCAGTATATGGATATACTGTGTGGGTATCATAGAGGACCAAAGAGTGTTTTTTTTTTTTTTGAAGAAATGAACTAGTCCTCTATGATACCTTGACAGTATATGAATATACTGTGTGAGCATCATAGAGGATTGAGCAGTGTTGGAATGAATTTGCTATCTACGATACGTTGTTAGTACATGATATACCAGGTTGGTATTAGGGGTGGGCGTTCGATTCTTCGGTTCGATTTTTTCAGTTTCGGTTTTTTGAAAGTGGACACCGAACAATTCGGTTCAATTTTGATTTTTCTAATTCGGTTTTTTTTTTTTTTTTTGGCATGGACGTGAAATGGGCGATTTTCTGTTTGTAAAATGGACTTTCATTTTAATAAAAAATGAGCTATTTTATATTTTTTTAATTCAAAATAGGCTATTTCAATTCCCCGGAATTCAATTTTCACATGAACTTAATAGGCATTTATAGAAAACTGAAATTCAAAACTGTAACCAACCAGAGAAAACAAGACATTTATAGCAACAAAAATTCCTAATAAAAGAAGCATCATAGTAAAAGCAGTACCTTAATGAGTATATCTTAGTCATATTCATATTCGTATTCACTTGACAACCTTATTCAAACACAGCTTATTGTACTGGACAATCATATCTCTGGTGTAAACAAAGGTTGCAAAATGAGAGAATGGATGATATATGAATATTTTTCTGCTCCTCCTTGTGATAGAAACAAATGCATCACACTTTTTGATAGGTAATGCACGTATAAAAAATGCATAACACGTGACAAATGATTATGTCAAACTCCTAACGAAAGTAATTATTGCAGCATGAACTCAACATAGGAAATTTCTTTAATAACTCCAGGAAATTTCTCAGAGGAATTTTTTTCAGTAACTGTTCGGTTAAATCGAACTACCAAAGAATTGGTGAACCGGAACCGAACACCGAATTTGTTATAAAAAAAAATCATAAACCGAATCGAAAAATTGAAAAACCGAAATTGAAAAACCGAATTAATTTGGTTCGGTTCGGTTTTTCAGTTTTCGGTGTTTATGCCCAGCCCTAGTTGGTATCACAGAGAACTCAATGTTTTCTTGAAGGAATGGACTGTCAGTCACGTATGATACCATGTCAGTATATGATATACTATGTGGTTATCACTGAAAACTGAGTAGTATTTTTTGAAGGAATGATCTAACGTTCTATGATACCTTATCTGTATATAATATATAACATGTGGGTATCATAGAGGATTGAGTGTTTTTCTTGAAGGAACGAACTAACGGTCCCCTATGATACGATGTTAGTATATGCTATATACCACGTGGATATCATAGTATACTGCAATAGTATACTTCAACTGCTATTGATATGGTATACTAAATGCTAATTTTATTTTTATTTTGAGATATAGAAAAAAAAAATATCAGTTATCCTTCTTATTGATATACAAAATTAAAAAAAAAAGAAGGCCAAAAGGTAGAATTAGATTATTTAAAAAATAAGGAACTAAAGAAAAAAAGTTTGAAAAAATGAAATTAAAAAAAGAGAAAAAATAAATAAAAATCACCAGAAATTAAAAAAATAATGAATAAAACTAACAAAAAATTTGAATGAAATTAGATTATGGAGATAAAAAATAAAAAGAAAAGAAATAGATGAAATGAAAAAGGAACAATAAATTTAAAAAACAGAGCAAAAAATAAAAAAATAAAGGAGCTAGAATTAAATATGAAATCAAATTATGGTGAAAAAAAAAATAGTATGATTTGGGAAAGAAATAAATGAACAAAAAGGGGGAAAAGGAAAAAAAAAAAACAAAACAAAAAAAAGAAGTAAAGAAGTAGAGAAATTTAAAAAAAAAAAAACAATTACCTACAAAAGCTACAATGGGTAGGAAGGGTAAATTGGTTTGGGGGTATGAAAGCAATGGGGTATGGAAGGGTAATTATTTTATGTGTAGTGGGCATTGGTGTTCCTTCCCCTTAATTTTTGCCCTTCAAGACAAATAACTTTTTCGTTTGACATAAATTTATATTTTCGCATCATAATATCCACAAGTTATATCTCGAACTCTTAAATAACTTATGCCCCACTAGACATAAGTTTAATTTTCAAGGGCAAAAAATTATTTTTTTGCACGGATTTCCCTTCAAAGGCACTGGTCATTAATTTTAGCCCCTCAAATTGCTGGTCTTTAATTTTTGGCCTTCGCCTAATACCCCAAGCTTTGGGGTTCGAACCTCGGCTCAATAAAAAAAAAAATCGCAAGGCAGAGTTTCGTAGCAAAATTAGGCTTATTCGGGCAAAAGTTAGGCCTTAAGGCAGAGTTTTGCAAAATTCCAGCTGATTAAAAACAATTACCTTAATGCAAGCCTCTACCTTAAGCCTTAAGGTAAAGTTTGAAACTCTGCATGATAAGGAAAAGTTTGTAGTTAAACTTTGCCTTGCGAATTATTTTTTTTAATTTTTGACTGAGCGAGAGTTCGAACCTGGAACCCAAAAATTTTATGTGAAGGGAAAAAAAATTAAAGACCAACAATTTGAGGGGCAAAATTAAAGACCACCCCCGCATAAGGCAATCGTACAAATTGCCCGCAAAAAATTATAGACCAGCCCATTTAAAGGGCAAAAATTTTAGACCAGTCCATTTGAAGACAAATCGTGCAATTTCTTTTTCTCCTTTTCATTTTTTTGTGCGGATTGCCCTTCAAAGGCACTGGGCTTTAATTTTTTCCCTTCGCCTAATACTATGAGATTTATGGTTCGAATCCGACTCAGTCAAAAAAAAAAAGAATTCGCAAGGCAGAGTTTCGTAGCAAAATTAGGCCGTAAGGCAGAGCTTTGCAAAATTCCAACTGAGTAAAAAGAAATTGTGCCTTAATGCAAACCTTTTGCTGGCAAAACTCTATCTTGCGAATCCAAACTCTACCTTGCGAATTTTTTTAAATTTTTTTGACTAAGTGGGGGGCGGGGGTTTCGAACCAGGAACCAAGGGGTTTGTTGTGAAGGAAAAAAATTAAAGACCACCAATTTGAGGGGCAAAATGAAAGACCGCCACTGTTGTAAGCTGTGGGTCCACCAAACAATATATGGGGAAACCTGGTTGTCTACCAATTCTCTTAAACAGTGCAGTAAGTAAATAACACAAGATTTTACCATGAAAAACTCCATGCTCAAGGGATTAAAAATCATGACCTACCATGTAGGATTTCACTTCACTACACTGAACAACTTCAGATTACAACCTCTTGCAATCTAGGAATTTAACTCTCATAAATCCCTCACCCTTACAATACACCTATTTTAAGCTACAACTCTTGACTACCCTTAGTCAAGCACACAACCAAGTTTGACTAACTCTTACAAAACCAACTAATACACTTGACTAACTCTAGCCAAAGGTACCACTCAATAGATTGAATAGGTAAACCGCCTACCAACTACAGAGAATTTAAGCTATTTACAACAGCTTTTTGAAAGAAAAATAGGTTTACAATTTAAGGAGCAGATGAACAAAGACTCACAACAACCTAACGAACATCGATGATATAATAATAAAAAGGAAAGGCAAGAAATTAAGGATACAGTATATTGACACAATTAAATAAGACTAAAATACAACCCTAACCATAAAAGATTAGGACCTTCAATTAGATTATCCAAAAACATCAAACTCTTAAGGAGACCAAAAGGGATTGATTTCGCAATTAACCACCTTCTTAACAATTCAAACAACCAAAAGCTTAACAAGCTCTCAAACACTCAATTCTAGAGTTTTACAAGTTTTCAATATCTCATCAAAATAATCTAAGTCTTCCATGAAGAAAAAGAGAACTATTTGTACTATGCTAGAAATAAAAGATAGCAAAATGACATAAACACCCTTAATAAGACAAGGGCCTTGTTTGGCTATTCTTCTTTCTTCAAAATCTTGAAATCTCCTTTGCAAGAATAGCCAACTCTTCCTCTTTTAGCCATTGTGATGACTTTCCATTTCCTCTTCTTCTCCCCAAGCAATCTTCATCAAAATATGGACTTGGGATCCAAGGTACTCATCAAAAGTATACTCAAGAGCCCCTCGCTTCATAAATAGACCTTACAAGTGTTGTAGTTCCCGAGCTTGGGTCCTTGAGGCAAATGGGCTCGCATCATTCTCCCCATCTTGATCAGGTATTGGTCATGCGTCGCAGGTCCATCACGCAAAAATTAGCTTCTGAAAATTTCCCTTTCCGTGCCGAGTCCGTGTCATGGGGCTAGCACATTCTTGTGGTTTTGTGCCAGGTCCGCGTCGCGAGTCCAGCACCTGATTGGTGTTTCTGTATCAGGCCCGCGGCGTGGGTGCAGCACGCGAGTCCCTGTACTTGATTCCTCGAACCTTGTGCGAATTATTCCGATATTTTTATGCTGTGGGACCCTTCCAAACTTAGTATTTTCCCCTTTTGGATATGTATAACACCTTTTTACCCTTTGACTAAAAATTTGAAGATCAAATACCTTTCTTGGATCTCCTTCTTCCTTTGAAGATATGAATAACCTCAAGAATACAAGAACAATTCAAAATTTGATCTACCTTCAATTCAACTCCAAATTCACTCAAATTTCGGGTCTAGAAATTAGCCTTTAATTTCAAACAAATCACAAGACCCATTTCTCAAGTTCTTGAGTTCTTCAAAGTTTCAAAGCTCAACAATGGTGATTCAAAAACCCTAACTCCAATCAACTCGAAATGAAAGATTTAGACTCTAGAAACACTAAGAAACTCTAATCTAACACTAGATTCAACAAAAATCAACAAGATTTGTTTTTTCTTTTTTTTTGTTAAATCAAAACCCAAGACTAGATTTGATGGAACAAACCTAAGCTAAGATGTGATACTAATTGATATAATAATAAAAAGGAAAGGCAAGAAAAAGACAAGAAATGAAGGATAGAATAGATTGACATAAATGAATAAGACTAAAAGACAACCCTAACCATAAAAGATTAGGACCTTCAATTAGATTATCCAAAAACACCAAACTCTTAAGGAGACCAAAAGGGATTGATTTCCCAATTAACCACCTTCTCAACAATTCAAACAACCAAAAGCTTAACAAGCTCTCAAACACTCAATTTTAGAGTTTTACAAGTTTTCAATATCTCATCAAAATAATCTAATTCTTCCATGAAGAAGAAGAGAACTATTTATACTATGCTAGAAATAAAAGATAGCAAAATAACATAAACACCCATAATGAGACAAAGGCCTTGTTTGGCTATTCTTCTTTCTTCAAAATCTTGAAATCTCTTTTGCAAGAATAGCCAACTCTTCCTCTTTTAGCCATTGTGATGACTTTCCATTTTCTCTTCTTCTCCCCGAGTAATCTTCATCAACAAATGGACTCGGGATCCAAGGTGCTCATCAAAAGTATACTCAAGAGCCTCCCGCTTCATAAATAGACCTTGCAAGTGTTGTAGTTCCTGAGCTTGGGTCCTTGTGAATGGCCTTGAGACAAATGGACTTGCATCAATAGACATAATCTGGTGTCTGGATCAGGTTCTTCAGCTTGAAAGTGGTTTAGTTCTTGAGAGCAGTTGAGAACTTGAGGCGGCAAGGATTTGCACAAGATAGTTTCGGTTTTCAAGTGATACCTAATATGTTGGAACAAGTCGTATATATATTGGGGAACATGTGGGTGAGATAGAGACCCCGCATCCCATGTTTGACTTAAAGCATGGACCGCAACACTGCTATACAATTATGCAGTTGGCAGTGCAGCTTTACAATTATTGCTGCTGACTGTACGACGTACAGAGAGAGCAGATAGCGAACCAGGTCTCTCTCTATTTCTCCAGCAGTTTGACAATCATCAAAACATAAAATGTACTTTGTTTTATCAACCCCGAATGAGGGCAATCGTGCAAATTGCCCTCTGCTTTTGCTATTAAAGCTGGCCCAAAGCCAAGTGGAATCCGTATTCCTAAATTTAGCAGGAATTGCACTCGGCATCCTATTTTCACCCTGTTATTTAAGCTTATATTAGTTTCACCTTGCTATTTAATCTTATATTCAATATTTTTCAAAGTATTTAATAAGTAGCCAATATGACCAACTTCAGACAAAACGCGGTATGCTCTTCCTCTGTATGTTAGTTGCAATGTTCGTGGGTTCTGCATGATGTTATAATCTTTTATCTATTTCCTTAGCACAAATGATATTCCAACATGCAAATGATTGCGTGGACTCTGATGCGTCCCAACCAATTTGCTAAGGCTTATCAGGATTTGAATGCCAAAGGTGGTTGAGATGATTTGAAAATAAATTGTATCCAAGTCAGACTACTATTGCATTCAATTAATTACTACGAAAGCATTGGCGCTATCACTTATCAAGACAAAGAAAGTTCATCCTCCCACTACTTGCATGCAATTATTTAACTTTGTCCTACAAATATTAATACTAATAGCATGTACTTAGCTAACTAGAAGCAAAACTAAGAAGTGTACATGTCCACACCAGCGAGAATGACAGCTCCTCAAGCAGCCAAAATTCGGATAAAACTTTTTAAAAGATTAGTAATATCAAGCCAAACTTTAAACAAATATTTGAAGTGTGGACTCTAGTGATTGTTGGAAAATATTATACCAAAAACACAGAAATTATATGAAGAAGAACACAAAGATGAAGTTTGACAATATGAATAACAAACACAGGATTAAGGCTTAAAACACGTGTGAAACGCTTTCCTAAAAACGATATTGCTCTCTCCTCTGCGAGATTGCTATGGGATTGTACGCAAATATTTTTAGTTGATATGACAAGTGTTGACACCTGATTTTTGATCTCCCGCAATTTATTTTATTTACTCAATGTCCTTGGATAATAAATAAGATAATTTTGCACACTCACAAAACTTCTGAATAATTTTAAACAATTATTCAGGTTAATATTTTATTTCTATAAATTAATAGGGGAACCTTCAAGGCTTTATTAATTATTCAGAGCTTATTAGCATTTTAAAAACATTTTACAGTATTTTCTATAATTCACCAGCAGCAGAAAAATTTCAAACAATTGTTCATTTAATTTAGCAAAATCAAGAAAATTAGATAAAAAGGGCAATTCATTTATTTTTTATATCCAAGGAATTTGAGTAATTAAAAGAATTTACCACTGTATCCCTCAAGCTTGGAATTATTATATGCGTGTTTGTGCCAATTTGGGCAAAATTATTTAAAATTATGATTTTTAGCCTAATTGTTGTTATTTTGCATAAGTGACCACCTCATAATTAACCAAACTCATGGTTCAATACAGTCGGGGTCAATTTTGCAAATTCTGAGTTCCGAATAGCCTTAATTGACATGTCCAAGCTATGGGCAGATTAATTAAGAACGTTAATGCAAATTAGTCTTAATTGGTTAAATTAAGTACCAAAATAAAGCTACATTTGCAAATAGTTAATTGCAAGGATATTTCTGAAGTTGATTACAAAGATTGGCCATAATTTGCAACCCTCCTTCAATTAAGGGCTATTTCTGTAAAATAAGTTTTTAAATAGCTTATTAATTTAATTACGCCTTTATTTGACTTTTTTTAATTATTTTTTACTACGACTAACTACCTTAAATGTTATCCTATATTAATAAAATAAACCTTTTGCCCCTACAGATGTATATAAGCGTGATATACACGTATATACTTGTATGATATACAAAACACTTTCAAAATTTAAAAAATACATGGACCAGGTCCAGCCCACAAAGGGGCCAACCCAGCCTATGAAATGTTATAATACTCCCTTCAGTATAACACAAAACTGAGGGGGCTCACTTGTTATTTTTCAAAGGGGCTAGGGTGAAAACCCTAGCCGCACCTACACCCATCACCCCTCTTACCCCTCCCCCCCTCGCGTTGGGTCAAATAGCCGTTCACTGTTGACGCTAGCACTGTGACGTCGTCGGGTGGTGAGAAGAGGATGAAGCATTAAAAGCTTCGTCCTTTTTCTCATATTTTGCTCGAAAACTCATCCAAACAGATCCTTAAGGTACAATCCTCGTGATTTATCTTTAAAATTCTCGTTTTACAGTTGTTTGCATCTATTTCTAGCTGTTGATTGCTTTCTTTTGTTGAAATCTGGCCCTTCGCCATGTTAATGTTAAGTAGGGGTCTTTGTCCCACAACGGTTGGAAGGGGGAAGATGTTTGCTGGGGGATTACTATAAATAGAACCCCATAGTGAGGTGAAAAAAGAGAAGCTTTGGAAGTTTGGAAAAGAAAAGGGTTTCCAAGCTTTAAAAAGTTTTAAAAAATTAGTTTTGAAAGGTTTAAGAGATTAAATCTGGAAAAACAAAGCTTTATACTTGAGATTTCGAGTTAAAAGCATTAGTTAAAATTTTAGTGTATTTTTAGAGCTTTTAATCTGCTCTTCCGTTAAAAAAAATCATTTTTTTTTATCTTGGCTGAGTTTGGGAGTTGGAAGAGCTTGCAAGTCCATTCTTGATCAAGGTTGTACCAGCAAAGGGTAATTTTATATTTATTAATTTCTTTTCCCCTAGTTTCTACATAATTTCAATTTTTTTTGGTTTTGTTTTATCTTTTAGTTACATAGTTTAATCCTTGTATGCTCGGTTATATAGATTAATTTGTGATAATTAATTGTTTAAGGTTTGGGATAGGTAGTTTAGAACAATATAGCATTTCAGTGATTCATGTGTTTGGTTATGTGACTACAGATTTGCCAGAATAGGTGTGAAGTCCCTTGAATGTCTTATTTTTTTGTTTTTTTTAATTAACGGACTAAGCTTTGCCTAAATTTGTGATGGTCATGCGACACTGCTTCTATGTGTACTAAGCCTATTACCCTATTTTTGTAAGGATAGTTTGGCTCAGTCTATGCCGAGGTAAGAACAATGAATTAGGTCTTCTTTTAGTTATCTATGTTGCTGTTTGGATCCCTGAACATGCTGCTTGGCCCTTCATATTGGTTGAATTGTTTCATGTGTCTGATTTCACTAAATGTCTATGATATAGCATCCCCTGTTAGTCTAGGTTGTATGGTTCTTAATTTGGCCTTATCTTAATGTTCTTGTGTTGTTTTAGTAAGACTTAAATGTGGAGCTTGTTTCTATTTTATCCTAGCATTAATGAGAGTTTTGTGATCTTGCATTAGTGTGATATCTCTTGATTTGAGGTTTCTTCCCAGTTATAAGCATAAAGGTGTTTAAAAGCTGATTTGGTTTGCTGAAATCAAGACCTATGACTGTCTTTGTTTACTATACTATTGAAAGAGTTCAAGTCTATGCAAGGTGCTCCCCTTGAAATCAAGAGGAATCTGATTGTTTCAGTTCTCTCCCCTAGGCCTGTTTGCATTGGTGTGTATTTGAAAAAATGATCACTGATGCCTTATGTGTACACCATTGCTCATGTTGTGTGATTTCCTCCTGTTGATAAGCTTTTGTATGAGGAACCTCTGTGTGTGTGTTGTGCGAATATCCTCATCCTGTCTCTAACCTCAACCATCCAACATGCTCTTATCCCTTTCTTCTCCCTCATGTCTATGTCTATCCAAGGTGTCTGTACATTGTTTATGCCATTCTCTGTGCCCATTAAGCCCTATGCATTCAGCATGCCTCTTGCTTTATGACTAATTCACTCTGTCTATGTTTTCCAACATGACATGAATCACTTTTCTTTTATTTGTTTGAACCCCTCTATGCCATGGTTGATTCTGTGCTCATCAAGACAGTGTACCCTTGGACTTTTACATGCCCATGCTTTTCTTTGTGTGGCTTATGTGATCTTCCCTTCCCTGCATATTTCATTTTGCTTGTCATGTGTGCTTAATCTCATCTGAGTAGCTTGCTTTCCTTTTGAAGATCCTTGACTTGTATCTTACTTAAATCACCTACACAAGGCTCTGCTAGGTTTAACCTCCCTTTTGACCAATTTTTATACTAATTAACTGTCTTATACTATTTGAAGATGGTACATTGAGTGTTTTGGCCAACTCATGGTTGAGCACAATCCTTTTTCTCTTCCCCTTCCCCCCCCCCCCCCCCCTTCCCTGACATGTAGATGTGGTACATACTTATGTATGCCTTCATGTGAGCTAATTGATATGGCATCTTCTATTTGCACTCCCATCTTGCTCTGATCTGGACTCAACACCATACAAGAATGACACTGTTTTCAAAAGAAATGTTTTGCCATGCTTTTCTATCTGCCTATACACAATATCATGTTCCTTTTTAAAAAAAAAAATACGTTGGTCCCTCATATGCTCATAATCAGTCCCCTTTTTTTCCTGAGTTCTGTGATGTATTGCAGTCTGTGTTTGGCTATGGTAACTGATCATATACATTGGCCTTATCCTTATTTGTCCTTCCCCACATTAATCTACCTATGCAGAGGCTGCCCATGACCCGTTCTTTCACATGAATTATGACTAGCCTATCTACCTCCATTGCTCTTGCCAAATTACTCCATGACTGCTGGTTTTCTTCCCCTCTTATAATAGTATCTATGACCCTTTTCCCTTTCTTTATCATACTATATATCTTACTCCTGGCCTTTGATTTTCTTCTGAGTGCATCATCTTGCTTGCATCTGTACCACCTTGATCATGCAGTTTTGAGTTTCCACCCTTGTCCATTCTCTACATGTTAACATAACTGACACCTTGCTGCATAATGGTCATATGACCTGGTCCTTACATCACCTTTGTGACTTTGGTGAACCTGCAACCATAGAGCACATCTCTGTTGATTGCCTAATTCTCTACTAAGCCTCCCTACTTTGTCCTGCTTTTGCCTTAATTTTCCTTGAATGAGTGTTGTTAATTTGTTGTGGTTCAGTATGATGCCTATCTTTGTTTGTGATAAGTCTTTTTGTATCACTTGAGTCTGCTATTTCTGTTTGATTGATTATTGATCTTAAGAGAACCAGTTGCCTAAGCTAATATTATGCTTGCACTCTTGTCTATGTGTGATCCTGCTTGGATTGACCTTCCCATGTGATCAACTGTTGTTGACCCTATGTGCATAATCTGCTATATTATTTTACTAAGAATAAATTCTGAGGCCAGCTGCCTCTGCTTGTGAGATCCTCCTGAGGACAGTCTTGTATGCCTTTTAATTCTGTGTAAACATGCTTGACCATTAATGGGCCGGAGTTGCTCTCTTCCTTGTACTAATCTTGTTTCACCCATATAGCCCTATTGTCAGCAGTTCCTACTTCTTTTTGGTTTTGCTGTGTAATATTTATAACACTCTAATATTGGGTATTTTCTGATCTGCTGAACCTCGTCTGCTCACTTCATGGTTATACCTTTTGTATTTTGTCCAGTTATTGATTGCTTCTACTATATGTGAGTTTTGTCAATTCCTTTAAGTCTAAAAAATCTATACTCTCTACTACCTCACCTGGGGATCTTATTAATTTTGAGATGAGTAATGGTAGTTTGGGGTTTTCCGAGCCTTTCCCAGTGTTAACCATGCCTGGGGTTCCTAGAAACCCGTTGGAACTTATGCGACATCGGGTATACAGGGCAAGGACCCAGTCCTCATACCATGTTGAGCCTCAAACTAATAAAACTCCATTTTGGGACTGGCATAGGGTAAGTGTAGACTTTATATGATCTCTTTTGATATGTGCACGTATATATAGTTGATTATTATGGTGATAAGTTCAGCGATTATAAACTAACCGGTGTTTTCTTTTCTCTCCTCCTCCTCCTCCTACAACGCGGCTGTTCGAGTCACAATTGCTTAAAACCACCCCTTGGGCCTAAGGCCCAAATGGGAATACTACTTCAAAAAATAGAGTCCGGGAAGACAAAGAAGATAGCGAGGCGTGCAGAAGGCCTAGCCATGGGTGAAAATGGCCAACTAAGGGCTTGGTACGTCTCTAGTCTAACTTAATCTCTTTATATTTATTTGCTGACCTATTCTTAACTTTATGTACTTGTAAAAATGTGTATTCAAACTCATATTATAGTGGAAAACCCTTAAGATTGGAATTAGACGTCTAGGACAACGGTTCTTATGCCGTTTATTCGACTTTAGGTCCCCGTACGCGATTTTCCAAAACCACGGATTCAAACATAATTTTTTTTTCCCTTTCTTTTCTTATAACAAAGTATCAAAATGAGACCTTTTCAAAAACTGCTTTCAAAATAAATCACTACTGATTTTCTAAGTTTAAATAGCAAATCACATTTTATAAAGCTATTTCACAAAAAATGAGTTAATTAATTTAATGCCTACTCCAAAATTGAATTTCCCAAGGTCAGTTTTAAATAAGACAGATTTAACGCAATTGGCTTCAGCCTATATAACTTCGTTAATAAGTGGCAAAACTTTTTTTGACAAAATATTGGACCGAGTTTTTTTTTTTTTTTTTAAGTTAAACAGAAACCAGATTTTCCTACCAAGTTATGAAAATCCAATTCCAGAAAACAGAGACAAATGAAGAATTTTTAGCACAAAACACTGTTTTGGTCCAAAGTTGGCCCAAATTAGCTTACATTTTCAGACGGGATATACACGTTCAAATATAAAATACCTTTATAAAAATTTTAAGAACCTACGTGTAATATAAAGTTCCGGATAAGACTGAAACATACCAATACGAGTCAACCCGAGCCTCGGTGTATGAGTATAAAATAAATAATTCATAAATAACATTTCCTTTACAGTTTTTACAAACTTATACTTATTCCTCATATATAAAAGGAAACTACTTATACATGGATGATATAAGTCCGAAATGACGATACGCCTATAAATAAAGGGGATATATTCTTCCAAAATATATAATATGCATGACAGTTCTTTTTACGGGAAAATACAAAATAACCAGTTTAAGAAAATATTAATACATTGGAATTCGAAGGTCAACCGTATAGTACGGATCCTTAATACTGGGGTGTCTAACACCTTCCCAGGGGATCATCAGAACCCTTATCTAGAACTCTAGATTATGAAGGTTTTTTCATGTTATTTGAATAAACCCTTCAAAACTGATTTTCCTAATTTCTTAAAAATTATATGTCGACTCTTTCTCGAAACAAAGTCCCGAAGAGCACCAACGAATTCGTAGTAGCCTTTTATGCCCTAAACCTACGTAACAAAGCGAAACGTTACATATGACGACTCTGCTGGGGACCTTAAAGTTTCTAACCATAAGGATTCCAGTATAATATGAGTATATTTGTTATAAACTGCTTATGTGTTTACTTTCCCACAATTATTAACTGTCATTGCATGCATATAATTACTCCGTCACTCCTGACATTTATTTTACACTTTGTTTTGGGCGACTTCGCAGAGCACACAGTCTTTCCTTCATAATAAAACCAAAATTTTGTCTTAGAATCGTTATGAGGCGGGGTTGGTACGCGGTCGTCCAACAGCCCTAACGGTTTAGCCCTAGTTGTCCGCTCGGGTTCCTGGTCATTCGTGAAAAACCACTTTAGAAAAACTAGGATAGAGCTAAGCCAAATACGTACTGACCTAGAGCATTTATGCCTAGATGGGCCTTAGGTATCTCAGACCTACCTAAGGCTCATTAAGAGTGACTACCTTGTATTCGGACGGTCTATGACCCGAAAAACACCGCATCTCATTTATGTGCTATATGGAAACATGTTTGTGCCTATGTGATGAATCATTGATCCTATGGGGACAGGAGGAATCTTAACCGTGTTTTGTTTTGTAAATAGAATGAAGAATCCATTTTGACATCATCACTAAGGCTCCAGAATTTTTAAGGGCCTAGTATGAATGGTTAGGGATGCTCACCAGAGAACGATCAACTACACTTTAGGACACTTGCACTCCATTATGACAATTAAAGGTCGTCCAGAGCTGATGGAAGTGTTGGTGGGGTTTTGGGATTATAAAGAAATGTTGTTTCATTCGAGGATATCGAAATGACCCCTACCCTAGAGGATATTAGGGACGCTATAGACAACAATGGAACATGTCTGAGGAGGCGACGCAAGCCGAACCACAATATGTTATTCCCGCACGGGCCTACTATCAGCCAGATTATGAGATTTCTTTCTCTGACTGAAGCTTCCTGAGCGCAAGGGCCCACTGTAGTTTTTAGAGATCTATACCGCAGGTTCGGAGACGTCACCGGATACACCCTATATCAAAGAGAATTCAGGAGCCGAGAAAAGTGGGAAGCCGCTAGACCTTTAGCCTTTGTCATAGCCTTGTTAGGCATTGTGGTTTTTCCACAGGATGAGTCGTTGGCCATAGAGACTAAGGTGATATACCTGTCCCATGCAATCTTCCATGGGATAACCAATGATCAAGAGACAAGGTATTTTGCCTGGCACCCATCATATTGGCTGACATCTTCTGAGCTCTTAACAAATGCCAAATCACTTCCGATACTTCCAAGGGTGCAATATGTTGCTGCAATGGTGGATTATCAAACACCTTAACATGGCCAAAGAGGTTCGGGGTGGATTCGACAGAACTGGATAGACCGCCTCGTGAATTACTGTCCGAATCTCGGGTATATGTCTAAAAATTCCTGGGCTGAATTCTTAATCGACTTGACTGAAGATCGGATCCGATGGATGTTCCCCGATTTTATATCCGAGACTGTGGTAGTCTGAGGCAAGAATTTCCTCTTTGTGCCGTTAGTCAGGATTTGAGGAATCCGTCCAGGGTTTTAAGACAATTGGGCAGGAGGAAAGTGATACCTCAGGTAGGAAACTCCGAGCAGTTCATGATTGAACACACCGAACAGAAAATCAGGCACGTTGGGATGATCCTCAGAGAATGGAATGGCCGTGTGAGCTAGGGCCCAGATACTCTGGCTCCCGATAGGATCGAATCAGGGTGTGACCTCGTGTATCGTGCATGGTTGTAGGGACACTTGGCTATCACACCTGGGCCAGAATCCGCACCTCCCTAGGAAGCCCAAGAAGAAGAAAGCATAAAAGAATGCTTGGAGGGTACAGACGAGCATTTGGCTGGAATCCTGGAAAAAACAGACTCGGTGATTGTCAAAATGGAGCTCTATCACGCACACCTTCGTATTCCGACTACCCTCCGAAGGGTTAAGAAGGCCAGAACGAGCCAAGCCTCGACATCAGTTGCCGAAAGACCTCCTTGATTGCTAATTATTTTTTAACATATATGTAAGCCCCATGTCGGCTTTTGTCATCACTTTTGTAATCCCTATGGGAAAAGATACTACTATTATTATCAATTACGATGACTTTTTCGGGGCAATGGTTCACCTTCACAAATGGCACTTACATGTTTCAAATGACTAAGAAAGCCTCGACTCAAGAGGCCTTAGGAACACGAGTAGTATAAATGCCTTTAAATTACATGGTTGTCTGCTACGTGCTTTGCATGCTTACGTATTGTGTGTACGATCGCGTATTGAGCTTGGGTACAATTGATCCAATAATCTAAACTACATACCCGAAAGAAAAACCATGAGATTTGAAACTTACCTGAACTTATCTCCAGTAAAGAATGACTTGCGATGGAAAACCAAGGCGGGCAAGAAGTACGGACTCTGGGAGAGACGGCTGAGATGCTACAAGGCAAAGTGCTGCAGATGGAGAAGCACCTCCAAGAAATAGGGAAAAAGATTGAGGAGGTAGATGGGTTATTGGACAGGGTTAGGAATCCGCCGGAGGGCATACCCCAAGAAAGGTATTATGAAAATGTCCCTAAAGAGGTGAGGGAGTTGGTGCTGAACTACATACCACTAGAAAGAAGACCTGTAACACCCAAGGAAGGAACCCCAGAGGGAACCAACAGAGAATAAAGGGTCGGTTCAGACCCGTGGGTGTTCGCACCAAACCCACAGGAGGGAGCAGAACCTTGGGAAAAGGACCCTAAACCCGTTGAGGAAGAACAATCGGAGCAGGAAGAAGACCCGGAGGAAGAAGAAGAAGAGGAACTGGAGGAAGAGGGGAAGAGCCTCATGACATGGAAGAGCCTGTCAACATAGAGGCCGAAGGAGGAGAGAACCCGTTCGAAATGTTCCCCGAATTCCAAGGAAATGACGCGGATGATAAGTCTGGTTATTATGCTCCCACTGAGAAAGGAACGGATTTCTATGCGCCTTCGCCCATGCTGATGCCTGCCACCTCTACTGTGGCTTCAGAGAACTTTGGAAGGCCAAATCTCCCTGCGCCAGCTCCATGGAGCATAGCCTTCAAAGCTCGATCTTCTCCGTTCAGAATAGCTCTGTTGCCCGTCACTTGTAAGGAGGTATTCAAAAAGATGATGGCCGCGGGGATAGATTGCACCACTAGGGCTAGATTTCCGGCCAGTGACTTGGTATACGCCTAAAAAAGATGCCTGTTTCATCTCAATCAGGCTAGGCACACCTTGAATGAGTGTCTAGCATTAAGAATGAGGACTGTTAGTCTTATAGATGATAAGATCACCGGAACGTTATGGGGGCCACATACTTTGCTGGTCCATGACCCCATCACCCCAAGAGAGGGAGTTACCCCCGAGACCCAAATATGGCGGTATGATTTCACTGTTTTTGAGGAGTCATATGCTCACCTCTTCTCAACTTTGGCTTCGTTGAACAAGATCAAGCCTGTGGAGCCTGTCTACGAGCCCGCACCGTTAGGTCCTAACAGAAACAAGTTCTGGCTATACCATACTGGAGCCAGGGAACAAGATATTGAAGGATGCCATGCTTTCAAGATCGAACTTGAAAATATGATCAGGACCGGACAAATTTTGGTCTTGCTCTCACCATAGTTCCGAGCAAAGGGAAATTCAACATGAGGAAGCAAGCTCGTAAGGACAGCGGCTTGGAACTATACTTTTGGGTAGATATTAGGTATCCCCTCTTTTGCACAAATGTTAGCCCCACCCTTATAAAAATGTAAAGAAACCGCGGCGACCTGATATCCCAATGGAGGGATACATAAAAAGCCCTAGTCGGGCCTGGTCTGGGGATGTCTGCAGTTAGGATTAGTCAAAGGATAATTAGGAAGAAATGTATATCCTTCTTTGAAATCGAACTACGTAGGGCCTTATTTCCCATGGCGGGATCCGTTGGCAGACTACGTAAGACTCAGTCCCTTCCTGCTTCAAATTTTAAATTTTCCGTTCGCCTAAATAACAAGCCCAAGGGTTCACCGTGCTAAGTCATCCGCGAGGCTACCAAACCAAGATCCACCCGAACATAAAAGCCCGTGATATCCAAGACTTTAGAACGTCGGATCAAGTGTATTCAAGCTTTAATATACGATCTTATGTGCTATTTGTGTGTTAAATACCCATATTTGATATTCTGCCATTATATTTGATGTGCGGAAAATAACTTTCTTTACCGTTGAGTTATTTTTATCTTATAGAAGGGGGCCGATTAGTGTGATATTGAAAGCTGACATATTTCACAAGATCCAAAGCTGCATTAACATCCCCTTCCGACAAAGGAAAGGACAAAATGACCGGTACTCTCGAAGAAACAAGAAATGAGCTCGCTCTCCACAACGGGGACACCTAAGACTCGTAAGAGGCCGCATACTAGGAAGATGTGATTGCAACATTATTAACTACCGTCGCTAATCTCCAAGAAAAGGTAGCCAAAAAAGAAACAGCCAACGCAGAAAGGAACACCGCTGAAGGAAAAAGGGCCCCTCCTCTCTTTCCCTCGTTAAGCTCCACAGTGCCCGGTCATTTTCCCGGCTACCCGCCAGGAACCATGCCCCTGCCACTAAACATCGCCAACCTGAGCCATGCTGGCCCCTCTTACTGTACGCCACCTTCGGTTAAAAATGCTCAAGTCCCAAGGACCACCCACTCAGTCCCCACATATCAGGCCCATTAGGCAGTTTTCTTCAATCAGACAAGCCAAACACATGCACCAGCGCTGCCTGCTGGGCAAAACACTATTATCCCGTTCAATCACACCACCCCCCAGGTATCTTTCTTCACCCCCAACATACCAAATGAATCCTCCACACGACACAAGGAACTGGATCACTACGAGGAGATGGAAAGGATTTGGGGGTTGAACAGGACAAGCGAGAGAAAAAACATGGAGAAGAAGATGGAGGAGTTGTTGGAAAATTCCAAAAAAATCCATGAGGAAGGTCACGAGCCTGAGGTATGACAACCTGTGTATGCATCCAGATTTAGACCTGCCAGAAGGGTTTAAAATCCCGAAATTCGAAATGTTCAACGGGAGGGGAAACCCCAAAGCCCATCTTTGTTCATACTGCGACCAGTTAGTCAGGGTAAAAAGGAATGAACCCTTGATCATGAGATTGTTCAGTCGTAGCCTGACCAGTGAGGCCACAAAATGGTTTGCCACACAGAACATGCGCTAGTGGCTCCGCCGAGAAGACATGGCAGAATCCTTCACGGAAAGGTTTCAGTCAATATCGAGACCGTACCAGACCGCTACTACCTCGAGAAGGTCAATACAAAATCAACGGAAAACTATTGAGAATTCGCCAGCAGATGGAAGGCCAAAGCAGTCCGCGTGTAACCACCTATGAGTGAATGAGAACTTATTTCCGTATTCATCAGGTCACAGAAGCCAGATTTCTATGATAGGATATTGTCTATCGCCAGAAGGCCGTTCTTTAAACTAGTAAAAATGGGAAAGGATTCTATGGCCTCAAATTTAGAAAGATCGTCAGTATCTTCAACAAAGCGTCTGGGCAGGCTGCCGCGGGGATCTTCCACAGAAAGAAAGAGGACGTGGCAAGCATATCCCACATTTCAAACCAAAACCCAAAAGGACCCTCACCTTCCCACCAAGCCCCACCCCTTTTGAATTACTTTGCCCCTTCGTACAGCTCAGCGCCCGTATACTACACCCAACCAGCCTTTACCACTACTATGCCAACATACATGGCTCCGCCCACTATCCGTGTATCCGCCCGTACTTACCAACCGCCTCCACAACAAACATACCATCCACCACCCCAGAAAAACTATCGTCCACCACAAAATAACCCCCTACAAGCCTATCAAACCCAGAATTACCAAAATCAGCCACAGCCCCCAACATATAATGGGCCACGTCTGGCTTATAAGAAAAGACATGTGAGGGAATTCACGACGCGTCTCGAACCAAGGGCTAGACTACTGGAGAGGCTGCTGACCGCAAGGCTAATTTAGAAAGCCCCGTCAGAGGTGGCACAACTTGGAAGCCGCTTCTACAGGGCCGATCAAACTTGTGCCGACCACTCGGGAGGGGTCAAACACAGCACGAAGGATTGCATAAACCCGAAACATAAATCTCAGGATCTGATCGGCAAAAGGGAAATCATCTTGGAAACTGCCACCCTAACGTAAACACGAACCCGCTACCGAATCATGAAAATGGCGGGGTCCACAAGATAGAAAAGGATGAAGACTGGGAAGCGTGTGGAATGTTGTCCCCCAGAATTGCCAAGCCTTTGGAACAGACGGTTGCTTCCCTCGCCCTCCAAGAACAAACCAAATTCATGGTCTTAATCCCCAGTCCAAGGGCTCCCAAGGCCACATCTATGTTCAAGATTTTGGTCCCAGCACCTATGGTAGTCCAAGTGGTACAACAAATTGCGCTTGACTTCAAAAAGCCAATCACTGTGCAGGCATCAATGACCCAAGGCATGACTCGTTCAGAAAGATGCTATTGTTACACCTCGAAACTTTGGGTTGCTGAGCGGTGAAGGGACTAACGTAATTTAAGGTGTAGATGATGTCCCTACCAGTAAGAAGGGGTGTTTAATAATTCTAATTAAGATTCCAAAGAAGTTAGAGGCAAGGGAGAAAAGTTCGGTAATGAAACTTCACTGCAGTTCTGCGAAAGGGGGGTTCGACGGTCGTTCTTTGTACCGTTGGACGAGTCAACGCTTCGTCGATTATGCCGTAGAATTGAGCTAGAGCGAAGACCATTCGACGAAAAGATCGACGCTCCGTTGATCAATTCGACGGACCGTCCTTCTCACCGTAGAATGAAAAGAAACGAAAGGTTGCTCACTGGAAATTTAACGACTTCGACGATCAGATCGACGCTCCGTCGATCCGATCGACGCTCCGTCGATCGTACCATATATCTCGGGCGGGACTGATTAAGAATTAATATAAGGACCCCTCCCTCATTTTATTTCGTTTCATTCCACTTCTCCACACACCAAAGAAACCTCTAGAACTTTCTCCATTATTCATCCACAAAGAAACCAAGGAAAAACCAAGATCAACTATACCAAATCCATGAAATCAAGTGTATGAAACCCATTAAAAGTTCATCTACACTAAGAAAACTCAAGGGAAGTGAGTTAGGGTTTTGGTGCAAGAAGAGATGTTCCACTCAAAGGTTGTTCCTCCATCATCTAAGGTGAGTTTTATGGTCATTCCATGTTATTTAAGGTATTGGAAGGCTAAGACACTTGAATTGTAGAAAGACATAGAAAATGGGTCATAAATGAGTGAATAGTGTCATTGTTGAGTAGTAGTTGAGGTGAATTATGAATATTGGCATGTGGTGATTGTAAATATGTTGTGAATGATATTAGAACATGGAATAAGTATTATGTATCAGAAAACGTGATAGTGAGCTATAACCATAATTGTGGAGAAATTGAAGGAATATGGTGAATTGTGGAAAATGTAGATGATTGATGATTGTTGTTGCGATATTGTGAATATTGTTATGAACGTTTGGGAGTTGATACAGAATGTGGGAAAAGTAGTAGAAACAAAGGAAATGCTGCCCAATTTTCCCTAGAAATAGTAAAATGTTCTTATAGCCGATTAACTAATGTTAATGTGAATCCTCTTGAAGGTTGAAACGTGAGCATCGAAGGAGAACGATCAAGCGATAGATTAGTTAAGTGTAAAAGATATGTGAGGCTAGTCCTTTCTTTCTATGGCATGAATCCGATAGTATGACTTTCCTTCCTCTTCATGAATTTCTTACATTCCGGAAAAACTATGAGCCTATGTTCATGAATAGCTACATGAGATAAGAGATGTTATGAGCCAATAATTATGAGGATGCGTTGAAGTATAGATATTCTAGATGTTCATGATATGATGTTCCTATAGAGTTAATGTTGTCATTTATTGTATACACCCACCTTATATGCTAATTCCTTCAAGGTGAGGCAGAATGTTAATGAATGCTCCATAATGAAATCGGGAGATCACGACCTTACGTCACCCCGATAAAGTATAGTTGTCCTTGAGCCTTCATGCATGCATTATGATGAGACTATTATGATGGTGATATAACACCGCGCCTATATGGCCGGGCAGTCACCGCTAAGGCGGGTAGCGTATACACCATGGCCAGATGGCATGGGCAGACACCACTAGTGGGCGGTATGAGATGATACCCCGGACGCGGGAGGCATGGACGCAGGCTAATGATTATCACACCAATCCGATATGGACGGGCAGCTTATACATTTATGCATATATGATATGACGATGATTATGAAAGTAAGCAGCATGCATTATCTCTTTTATGATTCATGGTCAGATACATATTGCTCCTCATTTGATGCCTCCTCATTTCATTGATGTTTCATTATTGTTTATGCCTTACATACTCAGTACAATGTTCGTACTGACGTCCGTTTTCTTTGGACGCTGTGTTCATGCCCACAGGTAGACAGGGAGGTGATCTTGATCCAGACTCGTAGAAGCTATTAGATGATTTGAAGAGCACTCCATTTTCCAGAGGTGCCATTTTCTTTTGGTATTTATGTATATGTATGTTTTGGGCACGACGGGGTCCTGTCCCGTCCATATGTCTAGTACTCTAGTAGAGGCTCGTAGATGTGTAGTGTGGGTAGTATGGTCTCACAAGTTCCTCATTGTATATATATGTATGTATGTTATTTTGATAGCCGAAAGGCTCATGTATATAAATTAAATATGTTTCAAATGATAATAATTACCATGGTTATGAGCATAAAATGCATGAATGAGAGCAGATGAGTAGTAGAACGAGTGGTGCTCGGTGATTAGCCCCGGGTACCTGTCACGGCCCCTAGTCGGGTTGTGACAGCTATACTCCTGAAAAGCTAGCCTAGAATCCCACAAGGAAGGAGAATGCTTAGAAAAATAAAATAACCGAAGGAGAGGCCGAAGATTGCTGGCGACGTATGCAGCCCAAAGATTATTCCATCCTTGAGCATTTGAAGAAGACACCAGTGCAAATCTCCGTGCTGTCGTTGTTGGCTAGATCACCGTCTCATAGGCATGTCCTCATGAATTTATTGGATGATGCACACATACTAGCAGGAATGAGTAGTAAGGATTTGGCCGAGCTAGTGACCCATATCATTGGGGAGCATAGATATGCTTTTCTAAGGAAGAACTGCCCGTCGAAGGGACATCCCACAATAAAGCCCTCCATATCACCCTGGAATGGGGTGACAAGGTCATAGGAAGAGTGCTGGTGGATAACAGGTCAGGCCTCAACATCTGCGCCACAACCACCCTGACACAGCTTAGCTACGACATCGAAAAGATCTGCCAGAGCGCGATGAACGTCAGGGGGTTAGACTGATCCTTAAGTGGCTCTTTAGGAAAGGTCGATCTACAGATCCAGGTCAGGCCTGCCTCCTTCACAGCAGAGTTTCAAGTCATGGTCATCACTGCCAATTACAACATGCTCTTGGGAAGACCCTAGGTCTACTCCGCTGGCGTAGTGCCATCAAGCCTTCACCAGGCCATAAAATTTGAATGGCAAGTGAAAGAGATTGTAGTAGCGGCTGAGAAAGATACTTAGAAGCATCCTTACAACACCATCCCTATATTTGAAGGGAGTCCACATTTTCCAACTTCCATATAGTGGAATACGTAGGGGCCACACATGCTGAAGAAGAGGTCAACAGACCTATGCTGGAGGTCTACAAATGATCGATTCTACCATGCTGAGGAATGGCTTTGAAATAGGAAAAGGCTTAGAAAGAACCCTCCGAGGGATAACAGAGCCTGTACTAATCCCAAAAGAGAACTACCACTTCGGTCTAGGGTATACTCCTAACGAAGACGAGCTCATAAGGGCAATCAAGAGAACCCATAACAGAAAAATTGCCCCATCCGATCCGGGGTCTGTACCAGTCATTCCGCAAAAAATATCGATGTTGGATGAAAAGGAAGCTGATGAAAGTCTCAAATCATTGTTGTAAGAATAGGGATTCTACACGGTCGCTGAAGAAAGTTAGGAGACGCCCAACATCCGCAGTCTGAGGCCAGAAGAACGTCTAAACAATTGGACATCCACTCTCCTCTTGGCTCATCGGTAGAGAGACGGACTTTTCTTGCAATAAAATCTTTTGCTAAAAACAGTGACATCAGCCGAGGCCCGAACGATCACCCCTTTTCCTAAAAAAGTATTTTGCGGTGTTTAATGCGAAAAAGGCCCGACGTTGTTCCGGATCAGGACCACAGTTGTAAACAGTTACCTTTTGAATTAATGAAAGCCTCATAAATCACTGCCTTTTATTGATTAATAATAACTCTTTTTCTTACTAACTAGGTAATAAGAACCGACAATAAGACTAATTTTACTTCGCCTTGCTTTTTCAGTAATAATCATAATAAAACAACAAAAAATGACATGACATGACACGAAACGAACAAAGAAGGTGACTAGCAAGAGTATGGGAGTACGATGAATCTGCAATGATGCCAGAAGGACAGATAGAAGAGTTGGAAGAAAAGAAGAAGCTAAATATGGATGAAACTGAGGTTATCGACCTCGATGACGGAGAAGATGTCAAAGAGACACGAATCAGCGCTCACTTAGGAGCCCCACAAAAGGAAGAGCTTGTAGCTCTACTAAAGGAATATGTGGACATCTTTGCTTGGTCATACGCGGATATGCCAGGGCTAAGCACTGAAATAGTATCCCACATATTACCCATCAAAGAGGGTTTTTGCCCCGATCAAACAAAGGATGCGAACATTCAAACCAGACATGAGTATCAGGATAAAAGACGAAGTCGAAAAATAGGTCGAGTCAGGAATAGTGGAAGTAATAGCTTACCCCACTTGGGTGGCCAACATAGTGCCAGTACCCAAGAAGGACGGAAAAATCTGAATCTGTGTAGACTACCGAGATCTCAACCGGGCCGGTCCAAAGGATAACTTCCCTCTCCCGAACATCCACATCCTGATAGATAACTACACCAAGCACGAGCTGCAATCGTTTATAGACTGTTTCGTGAGGTACCACCAAATACTCACGAACGAGGAAGACGCTGAAAAAACAGCCTTTATCACCCCTTGGGGAGTCTATAATTACAGGGTAATGTCGTTTGGCCTAAAAACACCGGCACCACATACATGAGAGCCAGGACTACCCTATTCCATGATATGATACATCGAGAGAACGAAGTTTATGTGGAAGATGTCATCATAAAGTCAAAAGAAAGCTCGATACACTTGTGCAACTTCTTCGACAGACTTCGCAAGTTTAATCTGAAATTGAACCCTGCTAAGTACGCATTCTGAATGCCTACCGGAAAGTTGTCGAGATTTATAGTCAACCGTAGGGGTGTTGAACTGATCCCACCAAAATCAAAGCGATTCAGGAATTACCGCCGCCCAAAACCAAGAAGAAGGTCATGAGTTTCTCGGGAAGGTTGAACTACATTGGGCAGTTCATAGCCCAATCCACCATGATCATGGGGCCAACCCTTAAATTGCTCAAGAAAGACGCTCCCATGAACTGGACGGAGGAATGCCAAGGAGCATTTGACAAAATAAAGAGATATCTCTCCAATCCTCCCCCCCCCCCCCCTCGTTCTGGTGCCACATAGGCAAGGGAGTCCTCTCTTACTGTACATGTCGATATCAGAAAACGACTTTGATTGTATGCTGGCCCAGCATAACGACGAAGGCAAAAAGGAACATGCCATCTACTATCTGAGTAAGAAGTTTACATCCTGCGAGGCGCGATACACGCTCGTAGAAAAGACCTGTTGCGCCCTGAGTTGGATCGCTCAGAAGCTGAGGCATTACCTATCGGTGTTCACCACCCACCTCATATCTCGAATGGACCCCTTGAGATACATTTTCAGGCAACCGATGCCCGTGGGAAAGTTGGCTAAATGGAAGATGTTGCTAAGTGAATTCGACATCATATACGCAGCACAAAAGGCAATCAAAGGACAAGCCATAGCCGACTTACTGGTAGAAAGCCCCATCGACGACGAGCTTGAGCCTTTACGGACTTTCTTCCCAGATGAGGAGGTAATAGCTGTGGAGAAAGAGGTGACGAAGCCATACAAGGGATGGAAGTTGTTCTTTGACAGGGCAGTCAATTACAAAGGATAAGGCATTGGAGCGGTGTTGATATCAGAAACAGGACAACACTATCTGATGGTCGCGAAGCTCAACTTTAGGTGTACTAACAACATGGTAGAGTACGAAGCATGCATCCTCGACCTCAGGATGGCGCTGGACATGAACAAACCAGGGTTGTTGGTAATTGGAGATTCCGACTTACTCATAAATCAGGTGAAAGGAAGTTGGGCGACCAAAAACAATAAGATACTCCCGAATGTGAATTTGGTGCAAAGACTATGTGAGAGATTCATGAACATCGACTTCAGGCATACCTTGAGAGCCCAAAATGAGTTTGAAGACGGGTTAGCTATGATAGCCTCCATGATCCAGCACCCCGAAAGCGCTCATATCGACCCTCTGGAGATCACAACAAGGGAAGAACAGACTCACTGCGCCCACGTCGAGGCCGAGCCAGATGGCCAACCGTGGTACACCGATATCAAGACATACTTGGAGAAGGGAGAATACCCCCTAGAGAGTTCAGCAAATCCGAGAAAGACTATCAGAAGGCTAGCCAACAGTTTCTTTCTAAACAAGAAAGTTTTGAACAAAAGGACACCCGAACTCAGCTTACTCAGGTGTGTGGACACCGAAGAAGCTACAAAACTTCAAAGGGAGGTGCACGCAGGGGCATGCGGTCCTCACATGAATGGATTCATCCTTGCAAAGAAAATCCTAAGGACAAGATACTACTGGATGACTATGGAGCATGATTCGTGCAGAGATTCCATCAATGCCAGGTACACGGGGATTTAATCAAGCTTCCTTCCATCGAGTTGCATGCGATGAGCTCGCCTTGGCCCTTCGTGACATAGGGGATGGACGTCGTAGGACCCATTGAGCCTCTAGCCTCCAATGGACCCGTTTCATTTTAGTCGCCATTGACTACTTTACTAAATGGGTGGAAGCCACTTCCCACAAGTCAGTAACCAAGAAAGTCGTGGCCGACTTTGTCAAAAACAATCTGATATGCGGCTTTGGTGTACCCGAATCCATCATAACAGACAATGGCGCCAATTTAAATAGTGTCATTTGATGAAGGACATTTGCGAATAATTTAAGATAACCCACAGAAACTCTACTGCCTATCGATCACAGATGAATGGGGCCATATAAGTCACCAATAAAAACATCAAGAGAATCTTGAGGAAGATGATCGACAATTACAGGAATTGGCACGAACAACTATCTTATGCCTTGTTGGATACCGAACTACTACCCGCACTTCGACCAGGGCAGCCTCATATCTCCTTGTCTTCGGTACAGAAGCGGTCATACTGGCAGAAGTGGAAATCCTCTCGCTCCGGATCATCCAAGAGGCGGAGTTGTAAGATGCAGAATAGGTTAAAAATCATTATGAGCAGCTGGCTATGATAGAGGAGAAGAGAATGGTGGCAGTATGCCACGGACAGCTATACAGACAAAGGATGTCTTGAGCTTTCAACGAATGGGTCAGAGCTCGACTCTTCCAGATCGGACAACTCGTGCTCAAGCGAGTCTTCCCCCACCAAGAAGAATATAAGGGAAAATTCATGTTGAACTAGCAAGGCCATACATGGTCAGAACAGTACTCTTGGGAGGAGTCGTAGTCTTAGCTGAGATGGATGGACAAGAGTCGCCCAAGGCCATCAACGCGGATGCGCTCAAGAGATACTACATTTAGGATTTCATTTGCTTGTAATGGCATTGTTATTTCCTTGTAATTGTACCTTCTACTTGTATTCGTACTAGAATAGGAGAAAAACAAATCATCTATGTAATGAGCTATGCAATGACCTGACTTCCCTATGGTGGGATACGTAGGCAGTCCATATCAGACCTGATCGCTTTATTAGAAAAAACCAAAACTCAATTACTTTATCCCGAACTACGTTCGACCTGAATTCCTGCTGCGACAGGATACATAGGCTCTTTCGAGCTTGGTCGTCATAAAAGAAAAATCCAGAAACCATTAAGAAAACCCAGAGGCAATGAAGCGGGATAGAATCAGCGAGATCAAACTACGAAGATCGAGACACAAGGACCAGCCAATGTCAACCCCACACTGGGCAGAATTTTTTAGAGGATCTCAAAAATTCCTATCAAGGACAATCAACAGGCAGATAGCAAAATAAGACCCTACACTGGGGCAAAATTTTTTAGGGAACCTAAAAAGAAAATCTCGCAGGATGAAAAGTAGCACGGGCCGCTCAAGGCTTTCCCAAACTGAGACAGATTTTTCAAGAAAGGTCTTGAGATACTTCCACCAATTTCGAGAATCAGCAATCGCACCTCCCCAGTGATCCGGAAGACTGCACTCAAAGTCACATGTCATGACAAAAGATTTTTCAAAAAAAAAAAAAAAAAAAAAAATATATATATATATATATATATATATAATTATAATAACGAACATGCATGCGCTTTGCTAATTTGTACTGCAGATTTCAAGAAAATATATACACTCATTAGTATAAGCGTGCTCCAAAACCGTCTCTAGGAATACCGAGGCCAAGACAGTAGGTCGTCTAGAGAAGCCGTTAGATGGGAGGAAAACAACGCTGATCGGCCTTTTAGGAAACTCACAATTTTTCTGTGAATACAAGTCTTAACAGGAAAGGGACAGAACTGCAAAGGCTAGCCCATCAAGAACAAATCGTTTAACCATCAGCAAAGCGACAGAACTGTGAAGGACAAGTCCGGAGAAAACAACACCAAAAGCAAATGGGAAAGGATACGCCCAACCAAAGTGTAAGAAATAAACGAGCCTCGAGGCATGTTCGACCAAAAAGGCCACACAAAGACCGAAAAAACAAAGACATATCAGGCCGAAAGGGTCGAAGCGAATGATGAAGATATATTCAACCAAAAGGGTCATGACAAAAACAATGGGGCATATCCGGCCGCGAGGGTCACAACCCACACTACGGACGAAAGAAGGATCATCCAGCCACAAGGGGCATATCTGTCATCTTTTAATTCCTTACAATTCTTCCATTTTTTAAATTCCTTTCAATTCTCTCATTTCCTGCATGCCGAGAGGGCCATTCCACGTTTATTTTCTGCTGCCGAGAGGGCCATTACACATTTATTTTTCTGCTGCCGAGAGGGCCATTGCACGTTTATTTTCTGCTACCGAGAGGGCCATTGCACGTTTATTTTCTACTACAGAGAGGGCCATTCATTCATTCACTCATACTGCCGAGAGGGGCATTCATTCATTCATTCATTAATACTATCGAGAGGGCCATTCATTCATTCATACTGCTGAAAAGGCCATTCATTTTATTACATACTGCCATTGCATGTTTACTTTTGTTGTAGAGGGGACCATTCATACGAATATCATGAAGACATCTCTGACATTGTTGAAATTCAGAAGCAGGTGCACAATCTTCGAGAGAAAGAGTCTACCTGCTAAACCAGATCCAGACAAATTGCAGAGCAAACGTGAAACTTTTCTTACGCAACCGATCAAGAGAGGGTGCCTATGAGAGTCAAGCTCTCCGACCAGGACTTGAAATCTACCCACTCCCAAGCTCAGCCACATTTGTTCGCTTTTGATTTCTTTTACTAAAAACCGCAACCGGTCGGGTACACACCGAAAAACCTGAAGGTATTCCCGCATAAGGGACATACTCTTCTCCCGGGTCGAACTATATGTGGCCTGATACCCAGAGGCTAGGGATATGTAGGCAGTCTCAAGACCAGATATTCGGCCACACTCCAACAAAACATCCGAGAGGAACCGGACACAACACCGCTAATCTCAGGACTCTTCTGCTGCACACTTAAAAGTCTTTAATAAAGTTAAACTACAGGTTGCTTGAATTCTCATATAGCCGAAGATGTGTAGGAAATCCAGCTTCCCGGGTCCGACCACACTTATGTGATTTGCATGGAAATTTGAAGGGTAGAATGAATTGGGTCGATTAAAAACCAGGGTTAGTCAGATTTCGTTGCTCAAGGATAGTCCCGCCATCCCCAAGAATCGAAGGGGCAGCTATTGACACCTGATTTTTGACC
Source organism: Lycium barbarum (assembly GCF_019175385.1). NCBI lineage: Eukaryota > Viridiplantae > Streptophyta > Magnoliopsida > Solanales > Solanaceae > Lycium > Lycium barbarum. The sequence goes on from NC_083345.1 coordinate 104,104,516, forward strand.
TCCTGTAATTTATTTTATTTACTCAAGGTCCTTGAATAATAAATAAGATAATTTTGCACACTCACAAAACTTCTGAATAATTTTAAAAAGTTATTCAGGTTAATATTTTATTTCTATAAATTATCAGGGGAACCTTCAAGGATTTATTAATTATTCAGAACTTATTAGCTTTTTTACAACATTTTAAAATATTTTCTATAATTCACCAACAGCAGAACAATTTCAAATAATTGTTCATTTAATTTAGCAAAATCAAGAAAAATAGCTAAAAGGGTAATTTATCTATTTTTTATATCCAAGGAATTTAAGTAATTAAAAGAATTTACCACTGTATCCCTCACGCTTGGAATTGTTATATGCGTGTTTGTGCCAATTTGGGCAAAATTGTTTAAAATTATGATTTTCAGCCTAACTGTTTTGCATAAGTGACCACCTCATAATTAACCAAACTCATGGTTCAATACAGTCGGGGTTAATTTTGCAAATTTTGAATTTCGAATGGCCTTAATTGAAATGTCTAAGCCATGGGCAGATTAATTAAGAACATTAATGCAAATTAGTCATAATTGGTTAAATTAAGTACCAAAATAAGGCTACATTTGCAAATAGTTAATTGCAAGGATATTTCTGCAGTTAATTACAAAGATTCGCCATAATTTGCAACCTTCCTTCAATTAAGGGCTATTTCTACAAAATGAGTTTTTAAATCGCTTATTAATTTAATTACGCCTTTATTTGACTTTGTTTAATTATTTTTTACTACGATTAACTACCTTAAATGTTAGCCTATATTAATAAAATAACCCTTTTTCCCCTACGGATGTATATACACGTGATATACATGTATATACTCGTATGATATGCAGAACGCTTTCAAAATAAAAAAAATACATGGACCAGGTCCATCCCACAAAGGGGCCGACCCATCCCATGAAACGTTATAATACTCCCTTCAGTATAACACAAAACTGAGGGGGCTCACTTGTTATTTTTCAAAGGGGCTAGGGTGAAAACCCTAGCCGCCCCTACACCCCTCACCCCTCTTACCCCTTCCCCCCCTCTTCGCGTTGGGTCAAATCGTCGTTCACTGTTGACGCTAGTACTTTAACGATGCTTCGTCCTTTTTCTCATATTTTGCTCGAAAACTCGTCCAAACAGACCCTTAAGGTACAATCCACGTGATTTATCTTTAAAATTCTCCTTTTGTGTGTACTAAGCCTATTACCCTATTTTTGGCTAAATTTGTGATGGTCATATGACACCGCTTCTGTGTGTACTAAGCCTATTACCCTATTTTTGTAAGGATAGTTTGGCTAAGTCTATGCCGAGGTAAGAACAATGAATTGGGTCTTCTTTTAGTTATCTATGTTGCTGTTTGGATTCCTGAACATGTTGCTTGGCCCTTCATCTTGGTTGTATTGCTTCATGTGTCTGATTTCACTAAATGTCTATGGTATAGCATCCCCTGTTAGTCTAGGTTGTATGGTTTTTAATTTGGCCTTATCTTAATAGCAGGGTTGAGATATGGCCTCTGCAAAGGTATCAGGTTCAAGAAAATGGATGAAATTGCAAAAAAGACTCGTGGGAAGTAGACAGAGACTTAGTTGATACAAACCTATGAACGACATTTTTCTTCCTGGGTTGCAGTAAGTAGATCGAGAGGTCGTTCCGCCCCTTGTCCCCGAATATGGGGAATATGTTAGTGAGAGTTTCTCCCTTTTTGAAACTGAAACTCAGTTGCCTATCTGATCCTTGGTCTAATTGGGCCTTTCTCTATAGCTCGAATCGAATAACTGGGCTACCCCTTCCCTTGGCTTGGTTGGTTATATAAGAGAATCCCGGTGTTCTTGTGTTGTTTTAGTAAGACTTAAATGTGGAGCTTGTTTCTATTTTATCCTAGTATTAATGAGAGTTATGTGATCTTGCATTAGTGTGATATCTCTTGGTTTGAGGTTTCTTCCCAGTTATAAGCATAAAGGTGTTTAAAAGCTGATTTGGTTTGCTGAAATCATGACCTATGACTGTCTTTGTTTACTATAATATTGAAAGAGGTCAAGTCTGTGCAAGGTGCTTCCCTTGAAAGTAGGAGGATCTGATTGTTTCAGTTCTCTCCCCTAGGCCTGTTTGCATTGGTGTGTATTTGAAAAAATGATCACTGATGCCTTATGTGTACACCATTTCTCATGTTGTGTGATTTCCTCCTGTTGATAAGCTTTTGTATGAGGAACCTCTGTGTGTGTTTTGTGCGGATATCCTCATCCTGTCTCTAACCTCAACCATCCAACATGCTCTTATCCCTTTCTTCTCCCTCATGTCTATGTCTATCCAAGGTGTCTGTACATTGTTTATGCCATTCTCTGTGCCCATTAAGCCCTATGCATTCAGCATGCCTCTTGCTTTTATGACTAATTCACTCTGTCTATGTTTTCCAACATGACATGAATCGCTTTTCGTTTATTTGTCTGAACCCCTCTATGCCATGGTTAATTCTGTGCTCATCAAGGCAGTGTACCCTTGGACTTTTACATGCCCATGCTTTTCTTTGTGTGGCTTATGTGATCTTCCCTCTCCCTGTACATTTCATTTTGCTTGTCATGTGTGCTTAATCTAATCTGAGTAGCTTGCTTTCCTTTCGAAGATCCTTGACTTGTATCTTACTTAAATCACCTACACAAGGCTCTGCTAGGTTTAACCTCCCTTTTGACCAATTTGTATACTAATTAACTATCTTATACTATTTAAAGATGGTACATTGAGTGTTTTGGCCAACTCATGGTTGAGTACAATCCCCTCCCCCCCCCCCTCCCCCCCCCCCCCCTCCCCGCGACATGTAGATGTGGTACACACTTATGTATGCCTCTATGTGAGCTGATTGTTATGGCATCTTCTGTTTGCACTCCCATTTTGCTCTGATCTGGACTCAACACCATACAAGAATGACACTGTTTTCAAAAGAAATGTTTTGCATGCTTTTCTATCTGCCTATACATAACATCATGTTCCTTTTAAAAAAAAATGTGTTGATCCCTCATATGCTCATGTATTTAGTCACTATGATTATTTTCTTCCTTCTTTTCTCTTTTTCCTAAAAAACAAAAAAAAAACTACTTGGCCTTGTGCCTATTTTTACACTACTTGGCTCTGCCTGATGCTGTACCTATTTCTTCTTTAATCATTACTTTCCAATTTTGTTCCTCTGGAACCATGTCATAGCTTTCCTATTGCAGGCCATGCTTATGTTACTCTGACTTGACTCATGCTTGACCGTATGTGCATACCACAGCCTATACCCTGACCTGGGGATAAAATAGTGCCTTGATATGTGTTTGAAATTTTGACTTCTTTGTGTGAAGATTATGTCTACTAGTTTATGACCTCATGATCAGTCCCCTTTTTTCCTGAGTTCTGTGATGTATTGCAGTCTGTGTTTCGCTATGGTAACTGATCACCTACAATGGACTTGTCCTTATCTGTCCTTCCTTACATTAATCTACCTATGCAGAGGCTACCATGACCTGTTCTTTCACCTGAATTATGACTAGCCTATCTACCACCATTGCTCTTGTCAACATTACTCCATGCCTGCTGGTTTTCTTTCCCTATTATAATAGTATCCATGACCCTTTTCCCTTTCTTTATCATACTATATAGCTTACTCTTGGCCTTTGATTTACTTCTGTGTGCATCATCTTGCTTGCATCTGTACCACCTTGATCATGCAGCTTTGAGTGTCCACCCTTGTCCATTCTCCACATGTTAACATAACTGACACCTTGCTGCATAATGGTCATATGACCTGGTCCTTACATCGCCTTTGTGACTTTGGTGAACCTGTAACCATAGAGCACATCTCTGTTGATTGCCTACTTCTCCACTAAACCTCCCTACTTGGTCCTGCTTTTGCCTTAATTTTCCTTGAATGAGTGCTGCTAATTTGTTGTGGTTCAGTATGATGCCTATCTTTGTTTGTGATAAGTATTTTTGTATCACTTGAGTCTGTTATTTTTTTTTTGATTGATTATTGATCCTAAGAGGACCAATTGCCTAAGCCAATATTATGCTTGCACTCCTGTCTATGTGTGATCCTGCTTGGACTGGCCTTTTCATGTGATCAATTACTATTGACCCTATGTGCATAATCTACTATATTATTTTACTTAGAATAAATTCTGAGGCTAGCTGCCTCTGCTTGCGAGATCCTCCTGAGGACAGTCTTGTATGCCTCTTAATTCTGTGTAAACATGTCTGACCATTAATGGGCCTGAGTTGCTCTCTTCCTTGTACTAATCTTGTTTCACCCATATAGCCCTATTGTCAGTAGTTCCTGCTTCTTTTTGGCTCTGATATGTAATATTTATTACACTATTATATTGGGCATTTTCAAATCTGCTGAACCTCGTATGGTCACTTCATGGTTATGCTTTTTGTATTTTGTCCAGTGATTGATTGCTTATGCTATATGTGAGTTTAGTCAATTCCTTTAAGTCTAAAAAATCTATACTCTCTACTACCTCACTTGGGGATCTTATTAATTTTGAGATGAGTCATGGTAGTTTGGGGTTGTCTGTGCCTTTCTCGGTGTTAGCCATGCCTTGGGTTCCTAGAAACTCCTTGGAACTTGTGCGACATCGGGTATACGGGGCAAAGACCCAGTCCTCATACCATGTCGAGCCTCAAACTAATAAAACTCCATTTTGGGACTGGTATAGGGTAAGTGTAGACTTTATATGATCTCGTTTGATATGTGCATGTATATATAGTTGATTATTATGGTGATAAGTTCAGCTGTTATAGACTAACTGGTGTTTTCTTTTCTCTCCTCCTCCTCCTCCTACCACGCGGCTATTCGGGTCACAAATGCATAAAACCACCCCTTGGGCCTAAGGCCCAAGTAGGAATACTATTTCAAAAAATAGATTCCGGGAAGACAAAGAAGATAGCAAGGCGTGCAGAAGGCCCAGCCATGGGTGAAAATGGCCAACTCGGGCTTGATACGCCTCTAGTCTAACTTAGTCTCTTTATATTTATTTGCTGACATGTTCCTAACTTGATGTACTTGTAAAAATGTGTATTCAAACTCATATTATAGTGGAAAACCCTTATGATTGGAATTAGACATCTTAGGACAACGGTTCTTATGCCGTTTATTCGACTTTAGGTCCTCGTACGCGATTTTCCAAAACCACGGATTCAAACATAATTTCTTTTTCCTTTCTTTTCTTACAACTAAGTATCAAAATGAGACCTTTTCAAAAATAGCTTTCAAAATACATCACTACTGATTTTCTAAGTTTAAATAGCAAATCACGTTTTATAAAGCTATTTCACAAAAAATGAGTTAATTAATTTAATGCCTACTCCGAAATTGAATTTCCCAAGATCAATTTTAAATAAGACAGATTTAACGCAATTGGCTTCAGCCTATATAACTTCGTTGATAAGTGGCAAAACTATTTTTGACAAAATATTGGACCAAGTTTTTTTTAACATAAACAGAAACCAATTTTCCTACCAAGTTATGAATACCCAATTCCGGAAAATAGAGACAAATGAAGGATTTTTAGCACGAAACACTGTTTTGGTCCAAAGTTGGCCCAAATTAGCTTACATTTTCAGATGGGATATACACATTCAAATATAAAATGCCTTTATAAACATCTTAAGAATCTACGCGTAATATAAAGTTCTGGATAAGACTGAAACGTACCAATACGAGTCAACCTGAGCCTCGGTGTATGAGTATAAAATAAATAACTCATAAATCACATTTCCTTTACATTTTTTACAAACTTATACTTATTCCTCATATATAAAAGGAAACTACTTATACTCGGATTATATAAGTCCGAAACTACGATACCCTTATAAATGAAGCGGATATATTCTTCCAAAATATATGATATGCATGACAGTTCTTTTTACGGGAAAATAAACACAAAATAAGCAGTTTACGCAAATACTCATACACTGGAATTCAAAGGTCAACCGTATAATATGGATCCTTAATACTGGGGTACCTAACACCTTCCCCAGAGGATCATCAGAACCCTTATCTAGAACTCTGGATTACGAAAGTTTTTTCACGGTATTTGAATAAACCCTTCAAAACTGATTTTTTTAATTTTCTAAAAATTAGGTGGCAACTCTTTTTCGAAACAAAGTTCAAAAGAGTACCAATGAGTTCGTTGTAGCCTTTTATGCCCTAAACCCGCGTAAAAAAGCGAATCGTTACAACAAGCCTTTTGAAAATCTGGATTGAGCAAACAATGAAAAAATCCGTCTTAGGAAAGTAAGAACTTTCCTGCTTTTGAAGTGCAGAATTTTATTGTGGAAGAAAAAGGTTTTGTCTGAAAAGAAAGAAAAAAGTTAATGTTGGATTAAAAGTTGTTGGGTTTAAATAGAACTGGTAGTAAACCAAAAATGAAAGGACACACCCTTTCGTTAAAAGACATGCACATTTTCTTTTAAAAAAATTTAATTATTTTTTCTTTAAATAAAATCCCAACAATCCCCCATTTATTTAAATATAAATCAAGACTTAAAAATCAAATAATATTTATGTGTATAGTAATATATCTTTCGATTTGAACATTATCTTAGTATAGCATCACAAGGTGAAATCGAAATCCCATGTAGCATAATAGCTTTGAATGTGTTATTTCTTGTGATAACATCGGTGACACTATACACATAAACATTTTTTCCCGTTTTCCACTCAAAATGCTTAGTACTTTTATGGCCATGTGAAAATTCATGAACATTAATGAGAATAACTCCACATCTCAATCGAAGCAGCACCACTTCTATGGTCATATAGGTGACGTTCTTTCAGTGTCTTTGTCACATTTGAGACGCTAGTTCCCAGAACTGAACTTCATTAAGAGTATTAAAACTCAACCTCTAATATGTGACAACCAGTACTAGTATATCTCTTACTTGTGTACTGAAACATCCACGTATCAATAATTTGTTGTTACCCTTTGAACCCATAACTATTCATTTTATAGTGCTGGGTAGGGTTGCCATTATTGGTGGACCTAATTATGGAGTTTTAATTTAATGAACTCGAGGTTGGTTTTCACCAACTTCCTTATAAGATTTTTATTAATGGGATCACCAAAATTACTTTTTGACTCCGCAAATAAGAGAGAGATGATCCTTTCATGAATTAACTTTCTCACATAGTCATGTCGAAGATTTATATGTTTAACTTGACATAATATATTTACATGCTCGAGTTAAAGTGGCTTGACTATCACAAAGTTGAGCTCACACTTTGCAAAATCATGGAATTTCTAAAGAATACCCTTCAACCACTCAAATCCTTATGTGACAAATTCTAACTCCGTTGTTGAATGTGTTTTTGTTTCTTGAATTTAAGAAATTAAACCTCCTCCTGAGGTAAACATCCAACCTTTTATGGATTTGTTTCTCGCGAACTTGATAACCAACTTGTATTGGTATATCCTTATAAAATAGTATGAAACTTTTGAATTTCTCAAATCTGTAATTTTTTACAGAAAATCAAGAACTCGGCTATTGGCCGTTCCAATCACACTTGCTTACACAAGTTAAGCCACAATTTTTCCATTAACTCGATCTAGGATCAAATAGGGTATTGACCTCTTTATGTTTAAGTGACTTATATTTAGCACTTTCTCGATGTAATAAGATTAACTCAATACATAACCCCCACTATTTATTTAATCTTGATACCCAGCATGGTACTAATTTATCCGTGATCATTCATTTTGAAAGGAAGATTGAAACCTCTTCGTTTCTATTATGTTCTTTGTATCATTGCTTGTAATAGCATATCCACTAATTAACTAGCATAAAATAACACTTTTCATAAAATGTCACAACCATTAATTTGAGTATTCATGAAAGAACACAATTTTTAAATGACGCCCCTTCATGAAAGAACACGACTTTTCCATTTTGAAGGCACAAAAATAATCTTCTACTGTTGACGACTAATCATAAGCCAAATACCCCCACACATTGAACATATCAAGTGCCTTTTCATATCACATTTCACTAACTCATGTTCTCTAGATCCCATATTCTTAACAACTTTCAAGTATGTCACACAGTTGCAAACAATATAACATTTTATATCATCCTAAGTAAACTTCTCATATGGTCTTTTATGCAAGAATAACGGGTCACAATGATCACCGAAAATGTTATTCCTAAAATTAACAAGCGTATCAAGATCAAGCACAATGCACAAAACATTAACATATTATGCTTCTCCCGGTCAACATGTTCATAAAAGTCATCAACCATTAAGTAATATCTAACGTAAATGTTGTTTTTCCATGGTCTCCAAACGATTTTCGAGTATAAGTAAGTTCTTCTCGAATAAACACTACATGTCATTCTTCTACATAATCTATGAATGCAGCATGTATACGTCTATGCCAACAATTTTTGCATTTTGACAAAGGAATAACAAATATAACCTTAAGCATATTATTGCTATTTCTAAACTTAATATGCATTTCAAGATTATCACAAAAGGGTCATCTACCCTAATATTTATAAAATTAAATTTTATAAATCACAAAGAATAAAATTCATAAATAAATAATAAGTGGAGTTAAGAAAGTAGAACCCGATTTGTTGTCACTTTCTCTTCAATTCATCACTTTGCAATTTCCTCTTTGGTCATCTTAATATAGTCTAGCCTTTGGACTCACTCCTTGAGAACTAACCGTCACAATTTGAAGGTGATTGAATTCAGTAGAATCTAAGCACCGTTTAATCTTCTTCTAATTTTCCACGTAGAGCACATACTTCCGCAACCAGTAAGAGTAATCTCCAAACCAAGAATTTGCCAGCGAAAACTAAACAATTTGGAGGGAATTTCTTTCAATGTGGAATGGTTTCTATTCTAGTAATTGTCCGTTGTCAGCATGGCAAACTCAAGGAATTAGACAAAGTAGTAGTTCTTATTCTGTCAAACAAACACCCCATGGATTACCGTTATTCTATACCCAAACCAAACAAAAATCTAAACAAAACTTTATCACTACTAATCATCAATCCTCCAACCAGTGACGAGAAATTTCATCAAATAAAGAAATCGACGATTTCTACAAACTGGATTTGATAGAAAATATCGGTTTTAGATTGTTGGAAAATATTATACCAAAAACAGAGAAATTATATGAAGAAGAACACAAAAATGAAGTTTGACAATATGAATAACGAACACAAGATTGGAGGCTTGAAACGCGTGCGAAACGCTTTCCTAAAAACGATATTTGCTCCCTCTCCTCTGCGAGATTGCTATGGGATGGTACGCAAATATTTTTAGTTGATATGACAAGCCTTTTGGAAATCTGCACTGAGCAAACAGTGAAAAAATCCGTACGTCTTAGAAAAGCAAGAACTTTTCTGGTTTTGAAGTGCAAGATTTTGACATAGAAGAAAAGGGTTTTGTCTGAGAAGAAAGAAAAAAGTTAACGTTGGATTAAAAGTTGTTGGGTTTAAATAGAATTGGTGGTAATCCTTCATTAAAAGACATGCATCTTTTCTTTTAAAACACTTTAATAAATTTATATTTAAATAAAATCCCAACAGTGATAAGTTGAGATTTAACCAAATTACTAGCACCTTTGACTTAAATTTTAAGGTTCTTTAATTACAGTTTAATAACATAACTAACTTATTGTTTGTTGGTTTCAGATATATAAGCTTGAAAGGAGCACAAGGGGCTAAATAGTTAAAAAAGAATCAGGTTTGGAGCTTAAAATATCGACTTGCAAAAGTGAAGAATTCAACGTGAAACGTGGAGATGATTTCTCATCGGCTCCAAGATTGAAAGCTACCTAGAAAAGAAGACATGTTACCTAGGTCCACAATTTACAAACATAGAACCATTTTGATCCAGATTCACTAGTCAAAATCCATTATTTATCAGAGTCCACGATTTTTATCGGCTAGACATTCTGGTCCACGATTGGACTTGATTGAACTGATATTAGTCACCTGAGACGTAAAGACTAAACATGAAGACGATTCGCAAATGTCTCCACGATTGAGCCTTCTACCATAGACTTTCGTCAAAGCAAGATATTTATATCATTTAAGACCTAATTCCTAAAACCTAGGTTCTTCATCTAAGCATCAAAGACTTCTTCCAGAAGGCCCAAACATTTAAAATTTATACAAACGTTTTACAATGTGAATGTTGTTACTTCCTATTACTAAAGTTAGCAACTTTATGATGTAAAGTGATGTTTAGATCGTAAGATTGATGGAATTTGTGGGTCAAATTTGTATGAATCCATAATGGCCTAATAAGACCTCAATTGAAGAATTGAGTTGAGTTAATAGTTCTGACTACTTAATTGTAGATTTTGTAGGGTTTGAATACACGAGTTCATTGATAGATGACCTTCTTATCAACCTATATTCGAAAAATTATTTTAACCAGAAACTGAAAACTAAACAAAGCAGATTCTGAAATTTAGAAGAATAGTATGTTAAAAATATAAGGAATTAAATCGAGCCCACTGAATGTACAGTGTGTCCTTAAGGAAATTATTCCCCTCAATGTACCCGAGGTTGTGGAATATATCCTCCCAGGATATAACGATTTACTCACCGTTGTAGCGGTACAATAAACTCCGGTGACGGCGAACCACTCGACGGCAGTATATCACACGAGAATTTATTTTAGTGCAAGAAAGAATAGAGAAGTTCAGAATTTTCGTAAGGAGTGCAAGAAAGAAGAGAGAAGTTCGGAATTTTCGTAAGGAAAATCTGATGGACTGGCCAGATTTATATAGCAATTGGGTAGAGTTAAGTGAAAAGGTACAACTCAAAAGTTGCAACTTTTCAGTTAAGCTGTATCTTTTCAGAAAAATTTCCCATTCACCTTAACTTAAACCCAACAATCCCCACATGAATGGGGAATGTCTATAAGGAATGCACGGACAAGTGTGTGATTTACAAGTAAAGATTAATTGCATCTGGATAAGTAGGTTTCCCTTTGAACTTTCCGCAGTGAATTTATATCGGATATACTCGGTCAATCGGTAGATATGATATCTTTGAACCGTCAAGCTTTGTTGTATACCTAGACAACATAAGTCACACAATTAACCCTTAACCATCTATGGTTCTCACGGTTGTGTTCGTTTCAGCTATGAACACCGCCTGGTTTCATAACTGCATAGAGCATGGGCCTTTACCTAACATACTCCTTGAAGCGGCTTACACTTCACACTCACATAGGTGATTCCTAAACGTGTCATATCATAGATACACTATTTGATCATATGCCAAACTTAGAAATCATTAAAAAGCTTTAGCTTTATTAACTCGTTAAAAAGCCTTAAGGTCTTATCCTTGTTTCTGAACATTGTCTGATCACGAGAATGAGTTGAGTTATTTGACAATGTTGAACTGTCATTCAAACTTTGTTTTCTCCTTGAACCTAGCTCTTGGGATCTCCAGCCTACTAGGTAGAGTTACCGCCATGATGACTTGTTCTAGCCATAATCCCATTCCCTTTGTTGATCTTTCAACTACCTTTCTAGTTAAGCCTTTTGTAAGCGGATCCGCGACGTTATCTCTAGACCTTACATAGTCAATAGTGATAACTCTACTAAAAAGTAGTTGTCTAACGGTATTATGTCTTCATCGTATGTGACAAGATTTACTGTTATACATAATGCTCCCTGCCCTCCTTATTACCGCTTGGCTATTACAATGTATACATATATGTGCCAACGGTTTGGGCCAAAAAGAATATACTCCAAGAAATTCCGGAGCCATTCAACTTCTTCACCGACCTTGTCTAGAGCGATAAACTCAGACTCCATTATAGAGCCGGCGATACATGTCTATTTGGATGATTTCCAAGACACTGCTCCTCCACTATTGGTGAAAACATATTCATTTGTGGATTTAGATTCAGTTCATCCGGTGATCCAATTTGCATCAATATATCCTTCAACAACCGCAAGATATTTATTGTAATGTAATATAAAATTTTAAGTATGTCGAAGACTCATGCATCTTGAGTTTACATATCTGATTATTAGCTACACTTGATGTAACATCATTATAACAATATATGTGGATAGTTGGCAACAATTGTGGCCACAACTTTTAACAATATTTTTTTTTCCAACCATTCCACTTCTATTCAGTGGCTGCACATTCAATAATTCAGGTTTCATTGTAACGCTCAAGTCTGCTTCTTTAATACCCAAGCATATAGTCCAATTGAGACTTGCTGTCACCACTATTCTTTGCAATAGCAAGATTTACATTAATTGGCGTTTAATACGTGAATGTTTCAAGTACCATTTTAACATAATGAGACTGAGACAATGCTAGACTTTAAAAAGTTCGGTGGTTTTTAATTCTTGAAATCAAATCGACAACCTCTAAGTCTTTCATTTCAAAATTGCTAACAAGCATACACTTAGTAGCATTTATGTCATTAATGTCTTTACTCATTATCAATAAATAAACAAACAATGACTATATGATTTAGAGAGTTCTTAATGTAAACACATTTATCACACTCATTAATCTTAACCTATTTGACAACATTGTTTGATCAAATTTAGCATGACATTATTTGGGGTGCTTGTTTTAGTCCGCATAACGACTTAACAAGTTTGCACACCTTCTTTTCGTTACCAGGAACCACTTCAGGTTGTTCCATGTAAATTGCTTCCACAAATCTCCATTTAAGAAAGTTATCTTAACATCCGTTTGATGGATTTCAAGACCATACACATCTGTCAGTGCCCCTAACACCCGTATGGATGTAATCCTTGTTACTAGCACGTATGTGTCAAAATAGTCAAGGCCTTCTTTTTGTCTGTAACATTTGACAGCAATTTTGCCTTGCATGTGTTAATAGTGCCATCAACTTTCATTTTCCTTTTAAAATTCATTTGGAACTCAAAGGTTTGTCCCTGAGAGGAAGATCAACCAATTCACATGTATGGTTGTTCAATATGAATTCAATTTTCACTATTCACTGCCTCTTTCCAAAATGCTGAATCATAAGAAGACATCGCTGCTTTAAATGTTTGAGGCTCATTTTCAAGCAAGAATGTCACAAAATCTGGTCCAAAGGAAGTAGATGTCCTTTGACGTTTTCTACGCCTTGGATCCTCTTCACTTGGTGTACTTTTCTTTGGATCTCCCCGCGGTCGTTTAGATCTTTCACTTGACGACTCACATTCAGTTTTATACGGATAAATGTTTTCAAAGAACTCAGCACTATCTGATTCAATTACCATATTAACATGAATTTCGGGATTGTCCGATTTGTGAACCAAAAACCGACAAGCTTTGTTGTTTGTACCATAGCCAATAAAAACACAATCCACAGTTTTTGGTCCAGTTTTTACCCTTTTGGGCAAAGGAACTTGGACCTTTGCTAAACACCCCCACACTTTGAAATATTTCAAGTTGGTTTTCTTCCTTTCCATAGTTCATGTGGAATAGATTGTGTTTTGCTGTAGGGCACTAACTTGAGTATTCGGCTAGCCATAAGAATAGAGTCCCCCCACATTTCTGGGATTAACCAGAATTTATTAACAAGATATTTTAATAGTTTGATCTCCTAGTCTTGTCAAACTAACATACATATATCTTTATTGATCCAAAGAGATTTAAACATTTATTTTCATGATCTCAAGAATAATTTTCAAGTACTAATGTAAGCCTAATTCATGTCTTACCACCTTGTAAATAATCCTCCACATATTTTAATTCATGTCTTACCACCTTGTAAATAATCCTCCACATATTTTAATTCGGTTGTTCTCAATTTTAGCTATTCTCCAGTAACGGCGAAGTTTTTATATCTTCAAACCGAATACAAGACAAGCCGATTTAATTATCCGGTGAAGTTTTTATATCTTCAAACCGAATAATTTTTCTGACACAAACAGATTCAATAAATCGGTGAAGTTTTTATCTCTTCAAACCGAATAAACAACCAACGAAGATTTTATATCTTCAAACCAACAAAAGTTACTAACTCGGTAAAGTTTTTGTATTCTTTAATCTGAATAGTAACTTGGAGTAGAAAATCACGTAGATTTTAATCTCCAAACAGGGGAGTAGAAAACCACAAAGTTTTTATTCTCCAAAAAGAGTATTTTTACTGAAAGTATGTATATCTCTCTTTGCTTTAGTGGTTTAATTTCCTTTTGTAAGTTTAATTTTATCCAAAAAGAGAGTCTTTAATCATGAATTGGGCTTCACTGTCTTTTCCTTTATTTTGTGTCAAAATTCCAATACTATGGAAATAAGACTCGATCGGAAGTTGCCAATTACCAAATTTTGAGTAATGGGTTTAGGAACCAAACACATTGTACAGTCATGTTTGACAACTTCCATATTCACTTCCATTTATAAAACTTATTACTGAATAAGTTTCCAAACATGAGTGAACAATTTCATCTCTTTGAAGCATCGATTCAGTTTCGTAGAGAACTGCTGCAACAATAGTTTTTTTTTTCTTTTTTTTTTTTCTGCAGATTAGTTCTATAGCAATCAAGCATAAATTCCCAATTGGCCAAGTATTATAACCATTGCATAGAACATCAGACAAAATGTTCTCTTCCTCGATAAATTTATTTTTCCAAGTTTCTCTGTATGTAATGCTTGCACAACGAGAAAATACTCCATTGAATCTAGACATTTAGCATCTTTTGTATCAAATATGGAGAAAATCACTTTCGCCAAAAAGTGGGTTATGTACCCCAATATTTATGACATAAAATTTCACAAAATTCACAAGGACAAAAATTCATAAATAAGCAGTAATAAGATTAAGAAAGCAAAACCCGCTTTTTATCCTTTCTTCACAATTCATTATTTTCATTCAAGTACCGTGAGATGTTGGCTTTTGTTTCTGTCATTTGTGACGTCGTTTGCTACAATGCATCAGTTTGAAACAAAACCACTGTTTCCACGAAACATTTTTTTTTTTTTTTTTGTATCAATTCAAAGAAGCCACGGTTGGCAACGCATGAAGCAACATAACTATGCTTGTTTAAAACGTTGCCTTAACCTCTTTTCTTCATTCTACATGGCTGTACCAATGACTTGAGAATGCTGCCATACCTTCCTTTTTATTATGGCTCAAAGAGAAGAGTCCATTAATTAAATAAAAATCCACAAAGTCAATACCTTTCTTTGTAAAATCTCCAATAACCAACGTTTTTAAAAAGAGCTTCAATAAAAAAAAAATTAGTCCACCAACCCTATTTCAGGTTTGTCACTTATTTTTAAGCACGCACGAAGGCAGTTGCATATTTTAATGCAGATGAAGCGAGGAAAAACGGATTCCGCCAAATGCACAGTTTCAGACAATCAGTGCGTTTTGGATTCAAATTGTCTCTCTTCATCATTCGGTAAATCAAATCTTTTTCTCGTTTTGTCTTCAGAAACAGAATACAGATTGAAATATAAAATTTCCTTAAGATTGTTATCAACCTGTATTTGAAAAATTATTTTAACCAGAAACTGAAAACTAAACAAAGCAGATTCTGAAATTTAGAAGAACAGTATGTTAAAAATATAAGGAATTAAATCGAGCTCACTGAATGCACAGTGTGTCCTTAAGGAAATTATTCCCCTCAATGTACCCGAGGTTGTGGAATATATCCTCCCAGGATAGAACGATTTGCTCACCGTTGTAGCGGTACAGCAAACTCCGGTGACGGCGAACCACTCGACGACAGTATATCACACGAGAATTTATTTTAGTGCAAGAAAGAAGAGAGAAGTTCAGAATTTTCGTAAGGAAAATCTGATGGACTGGCCAGATTTATATAGCAATTGGGTAGAGTTCCCTAAGTGGGAGAATAACCTTTATATACATCAGAATAGAGTATATTTACAAAATATGACGACACTTTTCAGTTTACAAAATATACCAATAGATTTCTTACAAAACATGTACGAAAATTTGTGTATATAATGTGTATATCTCGCTCAAAGTTTAAAAATTTCTCTCAAAATTTTGTGTATGAAAACTGTATGAGATATGTATATCTCATTCAAGGCTTAAAAATTTTGCTCAATTTTTGTGTATAAAAACTGTATGAAATATGTATATCTCGCTCAAGGCTTAGAATTCTCATATTTTTCGTGTATGAAAGCTGTATAGAAACAGTATGGAATATGTATATAACTGTATAAAATTTGTAAAAAGTTCATGTTAGGTTTTTGGAAATTTAATATGACTACAACAACATTGTATATAACTTTCATGCAATACTAATACAAATTTAATATAACTACAACAAAATATAAAACTTAAAAAATAAATTTCATACAAACTCAACAAATAATTATCATACAACTTTAATACAGTTTGAGTCTCACTTCGAAATTTGAAGAGAAACCAAATCTCATCGGATCCAAAATTAGTCCGCTAATTTTTCTAAGTTTTGAATCTGCATAGTGCGATAATCGAATTTGAGATTAACAGAAAGTTTCATATTCGTGAAATTTCCCAATCTGATAGTTGAATTTTCGAGTAGTTTAATTATTTTTGCGATGTTTGGAGTTGTTTCCGGTCCTTTGAGACCAGTGCTTAATACTACTTTTAGCCTGTATCTAAGACCAAAGAGGAAATTATATTTTGAAAAAAGGAAGTAGAAATGGGAATTCCTAATGTCTCGTATTCAAATAATAGAGACAGAAAACAGCAAGTAGAAAACAAAAAACAAGAACAAAAAATAAGAGGAATTCAAGTGGGTTGACAAGACGGAGGTATTTGCCACCACATAAAGGGAACTTTCGTAATGGTACAAACGGGATCTGAACAAACTGAACCTAAACTCTGAATTCTTGGATCTGCATTGCCTATATATATGATTTGGTATATTGTTGCTAATTTTGAAGAATGGTTTCATTCTCTCAGTATTTTTGCTAGATCTGCGGTTTTCCGAACCATGTTTGTTTAGATCTGCCACCGAAGCGTGGCCTGAACTCGCCAAAGAAGACGTTAGAGAAGAGAAGAAGGGAAAGAGAAGGGTGGGCGGTGAAATTTTTGGAGGAAACGGAAAATGGGAAGAAAGGGAAAGGAAGGGTGGGGTGGCTCTGTTTTGGATGAAACAGAGAATGGGAAAAAGGGAAGGAAAAGGTGGGCTTTTATTTTTTTCAGATCCGTTATTTTTGTAATTAAGTTGATATATTTTGTAAATAAGAAAAAATATCCTTATGTTTTATAATATAGAGTCTTAAGTGGTATTATTAGGTTATTTTCCCTAAGTGAAAAGGTACAACTCAAAAGTTGCAACTCACTTTTCAGTTAAGTTGTATCTTTTCAGAAAATTTCCCATTCACCTTAACTTAAACCCAACAGACCTTGATAGTTGAATTGAGGTAAGTTGAGGTTCCTTGCCTAAGTCACGGTTTAAGTTCATACTAAATTTCTTGCGTTACATTTTCAGAATAGATTACATAGAGGATAAAGTTTGTGTGCATATGCTTGCTAATCACATAATGACAAAAAATAACCAACTTCTATAATGTGTTGAATTACTTGATTGTGTGAAGTATTGCTTAAACATTCAGTTCAGATTCATATGAATGTGATCACATTTAGAAAGGGAGAACTAGTCAAACTCCCCGAGCATAAGTGTCGGTGGCCAGGGTTAGCTACGACAAGTTTGTAGGTGTTAATTGTTTGAGGTGAGAGATAGATCGGCACCCCCTCCCCCGTGTGCATTTTCATATCCTCATATACGTAGGGTCACTACATGTAATTCTTTTTCGAAAACTAAGATAGTAATAACAATGCCACACCCTCAAATAGCACCCAACCCGGTGAGTGAATCCTGAACTAGCTGCTGAAGGTTAGAGCAAAGAGTAATATTCAATTAACTACTAATAGTCTTCAAATTTAATAATCTCAAAGGCGAATAGTAAATCACCTTTTAGTTTATGACAGTTTCAAATTAGTTTTTTTTTTTAAAAGCAAAATTTCAAATCATTTTTTTTTTGCGCTGATCGTCCCTATTTTCGGGTGGTCTTTAAATTTTTCCCCTCAAATCGTTGATCCTTAATTTTTGCCGCTGCTTCTCATTTAATAAAAAGTTGTGGGTCAAAGTACCCTAATCTATGACCTAATTTCGCAAGACATAAGTTTATAGAACTTTTGTCTTGTCCGGCATAAGTTCTGTAGGAATTAAGCTATTCGGCATAAGTTGTGTAGTATCTAATTCGTTCGGCATAAGTTTAGAGAGCTTTTCTGTAGGAATTAAGTTATGCCTTGTGTTATATCATGATGTGAAAGTATAAACTTATGCCTTGCGAAATTTAGGTCATAGGTAAGGGTATGCCCTTTTTTTCCCGATGTCAGAGATATTTTCGGCCACATTTGTTATTTAAAGTGTCGTAGAACAAAAATTAAAGACCACCCCGAGATACGAGCATTAGTGCGAATGACCCATTTCAAATTAGGCTCGACACAATCCATTACCACCCTTTGTTAAATTGTGAAACCTGAAGGACTGAAGTGGATTAAATCGTATAAGTTGGGTACTAAAGAATGTTTAAATTCTTAACTTAATAACTATTGCTAGTAATACTGGAAAACGAACAGGAAATCTCCGGTCCGTCCTTTTCCCGTCGCCGCAAAACTCAAAAGTAAGGCAGCAGAGAGCAAAAGAAGCTTAAAAGGATGGCAGCTACACGAGAATTGCAACGTGACCTAGAAAACAAAGCCAACGATCTTAGCAAACTTCAAAAAGGTAAATATCTTAATCTTCCTTAGGGTGTGTTTTAGTATGAAGCAATATGTTTTATTGAAAAAACAAATTGGTTTCTTACTTATTTTCTAGTGTTGAAAGAAAATTTTATTTATATGTGATCTAACAAAATAGGGTTGAGTTGCGGTGGTCAAGGTGTGGGGGTTGGGGAGAGGAGACAAAAGAAATTGCAATGTTACTTAGGGTGTGTTTGGTAGGAAGGAAAGTATCTTCTTGGAAAAAAATTGGTTTCTTACTTATTTTCTTCGGTAAGTAAGAAGAAAATATTATTCCAAGAATATTTATATTCTATCTAGCAAAACATTAGTAAAAAGATTATAAATTTTATATTTCTATTGGAATGTGATTTAGCTTGTTAGGTCAATGAACTTAAATGTTGTAATAGACATAGACTATGAGGAAAGAAGCAATTTGACAATATTGATAACGAAAACTGTGTATCTTTAAGTATTTTTTTAATTTAAAAAACTATTCCAAAATGTATGAAATTATTTTGACATTCTACTTAGTGAAAAAAAGTTGAGATGATTAGCAAAAGCATTGACAATTAATCTTGAATTTTCCACATTACCTAAATTTTGGTGAGTAGAGTTAACTGATACTTTCTCTTGTGAGAGTTTAGGTAACCAATGAATGATCGACAAGCATGCAAAATGGTTCTAATACCCCCACTATAAAAGATAAATATTTAAGAACTTAAGGCCTCTTTTTAAGTTTTGACTTTTGGCCACATATTTTACTAAGCCGACCCTGGACGGTCAAGAGGTTTGGGGGGGTTGGGTGGGTGGAGATGAGCCCATGAACTTGGAATGCCACTTATTGAACTTGTTTTCCATACTTTCATTAGAGAAGTTATTTTTCTTATTTTTAAGGAATTTGTTTTGCTAGAGAAAATGTTTTCCAAAATATTTTAGCCAACCGAACATGGGAAAATCAGAAAACGTTATTTTCCTCCATGCTGAACACACCCTTAATCCTTCCCCCTTTGTTCTCTTGGTAAAAATGATTCTTATGTTTGTATGTTAATTGTGATGTACTTCAGATATATCAAAGAACCACCAAATCAGAAAGAAGTACACTATTCAACTAGGTGAAAACGAGCTTGTTCTCAAGGTATACTTTCATTAACTTATATGGTTGTGTCTGTTTTGCGATATTTGGGATGTTGAGACTTTTTTTTTTTGAGTTGGGTATGTAGGAATTGGATCTGTTGAATGAAGATGCGAATGTTTACAAGTTGATTGGACCAGTGCTTGTGAAGCAGGACATGGCTGAGGCTAGGGCTAATGTAAAAAAGCGAATTGAATACATTTCGGCCGAACTGTATGTCATTTATTTTGATTTAAGACTGTTAATTTTTTAACTCTTCAATTTTATTATTACCTCTGTTGTTCCTTTGGTTCGTACTATTTGTGGTTTCTATTGTTCTCTTCTCCTTATTTTTAGCATGGCTTCTTCACTACTGTATTTCCTTTCAATTTTTGATGATTAATATGCTTTACTTGAGCCGAGGGTCTACTGGAAACAACCTCTCTACCCTCACGAGGTAGGGGTAAGGCTGCGCACGCACCACCCTCCCCTGACCCACTTAATGGGATTACACTGTGTATGTTGTTGTTGTTACTGTTTTTTTTTTTTTTTTAAAGTTTAGTTCTAGCAGTCTTATGTTGTTTGAGCAAGTATATAAGATTGTTGTTCATTGGAAGAGGTTGGTATGATTAATTAATAGGTTTCTTTGAGATACTAAAGTAGTAGCGAAAAATTGTTCAATCAGTAAAGGAATGGCAAGGACTTATGGAAAATTCTCTTATTAAATTTATATAAAAAAAATCATAATAATACTAACTTAGAGCCCTTCGTTTGACATTGTCCCTGATATCCTGATGAAATATGCTGCTTTATCTAAATCTTTGTTCTTTAGTTGATGGTCTTCCATGTGGATTGGGAGCATATCATTCTATTCCTGTTAGATCAGTTTGTTATCAAACTGCAAGCGTAGTTGCTTTACGAATTGGTCTGATAACAATAGGGCCAATGGCTTCAATTCCGTGTGGTACTTGCCCTAGGATTAGTGTACGTACACCAAATGGAATTATATCCCCCAGAAACCTGTGTCTACCTATGTTACTCGGACTCTTCAAAAATGGACACGGGTGCGTGTCGGATCCTCCAAAAATAGAGCATTTTTGAAGGATCCGACATGGGTGCGGCATCATTTTTGGAGAGTCCCAGCAACATAGGTGTCTACTACACTAAATGGTTGAACCTTGAATTTTGATGGACTTCTGATAAATAAATCCAAAGTACACTACATTGCCACATGCTGGTAGCTTTTTGAGTTTCTCGTTTGTCTTTTGGTTTTGATGAACCAACTTCCTGATCACCCTTTTCCAGAAACACCTTTTATGATTTAAAATGTTTGAAATGATGAAAACTCTCACAACAATCAGGTAGCTAAAATGTCACTTGAATAAGCCGTTCTGTCGTCTCATTTTATTTCAGCAGAGACCACATACTTTACTCTCAGAGTCCTTCGAATGTTTAAGCAGACGATCCAAAAACAAATCCAAACAACACATTAATGTACTTTTAAAAACAAAAGCACACTACTTTCTGGGCATAAAGCAAAATCATAGTACTCCTATATAATCAATGAAGTCCACATTATTTCGCAGAAAGTCAGACAGCATGTATCAGTGGCTGATGTAGCCTTAGTGCTGGGGTTTAAACATAACTCAGTAATATAACACGGGGTATATAGATATATATTTGAACATTAATAAAATTTAATAAATCATTGATTATGCAACCATAATTTCGCCTATTGTATGTATAGGCCTTTAAATTCTGCTGCAGGAACAAAGCACCTTCCTGTGATTTTTAGACTAAAAATAAACACTGATTCACTTGCTTACTCTGGAAATCGTATTCTGATGCCTCTTTTTTCTTGCTCCTTTATTTGTCAAGTAAATACACCCTCTCTACTTCGGGCATTGCTATTGTAAATGCATTCAGTTTGGAGTATAAGTCTTCTAATTTTTCTGTAACTCTGTCATCTGTAAACACGTCATGTAGCACACTTTGGATTGTTCTCCAGCTTTCCATCAATGGTAATTGGTAAAGCAATAATCACTGCTGATCCTACTGTACCCCATGCAATAGATATTGCAGCTCAGAATCCGAAGTATACAACAACAACAAGAAGCCCAGTAGAATCTCACCATGTGGGGTCTGGGGAGGGTAGAGTGTACGCAGACCTAACCCCCACCTTGAAAGGTAGGGCGGCTGCTTCCGAAAGACCCTCGGCTCAAGAGAGGAAAACAAGACAAAAGGTCAGATAGGGCCAAGCATATCAAAAATAATATGAAAACGAGTAATAACAAAAGCGAGGAAGTCATGGTAGAAAGGAGCATTAGCTACCTATGTTGCTCGGACCCTTCACTTTTGCCGCCGTACCCGTGTCCGACACGACACGACACGGGTTTGGGTACGGAATTCGTGTCGGATCCGGTCAATAGAGATCGGATACTTTGACCGAAATTCATGACCAAATTAAAGAAAAAATTTGAGATTATGATTTCTCAAGATAACAAAAAGTAGAGATTTGAAGACATGAGATGGCATACCTTCAATATTATGTAGAAAATTTAACTAGTTTCTCGGAGCACGCAGTCTAGCACCTAGTAGAATGGAAGATTGAATCACATGTTTGGTACAAACTACATGTAGGTGCTTCCACAAAAAGCTCTCATAATCTAGGCATATTCTTGTAGCTATATTATTAGAATTTTGAATTATTTTTGCCGAATCCCCGCACCCGGATCCGTACCCACGAATCTTAAAATTTAGATCATGCCGAGTCCGAACTCTAGATCCATACCCGTATCCGACACCCGCACCCGAGTCCGAGCAACATAGTTAGCTACCATAGATAAATAAGATGATCAAAGTACAAAGGCCCAACAAATATAAGCAGAAATCAAATGGCAATAAACGAATGAGCAAAACTACAACTACTATGGTGAAAGGATAAGCAACCTAGCCTTCCATCCTAGTCTGAGTCCTCCACAACCTCCTATCTAAGGTCATGTCCTCGGTAAGCTGAAATTGTGCCATATCCTGTCTAATCACCTCTCCCCAATACTTCTTTGGCCTCCCTCTATCTCTCCTGAAACCGTCCATAGCCAACCTCTCACACCTCTGCACTGGAGCCTCTGTGCCTCTCCTCTTCACATGCCCAAACCATCTCAGCCTCGCTTCCCGCATCTTGTCCTCCACCGATGCCAATCCCACCTTGTCCCGGATATCTTCATTCCTAATTCTATCCCTCCTAGTGTGCCCACACATCCATCGCAGCATTTGCATTTTCGTTACTTTCATCTTCTGAACATGAAAGTTCTTGACTGGCCAACACTCCGCCCCGTATAATAAAGTCGGTCTAACCACCACTTTGTAGAACTTGCCTTTAAGTTTTGGTGGCACTTTCTTGTCACACAGCACTCTGGAGGGGAGCCTCCATTTCATCCATCCTGCACCAATACGATGTGAAACATCTTCGTTGATATCCCCATCTCCCTCCCTGTATAATAGATCCAAGATACTTGAAACTTTCTTTCTTTTGAATGGCCTGGGTACCAAGCCTCACTTCCTCGTCAGCCTCATGCGATACGCCACTAAACCTGCACTCCAAGTATTCTGTCTTGGTCCTACTCAATTTAAATCCTTTAGACTCCAACGCCTGTCTCCAGCCCTCCAGTTTATCGTTAACTCCGCTGCGAGTCTCGTCAATCAGGACTATGTCATCCGCGAACAACATACACCAAGGCACCTCACCTTGTATTTGTCGCGTCAATTCATCCATCACCAAGGCGAATAGAAACGGGCTAAGAGCTGATTCCTCATGCAACCCCATCAGAACAGGAAAGTGCTCCGAGTCTCCTCCTACCGTTCTTACCCTGGTCTTAGCTCCATCATACATGTCCTTTATCACTCTAGTGTACACCACGGGTACACCTTTAGCCTCCAAGCATCTCCATAGGACCTCTCTTGGCATTTTGTCGTAGGCCTTTCTAGGTCAATGAATACCATGTGCAAGTCCCCCTTCTGCTCCCTATACTGCTCCACCAATCTCCTTATAATATGAATGGCTTCTGTAGTCGAGCGCCCCGGCATGAATCCAAACTGGTTCTCTGAAATAGACACACCTCTCCTCACCCTTATTTCCACCACCCTTTCCCATACTTTTATAGTGTGACTTAGCAGCTTGATACCTCTATAGTTGCTGCAGCTTTGAATGTCGCTCTTGTTCTTGTACAAGGGAATCATTATACTCCACCTCCATTCCTTCGGCATCTTCGCTGTCTTGAAAATGACATTAAACAACCCAGTCAGCCACTTCAAGCCTACCCTGCCTGCACTCTTCCAAAATTCCCCAGGAATCTCGTCAGGTCCGGTCGCTCTTCCCCTACGCATCCTACGAACCGCTCCCTTAACCTCCTCAACCTTTATACTCCTACAATATCCAAAATCGCGACGCCGATCAGAGTGCTCCAAATCTCCCAACACAATGTCTCTGTCCCCTCCTTCGTTCAAGAGTTTATGAAAGTATGACTGTCATCTCTGTCTAAGGTGGGCTTCCTATACCAACACTTGGCCATCCTCGTCCTTGATGCACTTCACTTGATCCAAGTCGCGTGCCTTCCTCTCTCTCGCCTTGGCCAGCCTAAACAACTTCTTATCCCCACCTCTGTCCTCTAGTTCTGCATAAAGGCATTCAAAGGCTGCCGTTTTTGCCGCCGAAACTGCCAACTTCGCCTCCTTTCTCGCCATCTTATACTTTTCCTTGTTCGTCCGCTTCTTTTCATCGTCTTTGCTATATCCCTTGCTAAATTGATCTGCATTATCAAGTTTGCAACTTAGTCACCGAGCACACGTACTGTCACACTGAAGTTGCAGAAAGATTGAATATTTCAAACTTACTCGCAGCAAGTGTAAGAATGGGCCAGAGAATTACTACCGCGAATGGGAAATCTATGCCCCATGTTGTTAATATCTGAAACAAAAAGGACTTATTAATGACATCATTCATTTACTCTCTTAATCTCTAAGTGTTATGTTCAATTGTTGAATGAATTTAATGTATCAAATTGACTCCAAGAAAGACGACAAGTGCTAAATAATTTAGGCCGTGAGTAATTATTTATGCTGTTCGTGAGGTTGATTAATTTATTTAAAACACTGTAGGTTCTTTGCCTATTCTTGTTGTATGCCTAAGCATTTACAGTTGTTGTGTATGTTTCATATTTGACTCGGCGTTGGCTATTGTGATTCCAAACTGTTGAAAACCTGTATCCAAGGAGCTTTCACCCATTTCCCTTTCTTTTCTAGCTGCTAATCCATAACTTGATCTATTGTCTTCTTTAAACTTTCAACTTAAAACTAAAGTTTTCTCTTGATCTTTTAGCGGCCAGCCTAATAAAAGCTCTACCAATTCTATAAAAACAATAAACAAATACAAGTTCTGCCAAGTAACAAAAGGCTTTCACGTGGTTATAAAGTTTAAGTGAATACTTATCCTAATTACTGGTAGTGATGATTCAGTAAGTGAGGTTATTGCATAATTAGATCCTATGACTGTAAAACATTTGTAGTAGGACATACCATTGCTGCTGACTTTTCCATCCATAGCTCATTTCTCGTGCATGTCACCATTTAAGCTTGTTTGTTATATACCTGGGCCACGGGTGAAGGGTGAAAATAATCAAAATATCGCGCAGTAATGGTTAGTTGTATTTCCTATCGGTAGCTATTATTGGCAGTATGAAAAATGGATAGTCTAATAAATCAATCAACTACTCTCAATCCCAAATTAGTTGGCCTGGCTATATGAATACTGGGTAGCCATTGTAGACGGTATATTTTAATTCTGGATTCGTCACCGCGTGCAATGAAGTTGCACCTTTAAAGCTTCTACATAAAACTTGATAAAATGAATGAAACGAAAGAAAAGGAAGGGTAATAGGAGGGAATAGAGGAGCAACATTTTTGCAGCTGGTCTGTTTCCCAAGTACATAACCTTAATTGATTCTAGTGAAAAAGGCTACAGGCATGATTTTTTTTTTTTTTTTAACTACAACTGACTGGAATTTTAGAAGCAACAAGTATAAAAGAGGACATAACTTAGACCAACTGTCTCTTTATGTCCCGTTAAGGGGCTTAAGGGGGTCAAAATGGCATCCAGATTGTTTGGTGACTTTGATTCTGCATGAAGGCAGCCCAAGTTGGTCCAACCTGAGGGAACCTCTGGCTTCACTAGGTATGTACAAAGCATTTTGATCCAGCTCAGTTGCCCATTTGGCTAAAGCATCAACAACTTTGTTGCCTTCTCTGTAACAATGCACCACTTGGATTTCCCTAGCCCTGACTCTGTCTTGAATGCTCTCCACATCCTTTTGGAGATGACAAGGAGGTTTAGCTTTATTACTATGTAACATCTGAACCAAAAGCATTGAGTCTAGCATTAAGTGAGTTGGACATGTGCCTATCACAGCACTTGTTAACACCAAAAAGAGCAGCCTGCACCTCACTAAAGTTGTTAGTTGAGAATTGGAATGGATTTACAAAAGCCATGAGCATATCTCCATTTCTTTTTCTAACAACTCCACCATGCCTTGCCTTTTCTAGCCATGTAACTCCCATCAGTCTGGAGATAGATAGGGGACTGTGAGATTCTAAAAAGAAAAAATGCTCTCAGGCACTCTTTTCGAGACTCTTCTCTCTCCTTCCCTCTAGAAGGGAGAATCTCTCTCCGGTATTCTTCCACCGGAGATACCTCTTTTTCTTCACTTTCTTCTCTTCTTTCTCCTCTCATTCCTCTCTTCTTTTCTCAGGGACTCACCTTCTGTGGTTGCTTCCCTCATCTTTCTTAGCTTCTCTCTCCAGATTTTGGAATGAGGGAGAACAGAATTTATTTTAACGCTGGGTTCAAATCTTTTGATATCACCAGGTGGTCTGCCAGCAACTCAGAATGGTACGAATGGGTGGAGAGAAGTCGCAAAATGATGAGGAGATCAACCATCAGCAGCAAGATCATGGAATGGATTTGCTTTACTCTTACAGAGGCTTCAAAGGACCAGAAAAGAGTGGTTAGGAGATGGAAATTCTCAGAGCAGGACTCAAAGCACTTTTGCACTAGGAAATTTAATGAGCATGGGAGATACATGAGCATTCTGTCCTTGAATGGTGGAGGAGATCAGTACTTATTATTCCTGAACCAGTCTTGAATGCAGGTTGGAATGAGATAGCATTTAAGATCAATAACTTTATTAAATGCTCCAAAAAAGTAGCATTGGCTGCTCCCTCGAGATTAACTGAGGCCAACTACCCGTGTGCGAAGGTTGTACAAGATAGTAAATGGAAGACTAAGAGTCTTCGTAAAGCAGAGGTGACTAGTAACAGTGGAAACATTGTCATCTCTGAAGCTGCTGAAGGACAAGAGAAAAAGGGCTTCTGAAGAGATGTTTAGTAGGGTGTTTTGGAGAAGAGGCTAAGGAAAGACCAACACTTGCCGATATAAGAAGGTGGTCAACTTCAACTTGGAAAAATATTTTTGGGGTGAACATCTATGAGATGTACGGGGATTTATTCTTATTCGAATTCCCTAATAAATACATGTCGGAGAGGACCATTCAAGGGCAATGGTTTTGGAAAAAGCTCAAGTTGCAATTAGAATGGTGGAATCCTATGGCGGGGAGTATTTCAAACTCTGTTAAAATCAAGGAAACCTGGATTAAAGCGGTCGGAATTCCTCTTCATCTGTGGTCACAGAATTTTTTTCAAAAAATAGGGGAGTTGTGTGGAGGATGGATGGCAACAGAAGAAGAAACAGAGCTCAAGAATCATCTAAAATGGGCCAGAATTCTGGTAAGGAACGATGGGAGGAATATGCCAAGAGAGGTGTCCATAACTTGTAATGGAATCACTCACCACATTCCAATTTGGCCGGAAAGCAAGACAAGATACGAATTATCACCGGAATTAGCAGAAGGAGGCATCGGAGAAGAAGAAACCGAGCAAGAACCAGTTATTGCTTTTACCCATCAGGCAAATAGGGTTACCAACTGCGTTGAAGTACAAAAATTCCCTTTTTATGGGGATTTCAAAGACAGACCACGTGGGTGGTATTTCTTCTACTGCTGAGGTTTTTTTGAAAACATATGCACGTGAGGAGCATGTGGTTGATTTAAATGAAATAACAGAAGTGGGCCAGCAGGTTGAGCCCAATAAGGAGGCAGCTTTTAATAAATATTTTGGGCCAGACTTTGCAGGCCAAGTCATTTTTAATGACTTACAAGGCCTCAATTCACAACATCTCTTTAGCGATCACTTTGTTGAAGTACTGGAACCTTATTCCATTCAAAAGCCGGAGCCTGCAAAGCTTCAAAGTGTAGAATATCAAGTAAATAATGCAGAGATAACTGCCATAACAACAGAGGCTGGTTTTTGGGGAACTTCTCAAGGTTTAAATGGGGCAACAAAATGTTTAGAGGAAAGAGAAGATGAAAGCAGGGATATGGAAGATCAAACTATGGAATTAGTCCAACAAAATTCAATCACAGCTATAGAAAATTGGGAAGTAGAAGAGGCTGAACCTCTTCTCATTCAGCAACAACAAGCCATTCATGACAAAGAAAGGGAGACATCAGTTTGGGTTCAACAAAATATGATCAAACTGGGCAAATTACTAGGGGCAGATTTCCAGGGGCATGAAGAGGAGGCCTTGGAATTGTTGTTACAAGTAGATAGTTGCAGACAAGCTAGAAGGATGGAGTCTGACAGTGTGTGCAAGAAGACAAGATTCAAAGGGGCACAAGAATTAAAAGGTCTACTTACTTTTGATGTTAAAGTCAAGAGCAAGGGGGAAAGGAGTAAGGGAAAGAAAGATACTTAACTTGGATCCATGCAGTTCAAAATAGTTTCTTGGAATGTGAAGGGATTGAATGACAGGGATAAAAGGAGAATTGTGCAGAGTTTGGTAGTTGACTGGAAGGCAGATATCATATGCCTTCAGGAGACTAAACTAGAGGGGGACATTAGAGATATTGTCAAACAAGTGTGGGGAGGAAGATGGATCAAATTTGCTTACTTGGAGGCTAGTGGCACTAGAGGGGGTATCATGATGATGTGGGATTGCAAAAGCTGGAAGGGGGAAGTTTTGGAAATTGGTAGCTATACTTTGACGTGCAAGTTTGAAGCGCAACTTCAGAACTTTTCATGTCATATAACTGGGGTCTATGCTCCAAATAACTACATCGAAAGAAGGACAGTGTGGGACGAGGTTGGTGCAGTCCAGGGATTGATGGAAGGGCCTTGGGCTGTTTGTGGAGACTTTAATGTCGCCAGATTCATCTCAGAAAAAAGAAATTGTAGCAGAAGAACAAGGAGTATGGTGGAATTTTCTAATTTCATTGAAGATATGAACTTAATTGATCTACAATTAGAAGATGGTAACTACACATGGTTCAAAGGGGATAATCAAGATAGAGCTTCCAGAATTGATAGGTTCCTGATTTCTGAGGAGTGGGATGACAATTTTAGTAATATAAAACAGATTCCCCTACAAAGATTAGCATCTGATCACATTCCACTAGCTTTAGAGGGGGGCACGTGGAACAGGAGCAAAAACTATTTCAAGTTTGAGAACTGGTGGCTAGGAGCAACTGGTTTCAATGACAGAGTCTAAGAATGGTGGAGCTCTTTCAGTTTTTCAGGCATGCCTGACTATGTACTGGCTTGTAAATTAAAAGCTCTCAAATCAAAACTCAAGGACTGGAGCAGAAGTGAGACAAGAAATCTGGGTCATCAAAGGAAGAATCTGTTAAGCCAAATGGCAGAGCTGGATGAGGTGCTGGGAGATAGAGTTTTAACAGAGGAAGAAACTGTAAAGAAGGCAGCACTGTTCATGGAGTACGAGGAGTTGATAAAAAATGAGAAAATCTCATGGAGATAAAAATCTAAGGCCCTATGGTTGAAAGAAGGTGACAGGAACACAAAGTTTTTTCACGAAGTGGCAAATGCACATAAAAGATTCAACAATATTGACCAACTGATGATCCAGGGAGAATTAACAGAGGAGCCAGCTAGAATAGAAGAGGAAAGTATTGATTACTATCAGAAACTGTACAAAGAAACTACTCAGTGGAGACCTACATGCCATTATGACAATTGCCTAATTTTATCTGAGGAGGATAAGGATTCTCTACAAGGTAGCTTTGATGAGAGTGAAGTGTTAAGGTGTTTGAAGTTGTGTGCAATAGATAAAGTACCTGGCTCGGATGGCTTTACTATGGGGTTCTTCATCAAGTGTTGGGAGATAGTGAAGCAAGAGATCATGAATGTTTTTCAAAACTTCTATGACAAAGAATTCTTTGAAAGAAGCTTCAATGTAACATTTATTGCTCTCATTCCTAAGAAGAAAGGTGCTAAGGAACTAAGGGATTTCAGGCCTATCAGCTTGATAGGTAGCATCTACAAATTGTTCTCCAAAGTTTTGACAGAGAGATTAAAAGGAATGATCTCAAAATTGGTAGATTCTCAACAAATGGCTTTCATTAAAGGTAGACAGATCATGGATGCTGTCCTCGTAGCTAATGAAGCAGTTGACTCTAGGTTGAAACAAAAGAAACCTGGTATCTTGTGCAAACTTGATATTGAAAAGGCTTATGACCATGTTAATTGGAGTTCCCTTCTGAGCTTGCTAGAAAGGATGGGTTTTGGTCAAAAATGGATACACTGGATTAAATTCTGCATCTCTACTGCTAGCTTTTCAGTCCTTATAAATGGCTCTCCAGCGGGGTTTTTCAAAGCACAAAGGGGACTCAGGCAAGGTGACCCTTTATCACCTTTTCTGTTTTTGATTGCTATGGAAGGCCTTAATAATATGATTAAAACAGCCAATCTGAATGGATGGATAAAAGGCTTTGATGTAGCTAGAATTGGCAATGACAGATTAGAGGTGACTCATTTACAATATGCTGATGATACTCTCTTATTCTGTAATGCTGAAGAGGATCAATTGAGATATCTTAGGGTGATTCTGGTTCTTTTTGAAGGAATATCTGGCTTGCATATCAACTGGAGGAAAAGTTTCCTTTACCCTATTAATGAAGTTGCAAACATGGACCTGTTAGCTGCTGTTTTGGGTGGTGAAGTAGGCACCTTACCAATAATATATCTTGGAATGCCTTTAGGAGCCAAATCTAAGTCAGTAGAAATTTGGAACAATGTCATTGAGAAGTGTGAAAAGAAATTGGCCAGGTGGAAGACCCAATATCTGTCTATGGGTGGCAGATTGACTCTTATCAACTCAGTACTTGATGCACTTCCAACATACATGATGTCCTTGTTTCCCATCCCAACAGGGGTCATCAATAGGTTGGATAGCATCAGGAGGAATTTTTTATGGCATGGGAACAAAGAAAAGAAAGGTTACCACTTGGTTAAGTGGAAAGCAATTACTTTTGGCAAGAATCTTGGAGGGTTAGGGATCAAGAACTTGAAGATTCTGAGTGAAGCTCTTAGAATGAAATGGTTGTGGAAGTTCACCAACGAGAATCAACTCCTTTGGGGGAATATTATTAAAGCAAAGTATGAACAGGAAGACAAATGGATGACTAAGGAGGTTACTACACCATTTGGGGTTAGCCTATGGAGATCCATTAGAACACTGTGGAGTGAATTGAGGGATAATTTCAAGATCAAGTGTTTGATGGGAGTAAAACTAGCTTTTGGAAGGACAATTGGCATGAAGTTGGCAGATTAGATGTGGTCTTCCCAGATATCTTCAATATAGTTCTAAACCAGCAAAGGACTATAGCAGAGATGTGGACACCTCAAGGATGGAACATCATTTTTAGAAGACATATCAATGACTGGGAAGTGCAAAGAGTGGTTGAATTCTTTAGTACACTAGAGCAGTTTAGTGGACTACAGACAGGTGAAGATGTATTATGGTGGCAAGGCAGCAGTAAGGGTTTATTCAAAGTTAATGCAGCTTACAAGTTGATGAATCATTCCAATCAGCAGATAGCCAACTGGCCTTGGAAACACATCTGGAAAACAAAAATTCCTCACAAAGTTGCCTGTTTTGTGTGGCTGCTGGCTAAAGAAGCAGCTCTTACACAAGATAATTTGATGAAAAGAGGTTTCATTTTATGTTCCAGATGCTTTTTGTGTGGGGAAACATCAGAGACAGTTAACCATCTTTTCCTTCACTGTAAGATAACAACTCATCTATGGAGAATTATACTTAATCTCAAAGGCATTTCCTGGACCATGCCTGGGAAGGTTACAAATGCTGTTAAAAGCTGGGAGGAAGCAGGCTTACAGGCAAAGGACAGGACTAGATGGAGAATTATCCCTGCTTGCATTTGGTGGACAATTTGGAAGGAGAGAAACTCCAGATGTTTTGAGAATGTGGAGAATGGGGTGCAGAAGATCAAGTTAAGCTTTATTTTGCTGTTGTGTTTTTGGTGCAATCAGATCTACTCTAATGATACTGTCAATATAATTGATGTTTTAGATACAATATAGAGAGAGGGCAGTAAAAGTTAGACTTTCTTGTAAATACGGTTTCAGTACTTAGGGAAGTACTGTTTGCTACATATGAAATATAGAAAAAGTTACCAGTTTCAAAAAGATAAATAGGGGACTGTTAGGAGAATTCCAGCTGACCATTTTACTAGTATGTCTAGGATTATAGTTCTTGATAATCTTGCTAACTCTATCCCAGTTCCAGCATGATATTTGCTTAAGACCAGTGTTCCAGCTGACCATTTTACTAGTATGTCTAGGATCTTGATAATCTTGCTAACTCTATCCATTCCAGCATGATATTTTCTTAAGACCAGTGTTTTGGATAGGGAGAGCGAGAAAAAGTGACGAGGGCTCGCTCACCAAAGTGAGAAGCGTGAAGCGAAGCACACACTTTTTTCAACTGAAGCTTAATTTAATACAAAGATAAAAAGTATTAAATGTGCTAGGGTTTCATGAAAAATCGAAGACGAGAAGAGAAGAGATAAGAAAAGATTAAGGGGAGAAGAGAAGAAGATAAGAAGAGAAGAACTTACCTTGAAACCCTAGAATTAGAGAAGAGCAGGAACTTCAAGTAGTAGGAGCACGAAGGTAAGTCTCTGTTCCAATTGTCTTAAATTAGACCTAAAATTAACCCTTATTTCAATTAAATTTCAAAAGTCTCGCTTTCTTCGCTTAAGCAACGGTTTATGCCTTAGTTGCTTCTCGCTTCTTCTGCTGAAGCGCAATCTTTTTTATTCTCGCCTCGCTTCTGGAAATAAAAGCAGTGGACCCAATGTCTCGCCTCACTTCACACTTTAAGCTGAAGCGAGCGCTTCTAAGACAGAAACAAGTGTATCAACAAGTACCAGACCACAGACACAGAGTATACTACACAAACCAAATATGTCTTTAGACTTGATAAAGTCACAGCCTTTACTTGAACAAAAATTAGAACCCATGCATATATATCCATCAATGTAATGCAAAGAAGAGTTGCAGCGCTATGGATTGCTCTGAACAACTAATTAAAAAAAGGCAAATAAACAAGGCTGCATTTTGCAGTTAGATCAGGTTTTGTTTGCAGTGTCTCTGCTCGTACAGTTGCTGCGCGTCCTTAAAAATTTGTTTTTAACAAGTTTATTCTGCTCTCAAAGAAGTTTTGAGAATGCTTCTGTTAAAGTTTTTTTTTTTTCCTTATGTTCAAGTATGCACCAGAAACCTTTCCACAGAAGGCATGTTAAATGAGATCTATCTTCTTGGTGAAATCCTACCAGCCAAAATTAAAGGCAAATATATCATCCATAACTTGTTATATTTTTAAAATTAATTAAACATTCCAGAGTACTACGAGGATTCATCATAAAATGACTAACTTATGTTGGCTATCAAGCTACTATAGCCTTCCTCTTGAGACTGTCAATCACGGTAAAGATCAGATGCGGATCCAAGAATTGCACTTTATAAATTAGAATATGTCTAATTTGTGTCCATGCTTTACTGGTGGCTTTTGAAGCTTGTAGGATTAGTCTTTTTTGGTGTCCTATTCATTTGGTAGTTGTTGTAATGGGCCGAGTTAAAAAGACAACATATTTATGTTTCTTGCATATCAGTGGGAAAAACAAACTGTGGGCTCAGTTGTTGCGCAATTACTATTTTCTTTTATCAGGTACCATGTTTACGGAAACTAATCAACTGAATATTCTCCAACATAGGCTTACTATAATTGATATACTCCGCCCAGTTTTTGACTTCAAAATATGACTTTCATAAAGGGGAAAACTGATACATTTACTTCAACCAAAAAAAAAAAAAAAAGAGTGGGGGGAGTGGAACTGATACATTTCCTGCATAAGGAAAGATGTTAAATGGCTATACAACATAAGTTTATTTTATGTGGTGTATCATTGTCCATGATTTTAGCTACAAGTCCAAATGTATCCAAGACTTGTACCAGGGCACGTACGAGAGTTTAGTGCACAGATTAAAAAAAAAATTGACTAGACATTTCTTCTCACCTCTCCAAGCCTTGGTGGACAGAGTTACCTGGTACCTGTACTGGTGGGAGGTAGCATGTGCCCCGTGAAATTAGTGGAGGTGTGCAACCTGGACCGGACACCACGGTTATCAAAAAATAACTGACTAGTAAAGTCACTTTTCTGATATAATGCATGAGCTGAACCTGCTCCCTTTTGGTTTTCCAGGATTTATTTTGTAGATTGTGAATTTGCTTTGTGCATTTAGTAAATTTAAGCTAGATTTTAGCAGCAGATGGTAGTCAGTAGTTTATAAACATTTGATCTTTCTCTGCTGCTTCAATAGTTCTTGTTACAGTAATTTTATCATCTAACATTTGCTTTCATTCTGTCATTCAACAGAAAGCGATTGGATAGTACTCTTCAAGACTTGGAAGAAAAGCAGAACAGCAAAAAGGAAACGGTTGGTTTACTTCTCAATTTATATTGTCGTGCCCAGTCAAATGGGTTCACATAAATTGAAACGGAGGGAGTTGTATTTTCTTAGTACTATTATTTCACTTTATGCACAAAGTAATAACCTTTAATATGACTATCAATTTGCTGCTTTAAGAAGTACAATGA
This sequence comes from Lycium barbarum, assembly GCF_019175385.1. NCBI lineage: Eukaryota > Viridiplantae > Streptophyta > Magnoliopsida > Solanales > Solanaceae > Lycium > Lycium barbarum. The sequence continues at coordinate 104,139,461 of NC_083345.1, forward strand.
AACTGTAACAACACCAACCCAATAAAATCCCACCAGGTGGGGTTTGGGGAGGGTAGAGTGTACACATACCTTACCCCTACATTGTGACGGGTACGGAGGCTGTTTCCCATAGAGCATCGACTCAAGGAGAGATGAAAAAGCATTAGAAATAATAAACGGTAATAATAGGCAGTAATAACAGCAAAATAATAACATAACAGAGTGCAAGAAACATTAGATAGTACTAGGGATCTAATAATAAACAGACATAACAAAGATACTACTACTCCTAGTACGGGAATGAAATTTGTGCGCAACCTACTAACCCTCTACCCTGGTACTCGATCTCCACACCCTCCTATTAGGGGTCATGTCCTCGGTAAGCTGAAGCCGCGTCATATCCTGTCTAATCACCTCTCTCCAAGACTTCTGACGCCTACCTCTCCCTCTTCTCAGCCCAAACATGGCCAATCTATCGCACCTCCTAACTGGAGCATCTGGGGATCTCCTCCGCACGTCTCCGAACCATCTCAACCTCCCTTCCCGCATCTTGTCCTCCATGGGGGCCACTCTTATCTTGTCCTGAATCACTTCATTTCTAATCTTATCTCTCCTGGTATGCCCAAACAATTCACGTCAGCATCCTCGTTTCTACTACCTTCATCTTCTGGACATGAGCTTTCTTATCCGGCCAACACTCCGGCCCCTACAGCATAATTGGTCTAACCATCACTTTGTAGAACTTGCCCTTCAGTCTTGACAGTACCTTCTTATCACACAAAACGCTAGAAGCGAGCCTCCATTTCATCCATCCCGCTCCAATACAATGTATGACATCCTCATCAATCTCTCTGTTGCCTTGGATAACTAACCTTGAGTACTTGAAACTTCCTTTCTTGGAGATGACTTAGGTATCAAGCCTTACGTCCTTGTCCGCTTCCTGAGTCACGCTACTGAACTTGCACTCCAAGTATTCTGTCTTAGTCCTACTTAACTTGAAACCTTTACCTTCTGTTTGGATGGTTGTTTCCCGTGGTTCATTAATGTATAGTATGGTATGGTACAGTATGTTGTTGTATTGTATTGTATTGTATTGTACTGTATTAATGAACACAATGTTTGGATAGACTGTATCGTTTGTTGTGGTTTAATAACATTTGTATTGTTTGGTTTGAATGTATGTTACTGTATAATAACTTGTAAGTTTACTAAAATACCCTTAACTCTTAATTAGAAATTAGTTTATATATATTAATAAAACTCAAGTAAAGAATAAAATAGGAACTTTAAAAAATAAGTAGGTATTGGGTGGGGGTGGGGGTGGTGGAGGGGTGGTTGTGGGATGAGGGTGGGGGTAGTGGGTGGTAGGGTGGGGTTGGGTGGTGGTGAGGGGTAGTGGGTGGGGGTGGTGGAGGGGTGGGTGGTTGTGGGATGAGGGTGGGGGTGAGTTGTAGGGTGGGGTTGGGCAGTGGTTAGGGATAGTGTCTAGTGGTTGGGGTGGCTAGCAGAGGAGTGGGGTAGTTGGGGCGGGGTTGGGGTGGGGTGGGGTGGGGTGGGGGTGAGTGGTAGGGTGGGGTATAATGGAGAAATGAAATACCTAACCAAGGAAAAACCACCAAATCCGTGGTTACAAAAATTGGGACTTTTCATGGTTATATAATCATGGGATGAACTACGGATTTACAACACCATACCACATAATTTTAAGAACAATGGAAACAAACATGGTTTCACAGAAAACCATACATTAATGAACCACGGGAAACCACCATCCAAATAGGGGGTTAGACTCCAGGGTCTGACTCCACACCTCCAGCTTCGTGTTAACACCGCTTCGCGTCTCATCTAGGAAGCTGCAGTGATGATGAAATTTGTTTGTGTTAGACGTTCATTGTAGGAGCACATTTGTCTTAAATTTGCTGTTTCTCAGTGATTATGGAGTTACAAACTGCAGATAGCATTATTAATACTTTTATTAGAACTTCTATGTATTTTTTCTTTGAGAATAACATTAAATGAGAACTTCTCTCTCATCTTTGTTTCTGATCAAGTTGAGATTAATTTGTCATTGGTTAAGTATACATGTGTAAGCCAATGCTCAAGCGAGTCAGTTGAGCTCTCTAAAGTCTCTACTTGTGTCAAAAGACAGCGTGTTCAAACCTACTGAATCGTTATTTGGACATAGGTTGCTGAATTGTATCAGCAAAAATCAAGAAACATCTAGAAACGTTTATCATACCTGAGAAATAACTTGGAAATTGCTAAAGCATGTCCAAATCTCACACTGGGTTTCAACGTCATTCGTTTTTGTTATTTATATTTTATCAATTTCTCCCTATCCAGTTATTCGAATGCCATTGAATGCTGTCCAGGTTTAAAAGCCTTAGGTTCACATACTGTTTTCATGATTTTGGAGGATACAACAAACTATGTTGCTCGGATTCGTCAAAGATGCCGCCAGATCCTCCAAAATTAACGCATTTTGGAGGATCCAACACCGTTACGGTAGCATTTGTTTTTTAGTCTGAGCAACATAGGTAGCAACAGCCTCAGGAAACCAAGTCAAAGTGGATCCCTTACAAAGACCGTCTAATGGCCTTCCTTTTCTGTTGGATATACTAAATTGGCTTTATCTAAGAAGCTAAGACTGAGGTAGAAAGTGTAAGTCTGGATAACAATTTAAGGTTTCTGAGTCAGAATTCTTAGACGAGTAGTGCAACTTTTTGTTTTTCTGCGAGTTCAAGATATTTTTTAGTATGAACAAAGAAACAAATTTGCCTATAGATATGTAAATATGTAGTTTCATTTGTCTCAACAGAGTGTCATAATATAAAGTAAGCTTGTGGAGTTTTTTTGCTGTTGCGGTTAGAATTGACCTAGCAGCTCTCGAGTTCTAGTATAAATAACAGATATAATGCTCGTGATCCTAGTTGGTTGACAGTTGGACCTTTACGCTGGTAACTAATAAAGGTAGTGATTTCTAAAAATTACGTTGGAATTAACAGGAAATTGTGAAAAGTGATCAGAATGACATTCTTGTGTACAGAGGTTTTCCTTTGAGAGCATATATTCAAAAACATTTTTTAGATTTTCAGTTCATTTAACTTGTCAACTCTTCTATCGTTCTCCTTTCCCCAAAGCCCATGGCAAAAAATAGGGGGTTGGTACTTGTATGTTAGGACAGATTCAGGTGGTTTCAGTCTATTTGGCTTTCTTTATAGTTTTCCTTTCAAGTGGCTGTTGAATCTATTCCATTGTATCTTCCTTCCCCTTTTTTGTTTGGTCTAACTGTTGGTATGCATCAACTAAAGACCTGTGCAAGTCTGGACTCACCAAAGAACTCCATTTACTTGATATCAGTTTTTCAGTCCTTGGCCTCTATTATTTTCATCATTATCTCCTGATCATTTGATAAGTTGCCTTGCTACTAACTCTGTTATTCCAACTTATATCGAGCCATTTACTTCGATAGTTTGAACAAATGTTGCAAAAATCTAGTTTGTTGATTTATCTTGCTTCCTGTTAAAATAATTTGATGCCTTGTGCAGTTGTAATATTTCTCTGAGGTGTATGTATTGCCCTGGTTCATCTGGCATTTGATATACTTGTTATTTTATTTTTTCAGATTATGAAGTTGCAGCAAAAGATTCAGTCTCTCCAGGCTGGAAAAGCGAAGGCCTGATGCGCCTTAGGGTCCAACATTGCACGGGCATGTTAATTTGATTTGCATTAAAACAGGTCTTACTGTCCCAGAAACTCGAAGTGTTTTCTTTATTGTTCCGTTGGCTTTTGTAGATCAAGGGTTACATGATTTTGTATGATTTTTAGTCAGCTGTGATATTAACTTTATAACTAGCTACGGTTCCTCTCCTATGGGTGGTTATTATCGTGGTTGTAATACTTTTCAAGGACATGTTTCTGTAGTGAAAATGGAAAACAACGCATAAAATTCTGCAAATATCTGTCTATCCTTTCAATTATGCATGTGACTTTAATAAAAGGAACAGAGTCCACATTGCAAGAAAGTGGTTAAAAACTTAATTGCGAGTCGGGGTGTACACGGATCGGGTTTTTTAAATACCAAACTAAATTAATTGCATCGGGTTTTTAAATCTATAAACTAAATCAAATCAACAAAAGTCGGGTTTTTCGACTGTAGGTTTTTTCAAATTTTTTTTGGTACAGTCTTCATACAAAGCGTATAACTTGTACTCCAAATACTTTTTTAGTCCTAATAAGATACGATTATCTAATTAAGATATTATATAAGAAAAAATACAAAATGTGAGATGAAAGATGACATTGTACTAAAATATTCAATAACAAAAAGTAACGAGAAAGTCGCATAAAATAAAATGATCATAATCTAAAAGTACTAGTTAGTCATGCTAAAATAAGTAAGGTTAATAAGTAATAATTACATGACTAGATATTAAAGAAAAAAATAATATCAAGTTATGTATTTTCACTATTTAAATCAATATAGAATTAAAGAATAGATATCCAATATTATTGTCATTCCTAGTGTTAGAATTGATTTCTTTTGTTAGCATTAGTTTTTTTATGTCATTCCTAGTATTTTTTCGCATTATTATGAATTTGATTTTTGTTGAGTTATTAACATCTATGAGCTATAAATCTTATTGGACTATTCAGAATTCTATTGGGAGAATGACCTATATATACATAAGAATAGGGTATATTTACAAAATATGACGATACTTTTTAGTTTAGAAAAGATACCAATAGATTTCTTACAAAACATGTACAAAAATTTTGTGTATGAAAACTATATAAAATGTGTATATCTCCCTCAAAGCTTAAAATTTTCGCTCAGAATTTTGTGTATGAAAATTGTATGAAATATGTATATCTCGCTCAAGGCTTAAAAACAATTTCTCAAATTTTTGTGTATGAAAACTGTATGAGATATGTATATTTAGCTTAAGGCTTAAATTCTCACATTTTTCGTATATGAAAACTGTATATAAACAGTATGAAATATGTATATAACTGTATATATAAATTTTCTATAAAGTTCATGTTAGGTTTTGGAAATTTAATACAACTACAACAACATTATATACAACTTTCCATACAAATTTAATACAATTATGAATCTCGCTTCGAAATTCGGATGAAATTTAACATAAGTACAACAACATTGTAAACAACTTTCATACAATATTAATACAAAGTTTAATACAATCTTGAATCTCGCTTCGAAATTCGGATGAAATTTAACATAACTACAACAACATTGTAAACAACTTTCATACAATATTAATACAAAGTTTAATACAATCTTGAATCTCGCTTCGAAATTTGAATACCACTTTGCTCCTAGACAAAGGACTCATCATCATATGACTGAAGCTTAAAATATATGTTTCCTAGTTGTCACTTCTCCTAATCTCAATTATCATACGAAAGCTTGCAGCAACAACAAGAGATAAAAAGCTTGTCGCCAAGTATGCTTTGTTGATGAAGAAGAGAATGGAGATTGAGAATCGCCTCGTTGAAAGCTGAGTGGTACACATCCTCCTCCTTGCTCTGTACAAAGTTTCAGTGGGGTTTTGCCGGCAAGCATGGATAAAACAGAGCATCGGCGAGTGTTTTTTTTAGATCTGGGGAGATTGTGATAGAGAAGGGGAAGGGAAGGGTCGTTTTTTTTTTTTTCTCCAGATTTGGACATATGGTGATAGAGAGGGGGAAGGGAAGGGAGTACTTTTAATTTTTTCAGATCCGTTATGTTTTGTAATTACTTTGGTATGTTTTGTAAATAAGAAAAGTATTCTTATATTTTGTAATATAGTCTTAAGTAGTATTATTAGGTCATTTTCTCAAATTCTAAATCCAAGCTTGAAATAATATGTTAAAAGATAAAAAAAAAACTATGAAAAAGTTTAAGAAATATTTATTAATTACATTATAAATAAACATTTTTGTGTATAAAATATTTTTGAATTTTTTTATATGTAATGTCGGGTTGACTTGGTTCGGTTTGACTTTTTTTTAGTTAAAACCAAATCAAAATGGCGGTCGGGTTTTTCTTTCTAAAACCAAATCAAGTCAAACCGAATCACTAGTCGAGTTTTTTTCTCGATTTGATTTGGATTATCAGTTTGGTGCGGTTTGTCGATTTCCTTTGTATATCCTAATTGCGAGAACCATAATTTGAGCAAAGAGCTGTTTATTTTTTGGTCCCTATGAATTTATTCCCGTTTACAATTTTCAAAGTAAATTTGTACGTGATTCTTTTTCATGTATTGTTTTCTTTTTCCTCTGAAAGGACGAATTAAAGATTATTCCATTATGCATATTCATTGTCATTCCTATAGACAAAACTTTTATGTTCTCAATTCCTACAGATCATTATTTGTGCAATAATAATGGTCCCCCGTACGATAAAAATTCTTTCCAGTAATTATTTGGACAGCAATGAAATTAAAACAAAAGTATTTTTCCTGGAACCTTTAGGGGCTATGTTGGATTTTGCGCAGTGTTATATAATTTTCCCACCTCGATCTCGGGTATGGAGTAAAATACCAATCCAGTCCCCCCCCCCCCCCCCCCCCCTTTTTTTTTTGTTTTTCTTTCTTTCGGATATTTGATCAAAAAGTCCAAAAGTTTGAATAAGTTGAAATTACAGGCCCCACATAATAGATGCTTTTCCCAATCTCTAAAATTCGGTGGTGGGTCCACTCTACTGCCTAGGGTCATTACACAATGAGAAACATAAAACCAAATCTCACAAAAAACAAAAAAACACGGAATGCATTTTGTTGAGTTATGTCCTGGTAGTGAAAACACAAAATCGCTGTACATTTTTATTCATCTTTTTAGATTTATTTCAGAAAAATAGATTCTCGAAAGAGAGAAAAAAAAAAAAAAAAAAAAAAGACCTATATTGATTGCTTGCACAAGTGAGAATATGTAGTCTGAGTCCGCAACTTAAATTATTCAAAAAGTGATAAAAGGTACCAAAATATTCCAAAAAAAAGAGTGACGGAAGTACCTTTTGCGCAATAAGTGTTCACTAAAAGTCCCCTCACCTTCCCCACCCCGATGGTCCCTCCTCCTTTTTAAAAAAGGGAAACCTCCATTAACAATCAAAAACAGTGGTTCCCACCTTCCAAATATGTTGTTTTCGTGTTTTTTTTTAACCTCAAAAGTCAATATTCTTGGTATATTCAAGATAAGGAACAAGTTTCAAAGCTTTGATTTCGGAATAAAGCGGTATAGAACTCGATTTCAAAAACTAAAAACCATCTTCAATCTAGGTATTTCACTACAGATTTTGTATTACATTGGTAAATATATTACTATCCTAAGCATGATTGTTGTGTAATAGTTGCGGATAACGATAAAAAAATACTACGGACTTTTTTTGTGCGCAAATGGGCAGTCCACTGCCTATTTTTTTTTTTTAATTAATTGTTAATTGTTTGTTAGGTAATTGTTTATTTGTTAATTTTTTATTAATTAATTCTTAATTGTTTGTTAACGATTTGTTTATTTGTTGATTATTTATTTAGTATTTCTTAATTGTCGAATTAGCTAATTTTTTATTTGTTAATTATTTATTAATTAGTTATTAAATATTTGTTAATAGTTTAATTAATTAATTGTTTATTTGTTAATTATTTGTTAACTATTTATTAATTATTTGCCAATTGTTTGCTAGCTAATTGTTAATTGTATGATAATGAATTGTTAATCTTTATATTTTTATTTGTGAAATATTTGTTAATTTAGGATTGAACATCCTTAGTTTAGAATTGAACATCCTTAGTTAAACCTTAATATCCTTAAGATAATATTTGTTAGTTAATTGTATTTAATCCTTAGGTTAGGTTTGAACATCCTTAGTTTAAGATTTAAAATAGCATTAATATAATAGTAGTTAGTATAATAATTAATTAGCAATTATTAATTCGCAAATTTAGATAGTTAATATAATTTCCCGTCAAAGTCTTAGTTAGATAGTATAATTGAACATCCTTAACTTAGATATGAACATCCTTAGTTTAGGTTTGAATATCCTTAGTATAATTTTTCGATAAAAGATTACATAATTAATATTACATGTTAATGATTAATTAAAAATGCGTAAAACAGATACGACACCTCCATGGATCCTGCCCCTTCATCCGGGACCTTTCGAGCCAGAGGTACTTCATCTACAGCAGCAGCATAGGTCCCAGCTAGTATGAGATTCAGATGTAGATCCCACCCGCTTGGTCCATCCCAGGTTGATGAAACAAGCATGGGATATTTTAGCAGCTCGGCCCCCACATCGTCGCGTTTTAGATATACTATATCAGGACGGTATCTACCGTTACATCGCTGCTGGTCGCGTACAGCATGACAGAGCTCTTGTGACGGCCATGATTGAGTGATGGCGACTGGAGACCCATACATTTCATCTCCGCACTGTTGAGGCCACCATCACCCTTCAGGATGTGGAGGTCATTTACAGTCTCCAGGTAGATGGACGCGCTTTGTATATTGAGAAGCCTGAGCAGATGTCGTCGTATCGGCAGGAGTTGACTAGGCTCACTGGTTTTGCGCCTCAGGAGGGTCATATATGGGGACAGACTCGAGTGGCGATGCATGCTCTCGTTACTCACTTGCGCCTCGTAGATAGGGAGCATCCAATTACAGAGGACACACCTCAAGTGGATGTTGACCGACGTGCTCGTCTGTACCTTATCATCATATTCGGGGGCATCCTGTTCCCGAACACATTGGGTTCCCATGTGATCTTGAGTTATTTGCCGTTTCTGGAGCATTTGGGCGAGTTGGGATGTTACAGTTGGGGTGCTGTTGTTCTGGCTTACATGTATCAAGGATTCTGTTGATTGTCTATAGGCGCGAGGACCGATGTGGCTGCATTTTGCCCGCTCCTCCAGGTACTATATTTAAGTCTGTGTAATTTTATTCTAAATATAGCTTTTTGAAACGAACATCCTTATAAAATATTTTTTTAATGACCCTTTCAAATATGGGTGTGGACTAGGATGAGACCTTTTCAGCCCATAGCTGCTGACCCTCCGCTCTACTGTATTGATGAGGCGATGTCATACGCCCGGAGATGGACGAGAGGTGTTATCCGAGATGCGGATACACACCACAGTATTCTCCCGTTCAGGGATCAGCTAGTGTCACGACCCAGCTAGGGGCCGCGACGGGTACCCGGAGCTAGTTACCGAGCACCGCTCACTCTACTACTTATCTTGCTCATTTAATATTCTTTTATCAATTTACATACCAGTTGTAGGAAAATCATAATTAAACAAACATAAATACTTTATATACAATTGCCTTTTGGCCATCAAAATAATATACACGCATATGAAAACGTCTTGTGAGACCATTTAACCCACACTGCGTATCTACGAGCCTCTACTAACATACTGTATATACATGGACGGAACAAGACTCCGTCGTGCCCAAAATATACATATATACCAAAAGGATAATCCTAAGCACCTCCGGACGATGGAGTGCTTTCAATCAGCTGACTGCTACTGAGGATCTGGGCCAAGCTCCCCTCTCTGTCTACCTGTGGACATGAACACAGCGTCCGAAGAAAGGACGTCAGTACGAATGTTGTACTGAGTATGAGAAGCATAAACAATGAAAGAAAACATCAACAATATAGTGATAACATCAACGTGAAATATCTGGATCTGTCTGATAATCATAAAGGAAATCATGCGTGCCATCTTACTCATACTCATCCTCATAACATATATGCATCATATGCAAGCTGCCCGTCCATGTTGGAACGGTGTGATAATCAATAATATTAGCCCGCGTCCAGGCCTCCCGCGTCCGGGGTACCATCTCATGCCGCCCACTAGTGGTGTCTGCCCATGCCCGAAGGTCATGGTGTATCCGTATAGCTGCCCGCCTTGGCGGTGACTGCCCGACCAACTAGGCACGGTGTGAAATGCTCATGTCATGCTTATCATAAAATGCTCATAATAATAATATACTCATCATAAAATACTTATCTCATTGTAATACATGCATAAGGCTCAAGATCAACTTTACTCTATCGGGGTGACGTAAGGTCGTGATCCCCCGATTACATTATGGAACAACTATTGATACTCTGCCTCACCTTGAAGGAACTAGTACATAAGGTGAGTGTAAGCGATAATTAACATCATCATTATACTAGCATCATCATATCGTATTCCTCATCTTATATAGACATTAAGGAGTTAGACTCTTAGCCTTTCGGACTATAGGAACTCATGAAGAGAATAGGAATTTCGTGCTACAAGATTCATGCCATCAGAAAGAAGGGACTAGCCTCACATACCTTGGTCGTTTAGCTAAGATATCGCTCACTCGTTCTCCTTCAATATCGCTTCGTTACCTTCATAAAGAATTCATATCAACATTAGCATACTAACTACAAGAACGCGTCGCTAATTCTAGGAGAAGTCGGACAGCGCTTCTCTTGTTTATACTATTTTCCCATGTTTTATATTAACTCCCAACATTCATAGCATTACTCACAATATCGAAATCAACAATCGTCGTTTACGTACATTTAGCAAAATCCACCATTTTCCTCCAATTTCCCTCATAATTAGCCTTATGACTCGTCCTTGCAATTTCATGCGTTTAACGCTTGTTTCATGATATAAACATCATTTATAACGTATTTGTACTCACAACACTCCAATATTCGTAGTTCAATTCCACTATCATTCATTCATGTCACTATTCACTTAATAATGACCCATTTCTATGTTCTTCTACATTTCAAGTGTCTAAGCCTTTCAATGCCTTGAACAACATGAATATATCATGGAACTTACCTTGGATGTTGGTTGAACAAGTCTTGAGTTGCAATACTTCACTTTGGACAAAACCCTAGTTTCACCTTCATGGGAATTACTTGACTTAGATGATCCCTTGGTGTGTTCTTGCACTTGATTTCATAGGTTTTGTGTTGTTGATCTTTAGCTTTCCCTTGATTCTCTTGGATTCTTATGGAGGAAGTATTTGGAGAGTTCTAGAGTGTTCTTGAGTTGTATGAATGAAGAATGGAATAAAATGAGGCCTAAGTTCCTTTTAATAACTCAAAAGCTGATGTTTAATGAATTTTTGTCGGGATGAACAGTGGTCGTAAACTGCAGTTTACGGACCGTATTTTGATTTACGGGTAGTCCACTGTGGTCGTATTTAAGCATTCCAAAAACAGAGAGTTTGGCTGGTGGACATGGCAGTTTACGACCTGGTTTACGGTCCGTAAACCAGTTTACGGGCCGTATTCTGGGTCGTTTTTAACCATTTCAACACTTAACAGAAACTTGAGATTTTTGACGCAATGAAAGACGATTGCACTATACGACCACTGGGTGAAAAATTTTCTGCAACTTTATTATTTCCAAAAATGCAAAATTAGCCATTCCCGACTTAGTAAAACACCATACACTCAAGTCCTTCATTGTTCTACTCATCACACAAGTACGGAAAAATTTCCGAGGTGTAACAGCTAGATCGCATGACGTCGGACACAGTAAGTTTTTTTGATTTAACATTAGTATGTTATTTTTTTCCCTACTATTTTAGTCTTTTATTGTTAACTAATTCAATTCTTTTTACAGGCTTTTATATGGTCGCCGTATGATCAGATTTTGGATCAGCTGCTGGCGTTTTGTAGGGTTGGTGAGCCCTCGTGGAGGTCGAGGTGTCTGTTGATACATATGAATATCGTTGAGGATCACGCGCCCGATCGCGTCTTATGACAATTCGGTCATGTACAGAATTTACCTAAGCAGGCTACTTGGGAGCACGACCATTATACACAGGACGAGCATACGGCCGTCACTGATGCATGGCGGGCCTTTATGCAGCTTCAGGTCCATCGTTAGAATCAGAGGGTGGGGAAGTAGAGGTGGTCGGACATGCGACTCCGGTCCAGAGGTACATGCAGTGGTACACGCGGATCACTCACAACTTGATTGGCAACCTCGCGAGGCCTCGTGCAGATGGCCGAGGATATGCAACACTCGCAGGACAGTATGAGGCATTGGTAAGTTTTATTAGTCTTAAAATTAATTAATCGTTTTATATATTACGTTACAAATTTATTGAATCATTAATATTTATAAACAAATGCAGTTATGAACCGTACAGAGGATGTGCTGGGAGAGCTTGGACTATATGGATGCCCCCGAGACAGCGGGATATGCAGCACGGATGGTTCAACTAGCCGAGGGTGGTATGCTACAGGCCCAGGAGCTCGGACGTCTCGACGAGCGTGTTCCAGAGGTCTCGCATCAGGCAATAGATAGTCGTAGTCGTGGTCATGCCAGAGGGGTTAGTGGCAGAGAGACTGGTGGCCGAGATGGTAGGGCCAGAGGGGCAGGTCACAGAGAGGGTGGGACCAGAGGGGGTGGTGATCTAGTAGATGAGCCTGACGACCATGCACCAATTCCAGCACCAGCCCAGCAGCCTTCGTCGACTTCAGAGATCCCGTCGACTTTTTATCGGCCGTCGACTTCAGAGCATCCGTCGACACCTGTATATACGCCGAATTTATTTTCAGATCACATGTTCTGGCCATCGCTTGCACAGCCGCCAGTTCGTCATCCATAGGGTGAGCGGCCAACTCGTGATCTATAGGGTGGCACAGAGCTGGACTTCGATTACCTATTCGAGGACTTCGGCATGTCTCCGTGATAAGAATCGGGTTACTTGAATAAAACAAGATTATAATGCGGAAGCAAAAATACGAAGATTAAAGACAAGAATATAAAGATAGGCGAAATTCGAGAATAAAATCCAAATTTCAAGATTAAGTGATGAGAACCCTAATTGATCTTAGTATTCAAAATTAACGGATTAAGACTAATTACAATACTAATAGAGACAATTCAAGAATTTATATCAAAAGGTGATCTAGACCCCTATTTCGAAGAAATTAGAGACAATAATTACTATAAGACTAATTAAATTTTTTAATTTACGAATAAGAACCAAAGATATCAACTTAAAAATTAATCTTACCTCCTGAAGAATGCTTCTTGTAGGGTTGCAAGATAAATCCATAGTCACCACACACAAAGGTGTAAATAAGAGAAACTCTCAATAATAATAATATTTGTCTCCTGAAAATAACAAAATCCACCCCTGTATATAGGGGAAACTTCTCCCAAATAGAATGGGATTAGAATATACTTTTATGGAAATAATTAAATACTAGAACCTAATTAGGATTAAACAAGGAAAGCATGTAAAATAATTGCCAAAAACTATTCCCTATCAAAATAGGAAGCGTTGCCTAATACTAGGGCACTTCAAATGTGAGTTTGCTGCCCTTTTTGTGCAGAATTTCAGCCCTTTTATTGGTCTGATTTTCGGGGTTCCCTTTGGGCTCCATGTGGGCCCCAATCTTCCTCCTCTTAGGCTTGGACTTGGACCATAAAGTATGTGTAGCTTTTAGCCCATTTCTTTTCACAATTCTTGAACTCGTTCTTGGGCTTTTCTTCAATGAAGTATCTTTTTGATTTCCAATTGATGTCCAGCAACCTTGGCTTGCATCTCCTTAGCTTGTGAGCTTGACGACAATCTTCTTAGGGCTTCTATAGCGCCATCCTTGCCCATGGAGATATCACTCCGGCTCCGGGGCCCGCTCAGGCGACCGCTGAGGAACCATCTCAGGAGCCCTCTCACCAGCCATCTTAGGAGCCCGTCGACACACAGATTTGATTGTTTATAATAAAATAATGTATTGAATTAATTGTTTATATGTTATTTTATGTTTAGTTTGGCATAAAACTAAATTAAATTGTTTATATGATATCTCAGGTTCATTCTTCTGAGCCTGTGGAACCGTCTCCTACTCCGGCACTGTCACACCCCGATCTTACTAGGGTGTGATGGGCACCCGACCCTTACTTAGGGCCGAGCGAACCCTCTGACCCTTAGTGCACACATAATCTTTTGGATTTTTAAATCAAATAAAGATGAAATACATAGTACAACTTTCAGAAATATTCTTTTTCGTTGTTCCCAATCAAACAAAATCTGTAATCATATGGAATTCACATCATAACACAAAATGACACATCGGCTGATGGAGCCGCTTACAGAACTGACATTCTATACCCACGACTCTGTCTGCAAAGTCTCTAACATCAATCAGAAATCATAGCACGTATACTCTGACTCGGCAACACTCCAGGAGCAAATGAAGCTTGCCATCTCCGCTGGAACATCTTCTATAACAGCTTCAACTCATCTGGGTGTACCTGCGCGGCATGAAACGCAGCCCCCGAAGAAAGGGGGTCAGTACGGAATATGTACTGAGTATGTAAAGCATGGGATACATAAAACAGAACCATAATCGGAACAACGGTACAAAAAGTAAGTACATTAGCCAGAATACCAAAGTACTTATTTTCCGAACGTAAATCATGCATACCGATGTCATATGTCCGAAGAAGTACAGAGAATGGGTAAATCATCCAGAGTACCAAAATGTTTACTTCCCAAACACAGATCATGCATGCCGACATCATATGTCATCATATACATATACATATAACAGATCCCGGCCCTCTAGTGAGGGACGCGGTGGATGGAGTCATCATGTATGCTGACATCATATATCATATATGCATATAACAGATCCCGACCCTCTAGTAAGGGACGCAGTGAACAGAATCATCAATGCATGTCAAAATCATATATCATATGTGCATATAACAGATCCCGGCCCTCTATTGCGGGATGCGGTGAACAGAATCATCATATGCCATCCTGGCCGCCACCCCCATATCATCATATACATATGTACATATAACAGAACCCGACCCGCAAGGGAGAGGGACGCGGTGAACAATGCAGAGGAAGTCGCACGATAACAGAACCTGGCCCGGGGCGCAGTGAAGGACATACTGAGGCTTGCACGAACAGAGTAGTGCGAAACCACATGCACATAAATCAAGACTCGATAGATACGTACACTTACCGACATCTGAAGGCTCAGAAACAAGTTTCGGGTCAATCCGATTTAGTATAAGAAAGTTATGAGCGTTTGAAGTACAGAACCCTCTACGAACGTTTCAGAAGCCATTTTTGGAAAATCAAAGCAACAATCATATCAAGTACCTTTCGGATATCGTTACGGATCAAATCAAATAAAGCTTTTGGAACCATATGTACGTATCAAAATATATCAAAGACTCAATGGAATAATCGAACGTGCTAGCATTTGAAAATCAAAACTTTAGTCATATCAATTACCTTTCGAATACCATTCGGAAACATATCAAATAGATCTTCGGACATCATAGATACGCATCAAAACCATATGAAATAGCTTATGGAAATCAAGAACGTTAGCCATCCTAGTGGCTCTAAGAATCGGAATTTCTTTGAAATATACATATACTTTGTCATGTTGGTTTCACAAAGATCATGCCAAAAGAAAGAAAGGATAAGCCTTACATACCTGTTCCATGTCCAATTAGCTACGCTTATTCGTCCAATCTTGCTAGTCTATATTCAAGAGAATTGACGTAATCATTAGACTCGTTATCATATACTTTGTCTTAGTTCTTCAAATGGATTCATTTATAATCTGCCGAAATTTTGGCAGCATCTCCCCTGTAAATACACCATCCCCGAGAATCCAACTCGGTCAAATCAACAATCAACAATCCGAGAATTCAACTCGGCCAAATTATCAACAACATTACCAACAATCATACTAAAAACTTCAACAATCAATCCAAAATATATTCTAATATTAACAACCTTCGTCACACAATTCAACGGCATTTCATTTATAGTCAATTCAATCACATATATTCAAGCTAACACCAATGATCCCACATTCGAGTATTAATCCGAAATCATTCTAACATGATTCAAGAATACTTCAAACAATTCACATAATATTCAAAACAGCCCAATCAACATACTACTTCACCCGAAACCTTCCAAATTCAACAAAAACAATAGCGACACATTTCCTTCTTTCAAATTCAATCACAACAACCCAACTTACAATCTTCCAAACATATGTCTCACTTTCAAATTCATGAATTATATTTACAACCTACACATTAGCAACTCTATTCTTATAATTATAAGGAACCATACTACTATCACATTAACTTCTTCCATAATCCACAAACGATTACAACTTCATTTCAATTCATCAAACCTTCATTTTCATCATGAAATCCACAACTATAACAATCAACTCATCATATCTACACAACACTACTCCTATTCGACCATCACTTGCACACACATATTTCATGAATTTCATCCATTTCTCAATACTACAACATGCATAAATCATCCCTAACACAAGTAAAAGAAGATTGAACACATACCTTTCTCCACACATCTCTTTACTCGGCTAGGGTGTATATTGCACCAATGAATGGTTTGCTTGCTTCAACAACCACCCCATGTTAATTAGGGCCTTCAAATTAGTTGGAATACTAGAAGAAAATATTTTTTCTTGATCAACTCCATAGAGCCAATTTTCCTTAGCCATGGCCGAATGGCTCTTTAATTTTTCTTGAAGTTTCTTGACTTTTGGAGATGAAAAATATGTCTTGCTTTGGCCACCTCTCTCCATATATATATACTTGCTCCTACAAATAAAAATATAGACACATGGCCATGGGGTGGGACCCACACCTTAAGTCACACGGCCAAAATGGCCTTTTCAAGAATTTTCTTGAAAATTTTGTAAAATTCCCGTTTTGCCCCTAGCCTTCCTCAATATTACCATGAACCTTCTTGTGAATTTCCCTTTTTACCCTTAGCCTTTCCCAATATTTCCATGCCAATAATATTCATAAACAACTTGTGTATTAAACAAGATCAAAACATAGCCTCGCCCTTAACTTCTCACAATTATCTTGAATTATCCGAACGTACAAAATACGGGCTATAACAGGCACCATCTACATCTCCGGCTCCGGGGCCCACTCAGGAGACCGCTGAGGTGCCAGCTCATGAACCCTCTAAGGAGTCCTCTAGCCAGCCATCTCAGGAGCCTGTCAACACGCAGGTTTGATTTTGTACAATAAAATAATGTATTTATTAATTGTTTATATGTTATTCCATGTTTAGTTTAGCATAAATCTAAACTAAATTGTTTATATGTTATTTCAGGTTAATTCTTCTACGCCTGTGGACCTGTCTCCTATTGAGATTGAGTCGTAGCTCACATTTCGGCCACCGTCGTCTCCCATAGGAAGCATGTTTTAAACAAGCCCCCAAGGAAGGGAACACGGGATGATCACGCCATACAGTATGCACATATTAAGAGGAAGAAGGGGGATGGAGATGATGGTGAGGGTGGTAGGGGTGGTGGAGTTTGCCTTAGGACTAAGGTTATTCTAAAGGCTCCCACATGTGGGACCTAGGGGGATGGAGATTGTGTATTTGTAAATAAAAAGTACATTTTATGTTAATATTTTTTTTGGTATTATTTTTTTAATGATAATTAGTTATCTTAGTTTTTATTGTCGTTTAATAATAACTCGTGCGACATCCTAAACTAATCAAAATTCTATAAAATAAAACACTTAAACCTAAAGATAACAAGTTTCTAAACAAAACAAAATTTACTTCGGGGCACTTTACAACCCCTAAAACGACGATCCAAACGTATAGGTACACTTGATGTGTTGAGCCTACATTAATGTTCGTAGAAAAAGATATCAGGTTCTATGTAAAATATTGATATTCCGGTGTTTTTAAACATGTCTAATCTTTGGTCAAAGTACGCAAAAAACGTGAATTTCAAAACTTTTGGCCAATGGATAAAGGGCTAGGCGATTTATTAAATAGCTATTGCGCACTAATTTAGTGCGCACAAGGTACTTCCGTCACTTTTTTTTTAATTGGAGTATTTTGGTACCTCCGACCACTTTTTGGGTCATTTTAAGTTGCGGCCTCTATGTACTCTAGTCATGTTAGTACGTTTATTTTAGATCTTATACTTTTTTGAGTCTTTAGCTATATTAGTAATGTCAGTAGAAAATATATAAAATTTTAATAATTTTATTATTATTTTGTATAATATTACCATAAGATTAATTTAATTGTCAGCGAATTCAATGAATATATAATTGGGACTCAGGCATAAAAGTAAATTTTGCACAAAAATCTGGTGCAACATTTACATGGCAAGTTGGTTGATTTTCTAAGAAATAAATTTGATTAGCTTTCCGTCCCTTTTTCCCTATTGCACTGTAGCAAGCGTTCCATATTTTAATCACCCTTCTATCTGATATCCACATTGATCATTAAAGGTAAGTGGTTCTGGGATAATGGGCAACTAGTCAGGAAAAGGTAGTATAATCATGGAAAAAGGGTCATATTTACCCCTCTACTATGTGAAAAGGATCACATTTACCCTCAATTATAGTATCAGTACAGTATACCTCCAACGTTATAGAAGTGGTTCAAATATACCCCTCTTCCGTTAAGTTGTCCAAGGTGGACGTTTACCCCACGTGGCATTGAAATTTTGATGAGGTGGACGTCACGTGGCATGCCACCTTACAACCCCAACCTATTTACACCCTCCCCTCCACTTCTTCTTCCACCATTAACACCTCCTCCCCCTCCACCATTACTACATCAAAATTTCAATGTCACCATCAACACGACAACACCACCATAACTGAGCGAAAGTGGAGATGATGTATAAAACTGGTTCCTTTGACTATTTGGAAGATGCATAACTATGATAGTAAGTTGCAACAATTTGATGGGAAGGGCAACAAAGTTTCTCGGTCGGAGAAGAGGGCTAGGGGTGGCGGTCGGGGAAGAGGGCTAGGGGTGGGGAGGGGGTTAAGGGAGCTTCTAGGTTGAGAGTAGGGTCTTGAACATTGGGACTTTAACGGGAAAGTCCATAGAGCTAGTTAAGATTCTTAAGAAGAGGATGATTAATATTGCTTGCGTCCAAGAGACTAAATGGGTAGGACCTAAAGCTAAGGATGTGGACGGGTATAAGCTCTTCTCGGGTAAGTCGGGGGACAGGAATGGGGTAGGCATCTTAGTTGATAGTGAGCTAAGGGATCAGGTGATAGAGGTTATAAGGGTCAATGACAGGTTGATGGTGATTAAGTTGGTCGTTGGAAGGTTCACCTTAAACATTATTAGTGCTTACGCGCCGCAAGCGTGCTTGGACGAGGAGGAAAAAAGGCATTTTTGGGAGGATTTGGATGAAGTGGTGGGAGGTATACCACCTACTAAGAAGTTATTCGTAGGAGGATATTTCAATGGACACATTGGGTCTGTTTTGAGGGGTTATGATAATGTGCATGGGGGTTTTGGCTTTGGAGACAAGAACGGAGGAGGAGTCTCACTTCTGGATTTCACTAAGGCTTTTGGTTTGGTGGTAGCCAACTCGAGTTTCCATAAGAAGGAGGAGCACTTGGTAACCTTTCTTAGCTCTGTGGTTGCGACGCAGATAGACTTTTTGCTCCTTAGAAAGGATGATAAATGTCTCTGTAAAGACTGCAATGTCATTCCGAGTGAGAATCTTACGACCCAACATAAGCTATTGGTGATGGATTTGGAGATAAAGAGGAAGAAGAAGAAGAGGGTCGCCGATGACCCGCCGAGGATCAGGTGAGGGAGTTTGACTCTGTCTAGTGCCCAAGAATTAGGGGAGAAGTTGATGGCTTTAGGGGCGGGGGAGAGCAGGGGAGATGCGAGCAGTATGTGGTATAGGACAACTAGTTGCATTAGAGAAGTAGCTAGAGAGGTTCTGAGAGTCTCAAGAGGTCGCCGTGGTGGGCACCGAGGGAATTGGTGGTGGAATGGGGAGGTCCAAGGTAAAGTGGAAGCAAAGAAGAAGGCGTATGCGAAACTGGTAGACAGCAAGTATGACGAAGAGAAGCGGACGAATAGGGAAGAGTATAAGATGGCGAGAAAGGAGGCGAAGTTGGCGTTGTCGACAGCGAAAAACGACAGCGTTTGAACGCCTTTATGCAGAACTAAAGGACATAGCTGGGAATAAGAAGTTGTTTAGGCTTGCCAAGGTGAGAGAGAGGAAGGCACGCGACCTGGATCAAGTGAAGTGCATCAAGGACGAGGATGGCAAAGTGTTGGTGGAGGAAGCTCTCATTAGATGGAGATGACAGTCATACTTCCATAAACTCTTGAACGAAGAAGGGGACAAAGACATTGTGTTAGGAGATTTGGGGTACTCTGAGAGGCATCGTGATTGTGGTTATTGTAGGAGTATAAGGGTCGACGAGTTTAAGGGTGTTATTCGTAGGATGTGCAGGGGAAGAGCGACCGGACCCGACGAGATTCCTGGAGAATTTTGGAAGAGTGCAGGCAGGGCAGGCTTGGAGTGGCTGACTGGGTTGTTTAATGTCATTTTCAAGACGGTGAAGATGCTCGAAGAATGGAGGTGGAGTACAATGATTCCTTTGTACAAGAACAAGGGCGACATTCAAAGCTGCAACAACTATAGAGGTATCAAGCTGCTAAGCCATACTATGAAAGTGTGGGAAAGGGTGGTACGGATGGGGGTGAGGAGAGGCGTGCCTATTTTAGAGAACTAGTTTGGATTCATGTCGGGGCATTCTACTACTGAATCCATTCATATTGTTAGGAGATTGGTGGAGTAGTATAGGGAGCGGAAAAGGGACTTGCACATGATATTCATCGACCTAGAGAAAACTTATGATAAAGTGCCAAGAGAGGTTCTGTGGAGATCCTTGGAGGCTAAAGGTGTACCTGTGGTGTACATTAGAGCGATCAAGGACATGTATCATGGAGCCAAGACCAGGTTAAGGACTATAGGAGGAGACTCGGAGCACTTCCCAGTTCTGAGGGTTTGCATCAGGGATCAGCTCTTAGCCCTTTTTTATTTGCCTTGGTGATGGATGGATTGACGCGACAAATTCAAGGTGAGGAGCCATGGTGTATGTTGTTCGCAGATGACATAGTCTCGATTGATGAGACTCGTAGCGAAGTTAACTCTAAGCTAGAGGATTGGAGACAGACGTTAGAGTCTAAAAAATTCAAGTTGAGTAGGACCAAGACAGAGTACTTGGAGTGCAGGTTCAGTGGCGCCTCAGGAGGCTGACGTGGAAGTGAAGCTTGGTACCCAGGTCATCCAAAAGAACGGAAGTTTTAAGTATCTTGAGTCTATTTTACAAGGAAATGAGGATATTGACGATGATGTCACACATCGTATTGGTGCAGTATGGTTGAAATGGAGGCTCGCTTCCGGAGTGCTGTGTGACAAAAAAGTGCCACCAAAACTTAAGGGCAAGTTCTACAAAGTGGTGGTTAGACCGACTCTGTTGTACGGGGCAGAGTGTTGGCCACTCAAGAACTCTCACGTGCAGAAGATGAAAGTCGCGGAAATAAGAATGTTGCGGTGGATGTGTGGGCACACTAGGAGAGATAGGATTAGGAATGAGGACATCCAGGACAAGGCGGGAGTGGCATTGTTGGAGGAAAAATGCGGGAAGCGAGGCTGAGATGGTTTGGGCATGTGAAGAGGAGAGACATAGATACCCCAGTGCGGAGGTGTGAGAGGTTGGCTATGGACGGTTTTAGGAGAGGTAGAGGAAGGCTAAAGAAATATTAGGGGGAGGTGATTAGGCAGGACACGACGCAGTTTTAGATTACCGAGGACATGACCTTAGATAGGAGGTTGTGGAGGACTCAGATTAGGATAGAAGGCTAGTAGGTAGTCTCGCTTTTCTTTCGCACTAGTAGGCGTAGTTTGCTCAACTTTTTATTGCCCTTTGATTCCTGCTTTTATGTGTTGGGTCTTGTCTTTTCATGTTTTTTATCATGACTTATTTGCTCTTATTATTTCTCATTTTCGCATTGCTTTGATTTGCTTGTCTGTATCTGACTCTTTTCCCTTGTTTCCCCTGTTTTCTTTTGAGCCGAGGGTCTTTCGGAAACAGCATCCCTACCTTTCCAAGGTGGGGGTAAGGTCTGCATACACTTAACCCTCCCCAGACCCCACACTGTGGGATTCAACTGGGTATGTTATTGTTGTTGTTGTTGTTGTATAGGCCTCCCCTAGCTTTGCCGTAAGATAGGCAATGTTTTTCTTCTCTATAGGAAGAAACGTTCTTTTCAAGTATAAATGATTTATAATCTTTCAATGTTTTCTTTCCAGAGAATCTTGCTGCGACAGTACCAATTTAGCTGGGAAAGGTGCACTGCAAGATAACTTGAAAAAAGGAATATCTACTCTAACTGGCTCTGTTCTGGTGCAGATTGCTATTGATCTTTTGCAGAATCTTGGTGTTGATGGTGACAGTAATGGTGGAGGGGGAGGAGCAGGGGCGGAGCCAAGTGGTGGCCAGGGTGTTCACCTGAACAACCTTCGGCGAAAAATTACCATGTATACACAAGGTTAAAATTATTTTTTATGTATAAATAGTAGATGTTGAACCCCTTTGGCTTCCTCATTTCTTACTCTTTTGTATTTTTGAACCCCTTAGTGAAAAATTCTGGCTCCGTCACTGGGGAAGAGGTGTTAATGGTGGAAAAGAAGGGGATGGGAGGGTGTAAATAAGTTGAGGCTGTAAGGTGGCATGCCATGCGACATCCACCTCATCAAAATTTTAATGCCACGTGGGGGTAAACGTCCACCTTGGACAACTTAACGGAAGAGGAGTACATTTGAACCACTTGTATAACGTCGGGGTATATTTGTACCGATACTATAACGAAGGGCAAATGTGATCCTTTTCACATAGTAGAGGGGGTAAATATGACCCTTTTCCCTATAATCATTTATATGCCCCTTTTGAAATACAGGGAGACTTCTCTAATATGTCAGATCAAATGGCAAATTTTTCGTATCAAACACAAAGATGAAGAGGCAATAATAAATTATTTCCCCGTTTTTGGTTAAAGTTGAACGAATCTTCATTTTATAAATCACCTAAGATTAGAAGCGCACCTTCCATTATTATACCAAGAAAGCATACATCCTTAATCATTATTTGATCAAAATGCGAATCATTGTAACTCTTTTAGCTGGATCAGGCCCTACGCACAAGATAAAAACAAACAATGGGATCGTTTTGTTATGGGAAAAAAGAAAATTATTTCAGTATAAAATTTAATATTACTTTATACCATATTTAGTTGATATTTCATTTTTGGTAAAAGAGACAACTGATATAATTTTATAAGCAATCTAAAATAATATCATATCGGATCCAACATAGGATAAGGTTTAGCTTTATGGAATTGAAACATCTAAAACACGAGAATATTTTTTTTTATTTTTATAACAGTGATATTTAAGCTAACTTGCATGCAACTTAATTATTTTTTACACGATACCTAAGATTTTCTGCCGATACAAATATCGATAACTCTAGCTACACATACTTGGACATGAGAAAAAAAAGAAGAAAACAGTCTTGATATCTTTCAACTATTTGTTTTCTTTAAAATAAGCATAAATTGTATTATAATCGTATAGTTCATCTCCTATGCAACGACTTATGATTTGACTATCACAGATTTAAGTTTAAAATTCTATCACAATCACATTATATTATAGTATTAGAAATTTTAACGCATGTATCGAGCCTAAAGCTAATTTTAGCACTACATTCGTCTGTGTATAACTTTGTTCGCGAAATATATGACCCCCTCAATTAAGGAGCCGTTTAGACATGATTTAAAATCATGAGATAAAATCATGTTTGGACATGCAATTTGAATTTCTTAAGTTGTATTTTTTTATAGACATAAAAACCCCACAAGTTGTGAAAACTATCAAAACTTTCTCAATTGTTATGCAATCTTACCAAATGAGCAAGTCATAGTTCATAACAAAATTAATATGCTACTAGAAGGTCTTTCTAAAAAATACAACATCAATTGATCAAACTTTAGTTCAATAAAAAGGAATATTTAACATGAATAGTAATGTAACTACTCTTTAATATAATCCTCTCACATGGTATGAACACGATTGATAGAAGTTAATGAGGTTGGTAAATAGTTAGTGGGAGTAATTGTTAAAAATATCTACCAACTTATGGGTCTTTTTTTACAAAATATAAAGTTATAAAGTTATTAAACGCTGATTTCATCTCATGACTTGAAGTCATGACATCAAATCGCATGTCCAAATGCTTACTAAGTAGGCTTTTGGACAGGTGATTTGAAACCATGAAATGAAATCGGCGTTTGGACATGCATTTCATCTCATGATTTCAAACTATGGTTTGAAATCCCAAATCATCCAAAAAGGCATGATTTGGGGTTTCAAATCATGGTTTAAATTCTTTTAAATATAAAACTTAACCCATAAGTTTATATTATGTAAAAAAAGACCCATAAGTTGGTAGATATTTTTAACAATTACTCCTACCAACCTTTATTTATGTCTATCATGTGGGAGAATTATATTAAAGAATAGTTACATTATTATTCATGTTAATTTTTTTTTTATTAAAATAAAGTTTGATCAATGGATGTTGTATTTTTTAGGAAGGCCTTCAATAGCGTATTAATTTTGTTATGAACTATGACTTGCTCATTTGGTAAGATGTATAAGAATTGAGAATATTTTGATAGTTTTCACAACTTGTGGAGTTTTTATGTCTATAAGAAAAATAATACTTAAGGAATTCAAATTGCATGTCCAAACATGATTTCATCTCATAATTTTAAACCATGTCCAAACGGCTCCTAAATAGGGTAAAGCACAATGGAAAAGAAAAAGGAAAAAAAAAAGAAAAACAGAGAAGAGGTGGAATCTTGGATAAAGGGACATTTGCTCTTTGCCCCTTTTCTTTACTCAAAGCCCCAACTCTTCTTCAGAGTTAGAGTTCCTTCTGTACTCAGCTATATGTCACCATATCCCACTGTACTTTGTGACCTGTGAATAGCAGACATGGCTCGGAGATCTACAAATTGCAAATGGGTCACTGCATTCTTGGTGTTGCTAGCTTGCTCAGCGGCTGGACAAGTTCAAGACGGTACGTTCTCATTATTCCCTCTTTGTAGCTCAAGTAGCTTGCATATTGCAAACAGTTGACATGACCGAGTTGGTCTAAGGCGTCAGATCAAGGTTCTGGTCCGAAAGGGTGTGGTTCAAATCCCACTCTCAACATTTATTCCAATATATTTTTTTTTTTTTTAAAACAGCTTGAAATTGCATGCTTTCTCTGTGATGAGATCTGATAAAATATTCTTGCATTACTTTTTTACTTCAATGTCCAATTAAATTAGTAAACAAATAGTACTAGCTAGCTAGTCATTTCTAAATGGTGTCTGAAATATTCCATCCTTGCTGTTTATTTGTGTTCTGTAATTATAATCAGCTCGTTAATGTTAATTGTGATAAATTTGTCTGTAATGAATCATGATAGTACTTCATGAGCTTAGTATCCAACATACAATTCGACCATATGGAGGAGGAGGGTATGGTAATCGGGGTGGTAGAGTGGAATTTGAACTTATTTTCATAAAGAAACAGTAATATTATACTCGATGTAATATGAGGACCAGTGGACCACCACTGGTTGAATATATTTGTTTTGTGTTTTCTAATTTTTAATGTATACTCCATCTTATTCAATATGTGAATTTTTGAATACGACATTTAAAAAAGAATGAAATTTTTGAAATTTGTGATTTAAAATAAGTCTTGAATATTTGTGTGGCTGTAAATCATTTCATAAAATGAATTTATTTCCAAATTAGGAAAGAGGTCATTCATTTAACATGAACTAAAAAGAAAATCGATTCACATAAATTGAAATAGAGGGAATGTGGAATATATGCTTTGGGGTTGCCACTCAACAGAATGACACCTAAGCGTGTGGCGTAAAATTCCATTAAGTCGGTGAAAACCGCGTCCAAGTTCAAATTGTTGCAGAAACAAAATACTTCTCTCTCGCTCTCCCATTTTATATGAGGTTTTGATCGGATAAAAAATTTAAGAAATAAAGGTAAATCTTTTAAAACTTATAAATGAAAACAAATTATAGAAATTTGTGTGGTAGAAATCATTTCATTAAAAGCAAAAAGGTACATTTAAAGTTGACTTGTTACTAAATATAATTTTTTTTTCTTTTTTGACAAATTAAAAGAAAAAAAGAGTGAAGGAGTAGTATTGTATATGAGTTTTTCTCATCTTCTGAAATGTGTGGCAGAGTTGTCGATTTATCTATGTTGGTAAAAAGTAACAACATAATCCGTGCTCACCACCCTTGTTTAAAAAAATAAGAAAACCGTAGGTGTCACGAGCCCTTTTTATAAGTACAAAACTACGTAAATTTGGGCCATCATGCAGAAAGTCGGCAAGCTTATGACTGATGCTGACTAAAACGTTGTGTTTTTCATTTAGCATTTTGTCATATATATTGTCCACATTCTTCTAATGCAGACATGACTTCTTGAGTCATTTATTATACTCTGTTTGAGAATTTTCATACAGTATTATGTTTTGTTTCTTCACATTAAGTATTGTGTGTGTGTGTTATGCTATTCATTTAAACTAACACGGAATAGAGGTGCGACCAACTGAATTTAAATGCCTTTGCTCGTTTAATCCTTTCATTTCATAAAGAGGATGTTATTGCAGTAAAATGGAAATATTTAATCAAATCTTAAAGGGAAGAAGTTTATATTTGCGTAACAAAGTTTCGGAAGATTAAGACTGCTTCTTTTTAATTACTCCGTGCTTGAAATTCACTGACGTAAATAAATAAGCTTATTGCCGAATAAGTCCACTAAATAAACATGCTGCCAAATTTGATACATTTGATAAAGAGTAAAAGATTTCATGTCACTTTTGCACCATTACCTCTCCATGGTGATGTGACTACTCATTTGGCTAAAGCTTAAGTGGAAACATACTGCTCAATTTTGATTGGGAATACAAAGGTAGAAGATGTTTTGTGCAGTATATTGCACTATTTTTTGTGGGTTTCGAGAGAATAAGTAGAGGACACATCAGGGGTCGTTTGGTACAAGATATAAGGAGGGATATCTCATTTTTAAATATGAGTTTCATTTTATACTTTGTTTAATAGAATCTGAGATAAATTTATACCTTCTACCTAATAAAGTATAAAATGAAGCCCAAACTTAGAGATGAAATATTCACTTTATCCCATTAACCTTGTAATTATTTTATTCCACCTCTAAAATGGGATAAATTAATCTAGGAACAAAGGAATAATTTAGTACGCCTAGCAAATAACCCCTAAGTTAATAGGTCCTTTTAACTGTTCATCTTGGTTTCTATTCATGCTTTCATGACAATTCCTCACTGGTTGGGCCGGGCCCTTATCTCATAGGGGAAAGTTATAAAATACAAAAGTAAAAGAAAGGATCATCATTGCAAGTGCATAAAACTTGCTGGTACTACCTATTAGCTACTGAAATTCAGAAATAACTTAACTTATATTTTTTTCTTTTATATTGAATGAGATAATTTATAGACATCTAAATTTTTATGGCTTGAAGTAACTTATAAATTTAAGAAATTTTTATTATTTTCGTTAAATTCTTCTACGATCAATCAAAGTGTATCATATAAATTGAAACGAATGAATATTATGCAATGAAAAATGATGTATAATTTGTAATATGATATGATAATACTCCATCTATCCCAATTTATGGGATACTTTTCGTTTTTCGAGAGTCAAATTGACTAAATTTTGAAGCTAAATTGGATTAGATTAACTTAATATTTTAAGATGAAAATTTATATATTTGAAAACCACATGAAAAGTACTATAATTTACAACTTTTCTCATATCAATTTGGGGGAAAAAATACATCTTAAAATATTGGTCAAAGTTTTTACAGTTTGAATCTCGGTAAACGAAAAGTGCCGCATAAATTGGGACAGAGGGAGTAATAAAGAACTAATTATACAAATATTGTTAAATGTATTTTGTTCTTTAATACTCTTATTAGTTTTACTACTACTAAATTGAATATTCTTAACATATTAGAAATGATTCAAAAATTTGATCCAATAGGTGGAAGGAGGACATTATCTATCAATTTCTAATATGTTACGGATATATTTGACCTCATAGATGAAATGAGGGACATTTTTGAACCATTTCTAATACGTTAGGAATATTTTTGATCATTTTCCAAATTTAAAATAAAACTATGCTTGGTAGTAATGATATAGATTTTTTATATTCGAACACAAAGGTGGTAGTACTAGTCCTTAGGTTTTATACGAGAAACTAAAAGTTACAATGCTACTCTGTTATACAGAGACTACATCATTTAATACTACAGATTAACTATGACCCATTTTATATTAATTATGTAATTATTTTCGCGTTCGACCTTTTGGAGTATTACCGCTCTCACACTTAAATGAAAACATTTTGGGGACTCAAATTGAAAAAAGAAAAATTATACCATCGCCATAGCTGCCTGACATTGTCTATATCTAATTTCTACTACATTTCAGTTTACATATGATAGTTTGATTGGATACGAAATTTAAGATTTTTTTTTTTTTTTTGTAAAATTTTGTGAGCTCAAACTAAGACATGTACCAAACATTTAATCTTATGGTCTTCAACATGTCATGTTAAATAAAAAATAAGACAAATAAACTGAAACAAAGGGAGTAATTACGTTCTTCACTGTGCAGGTCCGTTAGTTAACGGCAATTTCGAGATACCTCCATCAGGCGGATTCTCCACAGGAAACGGATTTTTCGAGGGAACACTCGAAATTCCAAATTGGAAAACAAACGGAACAGTAGAGCTTGTAGAATCAGGGCAAAAACAAGGTGGAATGATCCTCATAGTACCACAAGGTATGTTGGAAATATAAAACGGGTCGTTGATAATATCAACAGAGAAGATGAAACAGGAAGATAAACATTTAGCTCACTTCATATTCATTAGTGAAACCCACTCTTATTTAAAATGATCACAAAAGAAGTATTTATAGGTGCTAAATGATAGTTCTAACCTCAACGCAACTAAATTGTTTCATAGTACACATACTAATAAACTTTTCGCACATTGAAAATATCAAATCCATGCATCTAGATTTCCTAATAGTTACATGACTAACATCAAACACACTCTTTGTCTCAAATTATTTGTCACGGTTATTAGAAATAGTTGTCTCAAAGTATCTGTCATTTTAGAAGTTCAAAGCACAATAATTATTTTTTCTCATTGTACCCTCAGTAGAATGTTGTCATTAGTTGAGATAATACATAGATAGAGTGAACATTTAATGAAGAGAGATTATAACTTAGATATAAATAAGGATAAAGTTAGTCAAATACACCTCCTAATTAATATTCCCTCCATTTCATTTTATGTAAATCTATTTGACTGAGCACAGAGTTTAAGAAAGAAGAGAATATTTTTAAACTTGTGGTGTTAAATGAGTCATAATATATATTATGTGTGGCTATAAATCATTAAAGATAAATTGTTTTACAAATATAGAAATATGTCATATAAATATTTTTACAAATATAGAAATATGTCATTCTTTTTTGCGCAGACTAATAAGAAAATATAGATTCACATAAATTGAAACAGAGAGAGTATTTCTTAATAGGCGTGTAAAACAAAAAGAGAGTTAAAACGACAAATAATTTAAAACGATGGAAATGAACATAGACATTTACACATTAACATTTATTATTTTCAACAGGCAAACACGCAGTACGTTTAGGGAACGACGCCGAATTAAGCCAAGATCTCAAAGTTGAAAAAGGCTCTATTTATTCAGTGACATTCAGTGCAGCTCGCACATGTGCACAGTTAGAGTCACTGAACGTGTCTGTTCCACCTGTATCACAGACCATTGATCTTCAGACTCTTTATAGTGTCCACGGCTGGGATTCTTACACGTGGGCATTTCAAGCTGAAGAAGATGACGTGGCTGTCGTTTTTAAGAATCCTGATATGGAAGATGACCCAACTTGTGGGCCCATTATTGATGATATTGCTATCAAGAAGCTTTTCGTTCCAGATAAGCCCAAAGGTAAGTCAACTCTACTCTATGATCATTTATTTGGGCCTGCTTATAAGCCCATTATCTTACTGTGTTATAGTAGGAAATATATGAATAATTAAGAGAAACTTACAAAAATAACTATATTTTAGGAGTTGTTAACGAACTGTAGCTACCTTTTACCGATTAACGTTTTGTAGCTAGTTTTTAGGACAATTTGCATGTCTTTGAATACATGGTTTTGCGTATATTAGGGTGTATTTAAATACACAATTTCAAAATACTGTCAGCCAAATACATATGTATACAGATCATTCAACAACACATACAGTCAGAATATATCTAGTTTGTCCAAAAATACAATCAACCAAATATATATATCTTATATTTACACTCAAAAAATGACGAATACACTCAAATAAATTCGGATCTGCAGATACAAGAAATAAAATAAACTCAGATCTGAGATGTATTTGATTGTATTCGTCATTTTTTGAGTGTATATGTATTGCCTTTGGGTCGAGGCATTACTTATGTGTATTCAAATACATAATTTTCTCCTTTGAAAATACAAATATACAAGAGAATACAAAAAATACACTGTATTTAGTGAAGAATACAATCAAATTCGTTCAAATCTCTGGCGAAAATACAAAATACATTATATTTAAAAATGGAGAATAGTTGGATCTCAGGCGAAATACAAAATACACTAAAAAAATTGGAGAATACACTCAAATCCGGCTAGATCTAAGTCATAAGATTTGAGATTGTTATCTCAAACTCAAACTCAACAAATTCAACAATAAAAACAAGACCATTTAGAGCAACTGTTGAAGAAGCTGCTTCTATGTGTTTAAAAGGTAATTTCACTTCTAGATCGATAGCCGTGCAAGAAGCTGCTTCTATGTGTTGAGAAACTCATCAGATTGTTATGTGTTTAAAAAGTCAGCTGCCATAACAAAGAAGATTTTATCCAACAGGTGATAAAAATTCAAACAAATATGAGTTTCCCAACTATAAATCTCAAAAATCGGGAACGTCTTCTTTAGAAGATGAAGAACACGACCCTGATTATAACATTTTAGAAGGATGATCTAGCTCACAACATCACCAAAGCTGACGACATCATGACTTCACTGAAGCTGACATCATCCATGGCGTCAATAAATTACTTTCTGAAAATTATTGTTGCAGGTTACTGTACACCATGGGTGTTACTGTAGATGTCACTATAGCAGTCTGAAATTTTGGTTATAAATACTCCTCCTTCTCGTTTGTGATGCACACTCTTCTTTCCACAATAAGCTCATTCTCTCCGAGGAACTGGTTAGAGCTTACTCCCTATAACTTGTAATACTAATATATTATCACTTTAATATCAACTTTTAAATAATTTTTTATTTTATCTGTCTCTGCTTTTAGATTTATTACATATCATGCATATGATTGGATCTGCCTCTGTCTGTGCTTTTATATATGTACCACTTGGCTCTGATACCAAGTATTCGAAAGTGAACCCCCTAAAATAATAAGGGAAGAACTACAGAGAACTAAGGATAGGAAGCAAATATAATATTACAAGAATGTAAATATGCAGAAAATGAAATTGCAGACTAAAATAAAATCAGGCGGCAGTGCCTACCTTATGTATGAGATACAACAAAATAAATTAGGTGGCAAGGTACCCCATATGTATGATACAAAAGTAAAGACAGAGGCAAATTATGAAAAATTATTTAAAACTTGATATTTAAACTGATAATATAAATATTACAAATAATAGGGAACAAGCTCTAACCAATTCTTCTGAGAGAATGAAAGCTTATTCTAAAAAGAAGTGTTGCAGATAAAATGGGGGGCTATATTTATAGCCAAAATTTCAAACTGCTGCAGTGACATCTACAGTGCTATAGTGACATCTACCGTCCTACAGTGACGTCTACAATAATAACCATTGTCTACAGTAACGTCCAATAACAATTTTCAGAAAGTCGTTTGCTGATGTCATGGGTGATGTCAGTTGTCACGACCCAATTTCACTACATCGCGCAAGCACTTACCATTCCCACTTCGATAGACAAACCCTTTCTTAAATCATCAATTCAAAGCATAACAAAGTAAATAGAGCAGAATAAGTAGAAGCCTGAATCATAAATAAATAGGTGCGGAATATAAATACAATCCCTAAGGAACTGGTCTGACTCGTACAAGAGCAACTAAGTGATGTCTAAAAGATACAAGTCTCAAATGTTAAACACATCTGTCTGAATGGAAGAAAATAAAAACAGGGCTAGAGGAGTTTTCGGGCCGCGACTCGTCAGATGCTCACCCTAGATGCTTGCAAGCCAGGCCTCGAAAATCAGTCCCGGGAAGTGGAAATGGAGCCTATCTTAAACTCTACACCCCGAAAAAGAGTGTAGCAAGGTAGCATCAGTACAAACAACACGTATTGAGTAGACATCATAGGCCGACAACAGTCAATTAACATATATAAAGAAAGAGACTGAAGAATAGATATGCTCACAATCAGATATACACACTACACAATCCAAGAATAATAACTCAAGTACATAAGGATCAATAACCTAATCATAGCCTATGACTAAGCACCTAAACACAAGTCTTGCCAAGTTTCCCACGATTCCTCAGAATAATCATAAACACTAGTACAACCAACAACGTTACTCTGTAACCTTAAGTCTCAACCTAGAAGAAAGTATCTACTCATCGAATTAATTAATTCCCAATTATGTATTAATCAGATACACGACATTCTCAAATCAGCAACCAACCAGGAAGTCAAGTTCACGAGCACCGTGTAATACGATAAAGAACCACTATTAGAAATCAGATGTATGAGAGAATGAAATATGAATGCAATGATACACACATGTTCTGGGCGGATGATATCTACGCCTAGACAGTCATGACCCATGGGGGATCGGCGAAGTCCATGTACTTGCTGTGGCATACAGCCCGATCTAAGTCAGTGTTATGGAACGTGCAACCCATTCCCAGTCAGTGTTGCGGTACGTGCAACCCGATCCAAGTAAGTGTGTATATATATGTGTGTGTGTGTTGCAGCGCACAACCCGTTCCAAATATATAAGTATGAATGCATGCATGATATCAATGACAACCATGCCACACATGGATATATATCCCAATATCAAGATCAATATCAATTCCTTCCTCTTCACAAGTCAATAACCAATAACTGAGACATACATATTCACAACCATGAATAAGTCACTAAGTATTCATATCAGAGTATAATGAAAGATGAGAATGAGTCTGACTCAAAAAAAAAAAAAAATGAAAGATAAGAATGAGTACACTGCATAATATCAATGAATGATTACAACATATCAAATAAATCGTGCCACACGTGGACACATATCACAATAACAATCTCAATATCATAGCTTTCCCTTCCCCACGACATCAACACTTGATAAAATACGATCTCCAATCATAAAGTAGATCACTAAGAAAGGAATTATTCATGTGGCTACAAGCCAATAAGTCACAATAAGACAACAACTCAATAGAACACAACAAGGCGACAAGCCATAATCAACAACAATACCAGCCTAAGTAATCCATCCCAACTTCATATCCGAAGGCATAACATGTTTTTTCCGACAATCACTAACTCTACGTATCCTTTGCTAACCAAAGTTCAACCATAAGGTAAGCCGTAACCTACCTGGAATGTCGAACAAGAGCCACGAACCGTCAACTTAGCCTTGCCCCTTCTTTGCGCCTCCAAATACTCAATGTTTAACCATATTCGAATTCTATATTAGAAAGCAAGAAGAACAATACCCATGTTGCTATACTTCTAATTTATGTCCAATAATAACTATGAAAAATGGGGAAATGGGCCCATAAGGGTAAAATGGACAATTCGAAGGCGGAATAGGCAATTCATACTCTAGATAATCAAAACCCACAAATCAATTGCTAGATTAACTCAAGATTAAGCCAAATTCAGAATTAAAGTGAAACCCTCAATTTTGGGTATGAACCCTAACTTTTAATCTTCAATTTCATCAACAATAATGGAAGATCCAAGCCTATTTGTTACTAAATCATCAAATTCCATACTTAGATTAGTCAAATCTACCAACAATTTTCATTTAGGAAGGCTTTAACTCAACAACAACAATAACAACATACCCAGTGAAATCCCACAGTGTGGGGTCTGGGGAGGGTAAAATGTACGCAGGCCTTATCTCCATCTCGGAAGATAGAGAGGCTGTTTCCAGAAGACCCTCGGCTCAAGAGAAAACATGATGAGAAAAGGTCAGATAAGCAGGAACAGTTCAAAGCAATACAAAAATGAAACTAACGAAAGCAAACAAAACCATGATAAAGCAGTATGAGAAAACAGAAACAGTGGCTACCACCGATAAATACGATAATCGTGGTACACGGACTAGCATATAGTTGCACGAATCAAAGGACAAGAAAATGAAGATCAAAACCACGACTACTAGTATGACGGGATACTAGCCTTCTACCCTAATCTGAGTCCTCCATAGCCTCCTATCGAAGGTCATGTCCTCGGTAAGCTAGAACTGCGCCATGTCCCGTCTAAGCACCTCTCCCCAATATTTCTTCGGCCTACCTCTACCTCTTCTGAAACCGTCCATAGCCAATCTTTCACACCTCTGCACTGGGCATCTGTGTCTCTCCTCCTCACATGCCCAAACCATCTCAGCCGCGCTTCCCTCATCTTGTCCTCCACTGATGCCACTCCCACCTTATCTCGGATATCTTCATTCCTAATCCTATCTCGCCTGGTGTGCCCACACATCCATCGCAACATTCTCATTTCTGCAACTTTCATCTTCTGGACGTGCGAGTTCTTGACTGCCCAGCACTCCGCCCTGTACAACAAAGTCGGTCTCACTACCACTTTGTAGAACTTGTCTTTAAGCTTTGGTGGCACCTTCTTATCACACAGCACTCCTGAAGCGAGCCTCCATTTCGTCCACCCTGCACCAATACGATGCGTGACATCATCGTCAATATCCCCATCTCCTTGTACAATAGACCCAAGATACTTAAAGCTTCCTTTCTTTTGGATGGCCTGGGTACCCAGCCTCATGTGTCTCGTCACTAAACTTACACTCCATGTACTCCGTCTTGGTCCTACTCAACTTGAACCCTTTAGACTCTAGAGTTTGTCTCCAAACCTCCAGCTTAACATTCACTCTGTTGCGGGTCTCGTCAATCAGAACTATGTCATCCGCGAATAGCATGCACCATGGCACCTCACCTTGAATTTGCCGCGTCAAACCATCCATCACTAAGGCAAATAAAAAGGGCTAAGAGCTAATCCTTGGTGCAACCCTATCTCCACTGGGAAGTATTCCGAGTCTCCTCCCACTGTTCTAACCCTGGTCTTGGCTCCCTCATACATGTCCTTGATCGCCCTAATGTACGCCACAGGTACACCTCTAACCTCCAAGCATCTCCATAAAACCTCTCTTGACACTTTATCGTAAGCCTTTTCTAGGTCGATGAAAACCATGTGTAAGTCTCTCTTCCTCACCATATACTGCTCTACTACTCTTCTCACAAGATGAATGGCTTCTGTAGTCGAGCGCCCCGGCATGAATCCGAACTGGTTCTTTGAAATGGACACACCTCTCCTCCCCCTCATCTCCACCACCCTTTCCCACACTTTTATAGTGTGACTTAGCAGCTTGATACCTCGATAGTTGTTGCAACTTTGAATGTTGCCCTTGTTCTTGTACAAAGGAACCATCGTACTCCACCTCCATTCCTCGGGCATCTTCGTCGTCTTAAAAATGACATTAAACAACCCAGTCAGCCACTCCAAACCTGCCTTGCCTGCACTCTTCCAAAACTCCCCAGGAATCTCGTCAGGCCCAGTCGCTCTTCCTCTACGCATCCTACGGGCAGCTCCCTTAACCTCCTCTACTTTTATACTCCTACAATACCCAAAATCGCGCCGCCCCTCAGAGTACTCCAAATCTCCCAACACAATGTCTCTGTCACCTTCTTCGTTCAAGAGTTTATGGAAGTATGACTGCCATCTCCGTCTAATGAGAGCATCCTCCACCAATACTTTGCCATCCTCGTCCTTGACGCACTTTACTTGATCCAGATCCCGTACCTTCCTCTCCCTTACCTTGGCTAGCCTAAACAACTTCTTATCCCTGCCTTTGTCCTCTAGTTCTGCATATAGGCGTTCAAAAGCTGCCGTTTTTGCCGCCGAAACTGCCAACTTCGCTTCCTTTCTCGCAATCTTATACCTTTCCCTATTCGTCCGCTTTTCCTCCTCGTCTTTGCTATCTACCAACTTCGCATACGCCGCTTTCTTTGCTTCTACCTTCCCTTGGACTTCTCCATTCCACCACCAGTTCCCTCGGTGCCCACCACGATGACCTCTCGAGACCCCCAGTACATCTCTAGCTGCTTCCCTAATACAGTTGGTCGTTCTCTCCCACATGTTGCTCGCGTCCCCCCTACTCTCCCAAGCCCCCATATCCATCAACTTCTCCCTCATCTCCTGGCACTAGACAAAGTCACTCCCCCACCTGATCCTCTGCCGGCCATCCACCACCCTCTTTTTCTTCTTCCTCTTAATCTCCAAATCCATCACTAAGAGCTTATGTTAGGTCGTAAGGTTTTCACTCGGAATGACCTTGCAGTCTTTACAGATACCTTTATCATCCTTCCTAAGGAGCAAAAAGTCTATCTGCGTCGCAGCCGTCGAACTACGGAAGGTTATCAGGTGCTGCTTCCTCTTCAGAAAACTCGAGTTGGCTACCACCAATCCAAAAGCTTTTGCAAAATCCAAGAGTGCGACCCCTCCTCTGTTTCTGTCCCCAAAGCCAAAACCACCATGCTCATCGTTATAGCCCCCCGAAGATGACCCAATATGTCCATTGAAATCTCCTCCAATGAATAAGTTCTTGGTGATCGGTATACCTCCCAGCACTTCATCCAAATCCTCCCAAAAACGCCTCTTCTCTTTCTCGTCCAAGCCTGCCTGTGGCGCGTAGGTACTAATAATGTTGAATGTAAACCCTCCCACGATCAACTTAATTGCCATCATCCGATCATTGACTCTCCTAACTTCTACCACCTGGTCCTTTAGCTCACTATCTACTAAAATGCCTACCCCATTCCTATACATTGACTTACCCGAAAACCATAACTTATACTCATCCACCTCCTTAGCTTTAGATCCTGCCCATTTGGTCTCTTAGACGCAAGCTATATTAATCCTCTTCTTCTTAAGAATCTTAACTAGCTCTATGGACTTCCCCGTCAAAGTCCCAATGTTCCAGGACCCTACTCTCAATCTAGACGTTCCCTGAACCCACTTACCACCCCTAACCCTAGCCCCCGTCTCCGATCGAGAACATGACCCTAGTCTACCATCGCTCACTAAAGCCACTAGGGCAAAATAAGTTGCTCAAAAATTTATCTAAAACAAATAGGAATAAACACTAAAGCAAAAGTTAGCAAGAAACTATAGGCAAGTCGGGCCACTACGCCAAGAATGATAACACTATAAGTGAGAGGAATAAAGGGAAGAATGCAAGTCAAGAGGCAAAAAGCAGCAGGCAAAAAAATTCAAGGCCAAAGGACATAATTTTTATGGGCCACTGGAGGTCCCAACTCCAGGTGAAAGAAACCTATTCGCAGCAAAAAAATATTGTTCATCGCTGAAGTCATTGTTCACCGCCGAAGTTACTGTTCACGCCGGAATTTGCCGGAAAAATTTGGGTACCTGGGCTGAACCGACCGGAAACCTACGCCCCTGGTGCTCGTCGGTCAAAGAGAGGGTAGGAGAGAGAGGTACCTGGTCGGTAATGCCGTTAGGGGGGAGAGAGGGGTGGGGTGGGAGTTAGGAAGGCTTTAACTCAAATAATGAAATAGACATCAAAACTCATCTTTCCTCTTTATGTTCTATAGAGGCTCTAGCATGGATTCAAGCTTAGGGAAAGGAAAGGAAAGGAATGGATTTAAGATTAAAGAACTTACCCACAACAGAAATTAGCCAAGAACTCTCCAAATCGCCTCAAAGGATGGTTAGAAACTAATAATGAAGTGGTAGGGAATGAATGGTTTCTACTAAGCATTAAATAAGAAACTGGTCCCGTCATTTGCTACAGCGAATGGGCTGTCCGCTGCAGCGGGCCCGCCGCAGCGGCCCACAGTTCTCTGCCATGAGGCGGCCACAATCCCTTCACCCTCACAGTAGCGGACCAGGGCCTCATCATAGGCTGTCCGCTACAGTGCATCTAGTGCCGCTATGGCGGACACCAGACACCAGAAAAATCTTGATTTTTCACTATCTCAATCCTGAAATCCGATAATCACCCTAGACCTCACAGATACACACCAGACATGCATTCACACATAAAAATACGCTACGGGCTCACTCGCGGTCTCGAAATTCCCAACGAAGGTCTATTTGGCTGGGTCAACACCCAATGGCCAAGTACCAACTTTCCTACCAATAACCTGAAATGCCCCCAAGTGCCTTGGGAACCGAACCGAATATCCCACGAAGTCACAATCGACCATCCAGACCTCTCGAAATCGATGAATTTTTGAAAAAAGTCCGTTTACCCAGAAGTCAACTATTGGTCAAACATTTTCCACTTTAAGGCTCTATTTCACAAAAGACATCATAAATCTCGCTAGATCACCTCGAGAGCCATACCACTGATCCCCGCAGGTCAAAATCATACTAATAGGGCTTGGGCAAAAGGTCAACGGGGGTAAATAGGTCAAAATCACTATAATGACCAAACAGATCGTTTGATCAGACACCAATTAAATAATCGTTCGTCTTCGAATGAGGAAAGAGAGTATGAAAGCTGACGGTAACCAAGGAATCATTATCATAACAACACGGAAGCCTCCATGGCACGAAGTACGCCGCAATCATTGCCCTCTTACCTTATCAGTCAAACTTCCTCTAACTTAGCTAAAAGATCCCATTTTCATATTAACATACTCGAAATGCTCTTACAATTGAACCCCGAATAAATGAACTGCTTTGATGGAATTCTCTGATTCGCTATAACCATACCTCTGAATGCAATCGATAGGTCCCACAAACATTCCTCAAAACAAGACAAACCTTTAGATATAGACACAATCATAGCCTACTCTGAACCGGTAAAATATTCTTATTCCACTAACATGTCTTTCACCCTTTTTAAAGTTGTTCTTTGCACGATGATTTCTTAAAAACACATAAACACAAGCCCGAAACTATGGCTTACTCTTGCCCGAAAAGAATTCTTTCTTTATCAGAGCACTCTAAGCAATTCCATCAAATAGATCTTACTCATAGCCCGTTAGTTCTGAGTCTTTTTAAACCTTCAAATCGCAATACAAGAAGCATACCACTGAATACCTTGACGAGCCAAGTCCATAGGAAACCATCTGATCACTCTAAAGACCTCTCGCAACCATAGTACCTCTTCAAATCATCACCAAGTATCGACGAAATCATTATATCCGTCCGAATATATGCTCCTAGTAAAATGCCATCAAGTCCACTCGCAAACCCTGATAAAGCTCGGTAGACTTGTCATACCTCAAATCTGAACTGAAACTCATCGAATCCATAAAGGTGATTTACTGGAAACCCATAAGTCCCTCTGGGAATATAACCATAGTCCATCAAGCTCTAACCAAACAATCCTGACCCGGAATGAATGCATAACCCCTGGATACCGCGAATAGCCACTTAAATTGACTCTAACTTTTCAAAACTAATCACAGTCCTACCACACCTCGGTGGCGGCCAATTCTAATATACTTCTCACGCATAATAAATCATGTCTGTTACTTTTAACTCCAAAAGCTGAATCATATCCAAGCTGTCAAGTGGGTATCGAAGAACTATATCTTATGTTTGGAACCTTCACTTTTCTCGACCTTTACCCGATACACAAATCTGATAAATCCCCGAACTTTTTGACGCAAAAACCTATAGCCTCATATAAAAACCCTTTAACCTTCGAACCTCCCATTGTAATACCTTGATATGCCCGTAACATTTCTGAAAGCATCAAATCTCGCAACCTCTTGCGCCAATCCAGCGTAACAATTTTCAAGTCCTTAATATCCAAAAGTATTCACCCAAGATATCCAGTCAATATTACTCGTAGCATTAAACACTTACTATGAATACGGTGCCATCTCGAGAATATAACTCTAGCCCTCACATAATATGAATTCTCACAAATCCTTTCTCTTAAAACCATACTAACTCATCTACTGTAGAGTGTTACAAAATTACCCAACGGTGTACCACACAAGCCACTTCCTATAAACCTTAACATGTCGGTTACCTGGATTTCCTTTCTCACTAGTCGCTGATCACGAAACCTCATGGAACTTCGTTATATCACTTAATCCATCATATCACTTAGTCTTTTTCTGTAGACTTCCTTCTTGAGCTTATTCAACGTTCATCCCCACCTGAATTATGCAAGACAACAACACCACAATCTATATAGACTTAAGTAATTTCAAAGACGTACCTCATTCTTACCGATTCTCGATCAAATATACCTTTCTTATTCCTCAATTTCCCAACTCCAATCAAATCACAATCATCGTCGCCGTTTAACCATTTCTCGAACCCACTCAATAGAATACTGCATAATCATAAGTTTTGCAAACTAGCCAAGTCAATCCTGGAGATAGTAGTAGGCCACACACTCTACAAACTAGAGCTCCCTTAACTCACTCAACTCTAAAATTGAATACTTTCTAAATTCTCAATAGAATACTGCATAATCATAAGTTTTGCAAACTAGTCGGGTCAATTCTGGAGTTAGTAGTAGGCCACACACTCTACAAACTAGAGTTCCCTTAACTCAAATTTCGAATGTTCTCTATAACTCGAATTAATTCAAACCTTCATATTGATTTACCACTTCGAACTTCTCAATTGTTAAACCAGAACACCCCTAACTATTCACGCGATTATCTTTTTCATTCGATCAACTCAACCGAGTAACAACACCTGTAATAGCAGGGACTAGTCGAAACTAACACAGCAGGAGCAAAGCCCTTAACCCTAATCCAATATTAGATGCAACACTCGAGAGGCCCTTGAGTACAAAAACTTTACACTTGCCCAACACTAGAGTCATTTTATTAATCAACCACTGGCTTTTACTGGGCCACGACATAACCAACATACCAACTCACCAACTCAACACTGAACCTTATATCTATTTTACCACGCATGACCGTAACATAATCCTCAAATCGACTAGCTCTTGATCCCACGATCTCCTTATCGCTCCTCTAAACACGCTGAACCGGCGGACATACCCCTTACTGAAAGTCCAGGACTACCGCTATTCGATATCTTAAGTCTCCACTCGTCACAAGTAACCTTGCTTTTCGATTTAGAACCAATAACCACTTTCCTGGAAGAACCCGCAAACCTCTACCATATAGTCACGTCGAAGCCCAACTTAACTTTTCATGACCGAATACAGAATCCACTCTCATTCTAATTGCACCTTTATCCTATCAAACACGGTAGATACCAATTTTTCCCTTCCTTATAGCTAAGATTACTCTATCCAAATCCTCTTCCTTATGCGTCCGTCCCATTAATACGAAAGGTACTTATACCAAAATACA
Organism: Lycium barbarum; assembly: GCF_019175385.1. Classification (NCBI taxonomy): domain Eukaryota; kingdom Viridiplantae; phylum Streptophyta; class Magnoliopsida; order Solanales; family Solanaceae; genus Lycium; species Lycium barbarum. The sequence continues at coordinate 104,181,110 of NC_083345.1, forward strand.
TTAAGCAATTTACTTCGTTATACATTTTCCACAAAAGTCATTTGTACACCTATGTCACGCAAACCATCATAATACCTTGACGGTGTTGAAACCTTTACCAAAACCAATCAAATCATCAAACAAATCACTCTTGTTAAGCCATACATGCACTTTTGCCACTTCCAAGCAACCTAACGCTGAAAACATGAAGATCATTTAACTCTTTGTACCATCTTTCCCATTTCTCAAGAAACCCCCACAATAAACGAATGTTAAGCACTATCCCAAACAACTGAAACCTTAAGCTATAAATAGAAGCTGAACTTGGTCATGCATCCGAATCAAGATGACACATCTCGTACCATTCCAAGCTATGTCATAATGGAAGCACTAGCATAAGAATTTAAGGACGAGTTCCCACCTTCTATGGATGATTAAGATAGAAAATTCAGATACCAATTTGAATGAAGTAGCACAAAGGAACAAAAGATTTGAAAGTTTCTTAAATGTCTTATAGCCTCTCGCAGATAGGTATGGAGCTCATTGTGCCGATTCGCAAGACTCTACTAGACATGCTCTTGTACTTATAAACCGGGTAACCTAGGGCTCTGATACCAACTTGTCACGACCCAATTTCATTAAGTTGCGCGGGCATATACCATTCCCACTTCAGTAGGTGAACCCTTTTTCAAATCATCAATTCAAACCAAAATAAAGTAAATGGAGCAGAATAAGTAAAAGCTTGAATCATAAATAATCATAGGTGCGGAATATAAATACAATCCTCAAGGAACTGGTCTGACTCTTACAAGAGCAATTAAGTAATGTCTAGAAAATACAATTCTCAAATGCTAAACACATCTGTCTGAATGGAAGAAAATAAAGACAGGGATAGAGAAATCTCCGGACAGCGACTCGTCAGATGCTCACCCTAGATGCTCGTAAGCCAGGCCTCGATAATCAGTCTCGAGAAGTGGAAATGGAACCTGTCTCAAACTCTACACCCTAAAAAGAAATGTAACAAAGTAGCATCAGTACAAACAACATATACTGAATAGGCATCATAGGCCGACAACAGTCAGTTAACATATGTAAAGAAAGAGACTGAAGAATAGACATGCTCACAATCAGGTATACACACCACACGATCCAAGAATGGCAACTCAAGTATATAAGGATCAATAACCAAATCATAGCCTATGGTGAAACACATAAACACAAATCTTGCCAAGCTTCCCATGATTCCTCAGAATAACCATAAACACTAGTACAACTAACAACGTTACTCTATAACCTCAAGTCTTAACCTAGGAGAAAGTCTCTACTCCTTGAATCCATTAATTCCCAAGTATGTATTAAGCAGACACACGACATTCTCAAATCAGCAACCAACCAGGAAGTCAAGTTCACGAGCACCGTGTAATACGATAAATAACCACTACCAGAAATCAGATGCATGAGTGAATGAAATATGAATGCAATGTAATGATACATACATACTCCGGACGGATGATATCTACGCCTCAACAGTCATGACCCATGGGGGATCTGCGAAGTCCATGTACCTGCTGTGGCACACAGCCCGATCCAAGTCAGTGTTACGGAACGTGAAGCCCGATCCAGTCAATGTTGCGATACATGCAACCCGATCCAAGTAAGTGTGTGTATATATGTGTTGCAGCGCGCAACCTGATCAAAATATATGAGTACGAATGCATGCATGATATAAATGCCAACAAGACTATATCAATGACAATCGTACCACACGTGGACACATATCCCAATATCAAAATCAATATCAGTTCCTTCCTTTTCACAAGTCAATAACCAATAACTGAGAGATACGGGTTCACAACTATGAATAAGTCACTAAGTATTCATGTCAGAGTATCATCAAAGATGAGAATGAGTACACTGCATAATATCAATGAATGATAACAACATATCAAATCAATCGAGCCATACATGGATACATGACACAATAACAATCTCAATATTATAACTTTCCATTCTCCACAACACAACACTTGATAAAATTAGAAATTCCAAATCATTGAAGGGGAATAAAAAATGCTTGTTTTCCTATCAAGTACCTGGATGTTTTCTTGTCCCTCAAGAGAATAAAGAGAGAACCTTCCTCTACTGGAGGATCTCCAATCATAAAGTAAATCACTAAGCAACAAGTCTAGAATTACTCACATGGCTACAAGCCAATAAGTCACAACAAGGCAACAACTCAATAGAAAACAACAAGGCGACAAGCCATAATCGACAACAATACCAACCTAAGTAATCCATCCCAACTTCATACCCGAAGGCGTAATATGCTTTCTCCGACAATCACTAACTTTACATATGCTCTGCTAACGGAAGTCTAACCATAAGGTAAGTCGTAACCTACCTGGAATGCTGAACAGGAGCCACGAACCGTCAACTTAGCCTTGCCCATTCTTTGCGCCTCGAAATACTCAAAGTCTAACCATATTCGAATTCTACTATAGAAATCAAGTAGAACAATACCTATATTGCTATACTTCTAATTTAGGTCCAATTCTAACTCTTAAAAACGGGGAAATGGACCCCCAAGGGTATAATGGGATATTCAAAGGAGGAATAGGCGATTCATGCTCTAGATAACCAAAACCCACAAATCAATTGCTAGATTAACTCAAGATTAAGGCATATTCGGAATTAAAGTGAAAGCCCCAATTTTAGGTATGAACGCTAACTTTCAATCATCAATTTCATCAATAATAATGGACGATTCAAGCCTATTTGTTATTAAATCATCAAATTCTATACTTAACTTAGTCTAATCTACCAACAATTTTCATTTAGAAGACTTTAACTCAAATAATGAAATAGACATCAAAACCCATCTTCCCGCTTTAGTTCTATAGAGACTCTATCAGGTATTCAGGCTTAGGGAAAGGTAAATGAATGAATTTAAGGTTAAGGAACTTACTCACAAGATTCATCAGCCAAGAATTCTCCAAATCGCCTTAAAAGGATTTTTAGAAACTAATAATGAAGAGATAGGAAATGAATGGTTTCTACTAAGCATTAAATAAGAAACTGGTCCTGTCATTCGCTGCAGCGGATGGACTATCCCCTACAGCAGGCCTGCTGCAACGGCCTACAGTTCGCTGCCACGAGTCCGCCACGGCAGGCTACCAGCCGCTGTGGCGACTCTTCACAATTCCTTCACCCTCGCCGTAGTGGACTAGGGCCTCACCACTGCGGGTCCGCTACAACACATCTGGTGCCGCTACGACGGACACCAGACACCAGAAAAATCTTTGTTTTTCACTATCTCAGTCCCAAAATCTGACAATAACTCGAGACCTCATAGATACACACCAGACATGCATTCTCACAAAAAAACACGCTATGGACTCACTGGCGGTTTCGAAATTCTCAACGGAGGTTTATTTGGGCTGGTCAACACCCAATGGCCCCGGGTCAACACCCAATGGCCAAATACTAACTTTCCTACCAATAACCTGAAACGCTCCCAAGTGCCTTGGAAATCGAACGAAACGTCCACCAAGTCATAATTGACCATCCAGACCTCTCAAAATCGACCTATTTTCGAAGAAGGTCCGTTTACTCAGTAGTCAACTATTCACCCAGAAGTCAACTATTGGTCAAATATTTTCCACTTTAAGGCTCTATATTACAAAAGACATCATAAATCTCACCCGATCACCTCGAGAGCCGTACCACCCATCCCCGCGGGTCAAAATCGTATTAATAGGTCTCGAGGAAAAGGTCAACGGCGGTAAATGGGTCAAAATCACTACAATGACCAAATGAGTCGTTATATCAGCTTTGTTGATGTCATCAGCTTGATCATCCTATAAAATGCTTAAATCAGGGTCATCTTTTTCATCTTCTGATCTAGATTTTTTCGATGTCTATGTTTTTTTTACTGGAAATCTTAGCTTTAGTTTGTTGAAGTATCTCTTCCATCTATTGGATAAAATCTCTTGTGTTACTGGAGCTGGCTAGTTGTGCAGCTATAATAGATTTCTATTGTAAAAATAAAAACTGGCGGCATCTATTGGAGATAGATATCATGATTATTTAGAAATCATTTCTCCACCGCCGGCTTGTAAGCTTCGGATGGGTTCTAACTCTTGTACCATTTAGAATGGTCTTGGAGGGTTAGCTATGGTAGTCCTTTATGTCCTTTCGGTTTATGGAAGGCAAACTTCTGGGAACAGATCTACGGGATGTGAAAGCTATAAGAAAATTTGATGAGCATAGACACTTGGTTCTCATTGAAAAACCTGTGAAAAAAAATATTCATATTCTTCCCTTACTGGAGGAGGGATGATCTCAATTTTGTGACCATATACAGCCCACCATTGATGTAGAAACCACTGAGGGAATTCAGATGCTAGTTGTTTCCCCCAAAGGATAAACCAAGAATGTTTTTCTAGGTCATTCTGAAAGGTGAATTCATTCATCCAGGCTGCTTGGTAGTCATAATAATTGTAAAATTGAGGCTCATAAAACTGGAAAAATCTTTTGTATTTGGCTGGGTGCATGCCCCATTCCTTTGTCGATATTATTTAGTAATCTACACCGTAGTATGAGTAACGTATGTCTGAGTTTGCTTATCCTTACTGGGCTTGAACAAGAAGGACTTGGTATCTGTAAGAATGAATTCATAAAATTTTTGGGTAAATAGAGGGGTCTTTGAATAAAATTTGCTGAAGGGCTAGGTATTTGTCTAGCCATTTCTTAGGGTTCGAGTGCCAGAGCTCTGGCTCAATTTATGTAAGTGGGTAGACACTTTTCATTTTTATAATAAATTGGGTCATCAGAGAAGGATCCTTTGCTTGAAGAAATGGGTTGTGGTACTGGTGAGGAGATTATTTGGTTGGGTACCAAATGTACCATACTTGTGTGTTGTGAGATGTTGGTGGAACATCAAATGTGTGAGATGAGGCTTACGGCATCCACTGACTTCTTTGTGGTGCTTTTAGCAACCACAAGATGAGAAGAAGATGTGTGGCTTTGGGCCGCCACATTGGAACAGTCATTTTTTTAAAAAGAAATATTTATGTCTTAGTTTTCTTCTGTTAGTGCCAGTCATGGTGATTTTAAATCCCATGAGTTGATACCATTTTTTGGAATGTTTATATGTCTAAGGAGTAGATGTAGCTTGAGCTAGTTGAGATTCTTCTTCTTTAACTAGATCTGCCCACTTGTGCATACTAGAGACTAAAATTGGTTCTGTATTTTTCAGAAGATACGATTGGGAAATCTCCTTCATGACATAGTCTACTGGAGTTTCATATCGTGGCTGGCTTGGTCCAGTTGCATCTTTTGAAAGTTGCTTGGAGGAAACTGAATTTTCTTGCTATGCGGTGACAGCTTGCTATTGGGAAATAATGTCTTGTGGTTGTCTGGAGATAGCCTCTGGTTTGTTTTCATTTTGAAGAGGAAGGGTCGGAAATTATGAATTTTTTTTCTTTTTCCTAGTCATTTTATCTTCCCTGCAAGAATTTCAGAGTGAATTTTTTTGGAATAGAGTATGAGTTCCTTTAATATATTATATATCAAATTCAAAAATAGATAAAATAGCTTTCCATCTTGCAAATATATATTTTGAGTGTCACGACCCAACCGGAGGGCCGCGACAGGCACCCGGTGCTAGCCCACCCGGGCACCCCTTAGCGTACCTTTACACTTACATTTAGGTGAGCCACATATTAAAACATACATTTCTATTAATCAATCATACTATCCCATTGGACAACAATACCTTTATATCATCATTGGCATCTTTGCCCATATCAATGTACATAAGCTGACGAGGCCAACAAAATGAAATCCAAAATATAGGTCGACAAGGCCAAACACATCTAAACATATATACATGTCTACAAGCCTCTAAGGAGAGTATGTCACATCATATAGGTGGGACAGGACCCCGCTATGCCCATAAATATGTACACAAAAGAATAAGTACCAAAAAGCTATAGCTCCGAATGAAGTGGAGCTCCGCTATGTAGTCCCTGAGAATGTAGCTATGGATCAAGTCTGTCTCCCTGGCCACCTGCGGGCATGACGCAGTGTCCACAAACAAAAGGACGTCAGTACTGAGTATGTAAAGCATGATCAATATCAATATAGAAGCATAATAAGCAACATAAAAAATAGCATAAGATGGGAGATAGTCGTATCATCGTCATGAGCACTTACTTGCTTCTCATAGGGACTTTTCATTTCTAACGTGTATTCATGTACATACATCCATGTCCGTATCCGTACTCATTTACATTGCGTCCATAATCGTATTCATATACATAGTCTTATTCATATTCATATCTATATCATATACATAACATTTACATAGCATGCCCGACCAGGAAGGTTCGGTGTTTCACATACCCGACCATGACTAGGCTCGGTTATCATACATACTTGGCTAACCAAGGCTCAAGGTTACATACCTGTCCCTACCAAGGCTTCAGGGTTATCCGTACCATCTGCAGAGGTGCACACGCTTTACATCAATATATACATATTCTACCCGGCCTTATATGCTCGGGGTTCCATAATAGTCATACATAGATACATATACATAATAGCTCATAAGCATCTTTACTATTATCATCACTATCATTATCGTCATCGTTATCGTCATCGCTGTTATCGTCGTTATCGTTATCGTCATTACCATTATAGTCGCCATCAATATCATTACCACTATTATCGTCATTCATTACATCTATCTTTATAGGCTTACTCGTCATATGAGGAACTTAGTACAATCGTAACATATCGAGAATCATGAGCTTAATAGCTCTGAAGATAGAGTCATTTGAAGGACATCATAGAATTATAGAAGATTTAGATATTCGGCCAAAGAACCATGCCTTATGAAAGAAGGGTTAGCCTTACTTACCTTTCCGTTCAACTATTTTACCATTTGCGCGTTCTCCTCCAACGCTCACGTTTCTACCTTCATTAAAGTCATACTATCATTAGAAATCGATAACTAGCATACACAATTAAGACTTAGAGAAAATCGGACAACATCTTCTTTATTTGTACGACATTCCTCCATATCGGATATCGATTCCCAAACGTCAATAATACATTCACAATATCATAACAATAGTCTTTATTCATTCACATTATCTATATTTCTCAATTCGCTTCAAATCACCCATACCCATAGTCTTAATACACGACTACGTTCATTCATATATGTTGCCTATCCCATGTTCTTAACATCATTTATAACATATCAATATCACAACACATCAAGAATCATGACTCAATTCAAGCTATTACTCAAAATGGCATTATTCTACGTTCATGACCCGTTTTTCTATAACCTTCCACAATCCAAGTATTTCAACTCTCAAATACCTTAAACAACATAGAAATACCATAAATCTTACCTTAGATGTTGTGGGAACAAGCTTTGGGTGGAAATAATTCACTTGAGCCAATACCCTAGTTCATCTCTAATGAGATTTCTTGACTTGGATGATCCTCAATGGGTTTTCCTACACTTGATTCACTTAGTTTATGTTGTTGATCACTAATACCTCTTGAATTCTTGTGGAATAAATGTAGAGAGATGTTTTAGAGAGAAGGGGCGTGATAGGGAAATGAAATGAAGTGAAACTTGGATCCCTTATTTAATGAACCAAATCTGTCCCGACCAGTTCTACGGACCAACATACGGTCCGTATAAATTATACTGACCGTATGTCTGGCCGTAGAATTGGTCCAGAGAATGGTGACAATCTGGGCTGATTATACGGTCCAACATACGGTCCGATGTTCGTTTTCGTCGACTCCTTTGATCTCCAATCCTTATGGAACCTTCTTAGCACTTGTTTATCACCTCATTTACAATCTAAGGGACGCTATAAATCTTCTCCAAAGCATCACTAAATCCTCGTTAACTTGTTACTCGTAATTTCTTTTCGATATCTATCGTAAGCCTTGCCTTCTCTTGGAAAACTTTCTCCCCCTATCTCAAACATCTTTGAAATCTTCATTAGGGTCATCGAATGTCATTTCTTACTTATCGAAATACCGTATACTTCGTGCTCTTCGTTAGTTTATTCACTGTGCATCAACGAAAAATTTCTGAGGTGTAACATTGGGGCAAGATTTTGTACATCTTTAAACTGATTTTGTGGATTTACAATCAATTCGTAACAAACATTTCCTATTTAGTAGATTAGCTTGACATTTTGAGATGCATAAGACAATTGTCAATTTTTTTCTCTAATTGTGGGATAATTCTGCTGAGACTTATTTCAATGCTAGGATGCAAATGCATTGATATGTTCTTTATCTTTTTTCGTTTGTTTTAGAATTCCACCATAACTAATATCTAGGGCATTTGTTTCAACTATTTTGAATGCAGAGGGATCAGGGAGAGACTAACAAAGAAGGTGTTTGCTTTTCAATTTTATTTAATTGACAACGTTGATGTGGATATTGGTCCATGGAGGTGGAGGTTTCTTTAACTTGTCATGGAGAAGTTTTAATAGATTGCTAAATTCCGGGAATGAAATCCGACACATAATTAACGCAACCTAAGAATCTCTGGAGCTGGGTTTTGTCTAAGATTTGATCGGGAAATTAGTCAACAAATTGGACGACCTTTGAATAGGGACAATTGTTCCTTGCTAGAAATTGTGCCCAAGAAATCGAATGCTAATTTGAAAAAGACTAGTTATTTTTTGATAAGACTAAGTCATTTTCTTTAATGATATTAAAGAAAATTCTTAAATTTTTAAAATGTTGGTCAATGCTGACATCAAAATCTACCATGTCTAGAATCACTAAGTCAACCCAGGTGCCATACCCCATAAGTGTGATAATACAAGATCGAAAAAACTCTATCTAAAACCATGGAGTTTCCAACTGGAGTAGATACATGTATAGGGGCATCAAGCAAATCACAGACCATATCATGACCTATAGAGAAACATGTAGACACATAAGAAAATGAAGAACCCGGGTTAAACAATACAGAAGCCATCGGATGATAGACTAAGATATTACATATGATGATGACATCAAAGCCCTCCACCTTCGACCTGCCAGGAAAAGCATAACACTGAACTCGTCCGCCAGTAGCCTGCGAGCCATTGCGATCAACCTGCCCTGCCTGAGCTCCGTCCCTGCCTGGCTGATGTCAACCTCTACCGGACTGGAATCCGCCCTGCTGGGCTAGGTGCCACCTCTACCAGCTGTGTGACCTCCATGCCCAATTTGAGCACGGTTTCCACCATACGATCCTCCCTCTCTACCTGATGCTAGAGCTCTAGGTGCCTAAAACTGAGCACCCTGGCCACCTTGCCTAAATCTGGGACAATTTCTCTTGAAATTCCCTATCTCACCACACTCAAAGCATTCACGGTCTAGTGTCGCACGCTGAACAGAAACTAACGAAGTCGAATAACTACCATAATCTGGAGCTCTGGCCTGTGAACCTAGCTGACTGGAATAGTACTGATTGGCCCCTGATGGGCCTCCAACTGAAGCATGCATGGTTGACTGAAGAGGGCATCTCGAATAGACCTGGGAACTCTGGCCCTTAGAGAAAGAGCCACTGAAACTAACACCCTTTCGGGCCTTCTTCTCCGTGTACTTATTATAACTATCCTGCCTAACACCTTCGACTGTTCTAACATGATCCACCACTTCCTGAAAGGAAGCACCTGAGGCCGCAAGCTGAAGAGCTGATAATTGAAGAGCAGTGTTCAACCCTTTCACAAATCCCCTCTCTCTCCTTCTCAGTAGGCACAAGCCGGAGGGCATAACGAGACAATGAATGGAACCGAGTCTCATAAGCGGCCACCGACAAATTACCCTGCTCAATATTATTGAACTCATCACGCCTTCGGTCCTTCAATGTACGAGGAACTTACTTTTCTAAGAACACATGATAAAACTGAGTCCATGTCAATAGAGGCAATCTCGCTGGCCTGTACTCCACAAAAGCCCTCCACCATAACTTGCCATCACCCAAGAGCTGGAAGGTCACAAACTTAACAAGATACCTATCCACTGCCCCCATCTTATGGGGCCTCTTATGACAGTCCATGATGAACTTATAAGAATCCTCAGCCTCAGTGCCATAGAACTCTGGAGGCTTCATTTTAGTGAACCTCCAAAATAAATCATGCTCATCCTCGGTCATCATCGGACCTCGCACTGGTCTAGGAAATACCTCCACTCCTAGAGCCTTGTCCAAACGAGAAGCCACAGCTGCAACATGCTGTAACCTAAGAGCACGAACTCCCTCGAAGCCGGATCACCCACTCTAACACTCTGAGCACCTGGAATGACTGGTAACACACCTGCCTCTGTTAACCCATTCAGCAAGTTCAACACTCGAAACATGACGTCTGACAACACTGGAGGAGCTATAATATTTGGCTGAGCTGGTGCTGCTGCAAACTCTGTTGCCTCATCCGGAACTACTTGAGGCTCAGGGAACTCAGCACGAGCCTGACTAGCTGCAGGAGCCTGCCCTTGGCTGGTGCTGCTGCTCCCTTGCCTCTGCCACGGCCATGACCCCTGGCCTAGACTGCACCACGAATTGTGGCCCTAGCAGCCGGTACATATACCTCATTTGCTGTTGCTGCCACATCACGAGTCCTCACTATCTGTGAGAGAATAGAAAGAAAAGTCAGATACCAATTTGAATCATCTAGATACTTATTGGAATCAAGTAGCACGAAAGAAAGAAAGAATTTGAAATTTTTCTAATGTCCATAGCCTCTTGAAGATAAGTGCAGATATCTCCGTACCGATCCGTAAGACTCTACTAGACATGTCTTTGTACAACGAGATCGACGAATCTAGGGCTCTGATACCAACTTTGTCATGACCCAAATAGCCGTGAGTGGCAGCCATACTAAATCTCCTTGTGGGCGAACCATCCCCTTACCCAATAATCAAGCCATTTAACAATTTATAAATCAATAACTAGAATTAAATCATAAACTTGAATAGTCATGCCATAAATAAATAAAAGTGCAGAAATCTAACTATTACAACCCCAAAGATCCGAAAGTCATCGTACAAGGACTCTAAAACAAAACTATATAAAGAATAGATAACTTGTTATAAACGTAAACAATGTCTGGAGTAAAAATAGACTTCAATAAAGAGAGATCTTCATGCGGCGTGGCATGGATAGAAGTTTACCCTCTGATCTGAACGGGACATGGCCTCAAGCTAGATATGAGGTCTGTAAGATGTTTCTGGCACACAATTTGCACTCAAATAAAAGTGCAGCAAGGTAGTATCAATACAAACACTATGTATCGGTAGATATCATAGGCCGACTAAGATTAGTATCATGCATGCGTTCATAAAATTAATAAGATAGACAGGTAGGCACAAAAACACATAACCAAGTAATGTCATCAACAGAAACCAACAAACACATGGATAAGATAAATTCAGCTATCAATCTATCACTGAATTGATATAAATTTTGTCATCAGCCAACAACAAAAATAATATGAGTCCGATGCGATGCAATGCAATGCATAATGAGAGTGTCTCAACCGTGTACACACATGCTATAATGTTTCGCCAAATAGTCAGGACCTGCAAGGAACCCATGGTGTTCATGTACTACTCGCTCCGGAACTGACCTCGGATCACGAGCCCATCAGTAGGCCACATCCTCGCCCCCTGTCAAATGTGCCTCACACACATACATACACACATACACACACACATATATAGATATATATATGTATATATGTGTACACACACACACAGATATATATATATATATATATATATATATAGACACACACACACACACTCTCTCTATTTTTCATCACAATGTGTTTCTTAACTTATTTCCAGTTCATCAGTAAATAAAGAATAGGATCAGTCAACAATATCAAAGTCAAGAGCACAAGGCACCATGCCACAAATAAATCAAGACTCAACAAATCAGCTCATCAATCAATATGAATATGAAATTTTCTCAATAACAAGAAGAGTATATATTAACTCCTTCCTTCTCATATCACAACAATTCTACCTTAGGTTTAGTACATAAAGTAGTGGCAACCAGCCTATATAATAAATCAATCAGTACCAATCTAGGAATTTCCAACCAGACTTCATGTTCGAAGACCTATACATGCTTTTTCCCATCAATTCTATTACATATACATTCAACTAATCAAAGTCTAACTCAAATAGACCATAACCTACCTCAAAGCCGAACTGGAACAATGCAATCACTTTGCAATAGCTTTCTCCTTTAGTAAAGCTTCAGAATGTTCAAAGTCTAGCAATCATAGCGCTAAGTGAGTAATGGACCATCTACTCAAACAAACAACAATTGCGGAAGAGAACCCAACTACTTCTACCTTTTTCAAATGGGTGAACTATCACTAAGTGTGAATTCATTATAAAATCAACCCCAACCACCTTACTATTCCCATTCATGGGTTTTCTAATCAATTCATCCCCTTTCAAAAAAAATTTAGGCTAAAGTTTCTATTTTTATTGGAACCCTAAGTTTCAATCAACAATTTCCACCATTAATAATCAAATTCTCATCCTAGGAAGTGATAATCTATAATCCTAGATGATTAAACAACAATAGAATCAAAAACCCATTCATTATTCAAGGTTTTCATAAATTCTAGGGTTCTAACCTTTAAATTCACCATTAAAGAACTTTAGATGATGTAGGGACTTAAGATGATTATGGAATGAATGAAGATAAAGATTGAGACTTACCTTGATGACGACTGGTGCCCTAGCCTTAACAAAATTGCCTTAATATTTTTTGGGAACTATTTTTGGTGTAAAGTGTAACGACCTATTTTGCCTAAGCCGTGCGGGCACTTACTTTCCCGCCTTGGTAAGCGAAACCTCAACTCAACAATGAATGAATACATAAAAGAATGAAATTAAGCAATGGAATAGAATAAATACGTAAGTCTCACGATATATATAGTAGAATAGTGCGGAATGATAATAACACCCCCAGGGTCTAGTCTGAATAACACAAGAGCATCTAAAAGGGAAATAATACAACTCTGAATACTAATACATAAAGTATCTATGTCTCTGAATAGAATAGGACATAAGGATAGAAAAGTCTTCAAGGCAGCGGACGGCCATGCTCACCCTAGAGACTCGAAAAGAAAGCTAAAGCGACTATCAGCCACGCATTATGGAAGTGGATCCAACCTGATACTCTGCATTCATAAAAGAATGTAGCAAGTGCAGGTTAGTACAATCAACGGTACTGGCAGGCATCATCGGCTGATTAAGCATAGCTAACATAACTGGGATAATAAAGCAGATAAGCAGATAAACCAACAATTATAAGTCAATGTAATCAAACCCAAGTATCCGTCATCCCCTATGTAAAGCTTCTAATCCCAAATGTGCCAAGGCTGAATATATCCAATCCAAATACAACATCACAATACAACACCAAAGTCTCAAATCTAGTCATAATGCAATGCAATGTAGTAGTGTATGAATGCAATGCCATGCAAATGTTGTGCACACATATACTCCGGATGGAAATATCGATATCTCGGTAGCACAACCCAGTGTGGCTCGCGAAGTCTAAGTGCCACCTGTCCCGGATCTTTGCCCAACAGACAGACGGGATCCCGAATCTTTCCTATGGGGTGTTCTCACTGACACCACCCTGGGGGACCCACGGAGTCCATGCACTATCAACGATTTCGGAACTAACATCGGATATCGGCCATGCAATCAACGATTCCGGGACTAACATCGGATATCGGCCATCTCACGTCACTCAAGTAAAAGAGTTTTATCAAGTATCAACTTCACTCGATCAACGATTCCGGGATGAACATCGGACATCAGCCATCCCACGTCACTCAAGTAAAAGATTTTTATCCATTATAATCAGACTACCAACAATGTATAATGACAATGGGAGTGCGTGCAATGCATGAATCAACATCAATAATCATGCTCAATATCACAAGTACCAATAATGGGTATGCCAACAATATCGTAATCAAGACGATAAACAGAATTCAATATCTATCAACAACTCATGGCAGCAAGCCAACACAATAGAACAATCAAACATAACATAACGGGATGGCTAGTCCCAACACACAACAGGGCCTAACCTAAGGCAATATTCAACCCAACTTCATACCTGAAGGTTCACATACTGTCTCCGACAATATAATCTAAATAGGTACTTCGCTATACGAAGTCTTACCAAAGGTAAGCCATAACCTACCTAGATGGCCGAACCGTAATACCGACAACTCACTCCTTTGCCTTGCCTTTCTGTTGAACCTCAGAACCAAAGTAGTCTAAGCATAATCGAATTCTAAATTAGAAATTATGAAGAATGATACTAATATTGCTACTATTCAAATTAGGTCAATTCTAACCCTAGAAATTGGGGAAACGGGCCCACAAGGGCAAAACGCGAAATTCAAAAGCTAAATATCAAATTAAGCACTAGGTGATCATAACTCAACTAGTAATTGCTAATTTAACTCAAGGATTAGCCTAATTTCTGATTTCAAGCAAAAAACTCCAATTTGGGTATAAACCCTAACTCTTTGATTCCGAAATTCAACATTAGAAATGGAAGATATATGATTAATAAGCTTAGCTTCATCAAAATCTAACATAAACATCATCAATTTCCTCATTAATGAGCCTAAGGAAAAATTCATCAAACCTTCTTTCAACTTCCATCACTAAGGGATTATTAAAGGGAAGGGGGAATCCAAGATGATTATGATTAAAGGAAGAGTAAAGGAACAAACAAGATTTACTTCCAAGAATATCTCCAAGAACCGTTCCCCAAAGCTCTAATTTCGAAATAGGAAATAATGAGGGTCTAAGGGCTTTTAACACTTCGTTAATTTTACAAATTGCCCGTCACCCGCTTTAGCGGCACTGGGATAGTCCCAGTGGAGCCGCTTCAGCGGTCACATGACCGCTTTAGCGATCAAGGCAAAAAGCCTTGGACCGCTTCAGCGGTGCTGCTGCCACGGTGCTGGTGCCGCCAAAGCAGGCACCAGACACCAAAAACTCTCCCAAGTATCACAATTTGATTAGATTTTTTGACTAATTCTCGAGGCCATACGCTCACATACCATACACATACACACACATAAAAACACACCACGAACGCACCCGTGGCCTCGGAATTCCCAACGGAGGTCTCGTTGACCGAGTCAGCCCCTAATGCCTTAATTACCATTTCCCAACCCAAGTCCTAAAATGCATCCGAGTGTATTGAGAACCGAACTAAATACACACACAAGTTCTAAACGATCATCCGGACCTCTCGAAATCGACGGAATTCCGAAAAAGATCTGTTTAACCAAAGGTCAACTTTGGGTCAACCGTTTTTCACTTTACGCCTATATTTCACAAAAGGTGCCCGAATTCGGTCGAGACACCTCGAGAAGCGTGCTAACGGTCCCCTCAGGTCAAAATGAGCTAATCAATGCTCGGAAAAGGGTGAAAATACCGAAAAGGCTATAGCGACTAAACGGGTTATTACATAAAGTGAGGAATGACTCAAAATTTCACAGTATAAAAGTCAGTTCTGCCTGCAGCGGTCGACGTTCGCTATGGCTGTCCCGCTATAGCGGGAGTGGTCTCGCTATAATGGACCTCATTTAATTTCCACATTTCAGCTGCGGCGACCCTCGCCCTGCTACGGCGGACCCGTTGTAATGGCAGTGGTCCAAATCGACCAGTGAGCTTTGGTTTTTCACCTGTTTTTAGCCCAAAATCCCAACACCAACCCGAGGCCCTACAGACACAAACCAAACATGCACATATATATAAAAGCATGCGACATACTCATCCGTGGCTTCGAAATTCCCAGCAAAGGTCTAATTTACCAACCGCCCTAATGAATATACAACAAGTTCCAAACCATGCGCAACAACAAACAAATCAAGTTTCAGTTTTTAGACTTCTAACTCTTTGAGTTCTCATTAAGCTCAATTCTATTCTCGGGAAGGTACTAGCAAGGGTAAAATGGTCAAAGCCCCCAAAAATGATCTAACAGGTTGTTACAAAACCATTAAAAATATAAAATATGACCTTCAACTGTAAAGGATGTAAATTACGAAGATCAACATTAAGAGAGACAGAAGAACATTGTAAAAAATGTGAACTAAGAACAGACAATTGGGAATATAGAGCAGAGAGTATTTCACAAAAGAAGTTAGAAAGTCTTGATAAAATTCAAGGAGAAATCCAAGAGAGTGAGGAAAAAACAGAATTGGATTCAATAATAAGCCAACAGAAAGTAATGAAGTCAACTAGTTCTAGCCCATTTAAGAGAACGACCCAACAAAATAAGGTAGATATTAGTACAGGAAATATACCTAGAAGAAGAGTATATAGAATAGGTCAAGAAATAGCATCAAAAAGTATAAAACTGGCAGGAAAAAGGATGCCAATTGAAGAACCCATTAGATTACAAGAAGGAGGTAATAAAAGCAAAATACTAAATATAGCAGCTCATGATCCACAAATGTGGAACTCAG
This sequence comes from Lycium barbarum, assembly GCF_019175385.1. Classification (NCBI taxonomy): domain Eukaryota; kingdom Viridiplantae; phylum Streptophyta; class Magnoliopsida; order Solanales; family Solanaceae; genus Lycium; species Lycium barbarum. The sequence continues at coordinate 104,197,651 of NC_083345.1, forward strand.
TGATAGACCTTTGCAAATGAATGGTAGTAGCAGACTATTTAAAAACATATCAAGATGCATATGCAGAAACTACGTGTAAGTATATGGAAACCTTTTTAGGAGAATCAATAAAAGGATTATGGGAAGCTTATAAGTCTGAACTACCCCAAGAATTTCAAGCTTTAGTAGCTATGGGACCAAACCCTTATAACTTTACAAATAAATTCATAGTTTAATAACAGAAGAAGACCTAAATAGTGAATTAATCATATTACAAAAAAATACATTAATAAAATTAGAACAATTGAGTATAAGTAGTTGGTTTCATATCAAGAAATTCTTGAATGATTATTTTTACTATTGCACTATTAGGGGTCATTTGGTAGGAGGATAAGTTATCCCATGTAGGTGGGATTACTAATCCCACCTTTTATCCCATCTACATGGGATTGGATGGGATATTAAAAAGTTATCCTACCAACCAAACATAGGATTAATTCCAATCCCGTTGGATTAATAATCTAGCCCATCTTATCCCTCCTACCAAACGACCCCTTAGCGGGAACACTTTTGATTAAGAACTGGGAAAAAAAGTTATTTAATAAATTACCAGGAGCTATAGGCAGAGAAATAGAAGATAAACGGTACAAAAGAGAAGGAGTAATACAAAATTTGAATACAAGATGGTCTATAGGACACAAAATACAACACATAATGGAAATATTACAAGAAAATGTACACATATAAAAATACAGAAACAGTTAAAACAAAATGAAATGAGTTTTTGCAAAAATAGAGTATGCACAACTCAAAGCTATGATAAAGATAATTATAAAAAAAAAAAAATAGAAAGTATAAACCACAATATAATAAAGGATATTGCAGAAAGAAATATTATCTTAGAAAATCATCAGCTAGAATGCCTTCCTTGAATAGAAATAGACATGTTAGAAAATATAGAACAGAAAGAAATTATAAAAATAAATTAGAATGTTTTACTTGTGGAAATATAGAACACCTAGCAAATACTTGCCCAAAAAGAATCAATAATAAAACAAGAAATTCACAGTTAATAGAAGAATTTCAAGAAACTCTAATAAGTGTAAATGAATATATGTCTGGTAATGAAAGTATATACTCTATATTAAGTGTAGATACAAAAGAAAAAACCCAAATAGACTCATCACATTCAGACGAAGAAGAATTAATAAATGAGACAGGATTAGAAAAATTGAATTTAGAAGAAATACAAGCAAGCACATTAGTAAATATCTCTAAAGAATGTAGTCATGAATTTGAAAGAAATAAGGGATTAGATAGTAACCAGTGTTTTATATGTACATGGTACCCTAGTAAAGATAAAAGAGCTAAGTGTAAAATATGTTATTTAGAAGGATGTATTATGTGTATAGAAAAAGAATTCGAAACAAAAGTAAATAGAGAAGAAAAATATAAAGAGATAAGTGACCCTATAATCAATTTGAGAGTAATGAATCAAGACAAACATGTAATAAAAAATCCCAATCTAGAGATATCTCCAGTAAATAGTTCAAAAGAAGATGAAGTTAATCTAAGATTTTCAAGATGCTCAAGATCCTCCACCGCGAGCTGCGGCGCCAGCGGCCGGCGCGGGTACCTAATTTGCTATTGCTGCCGCACGAGTCCTCACCATCTGTGAGAGAGTAGAAAGAAAAGTTAGATACCAATTTGAATCATCCAGATACCAATTGGAATCAAGTAGAAAGAAAGAATTTGAATTTTCCTAGTGTCCATTAGCCTCTCGAAGAAAAGTACAGACGTCTCCATCCCGATCCGCAAGACTCTACTAGACATGTTCTTGTACAACGAGATTGACGAACCTAGGGCTCTAATACTAATTTTGTCACGACCCAAGTATCCGCGAGTGGCACCCACACAAATCCCCCAGTGGGCGAACCATCTACTTAACCAACTATCCAATCGATTACCAATTGCTTAACCGCTTTTAGACAAATCAAGGATATAACAAAATAATAATCACCCAAAACGTCTAGCCATGTCATAAATAAATAACGAATGCGGAAGTCTACCTATTACAATCCCAAAATCCGAAAGACATCGTACAGGGACTCTAAATCATAAACTGTCTAAGGAAATAACAAATGTCTGAAATAACAGAAATAATGTCTGGAATGGAAATATACGTCAATAAAAGATCTTCAGGCGGCTTGGCATGGATAGGAGCTCACCTTCAAATATGTCGAAAATGCCCTCACGTTAAATATGAGGTCTGGTAGATGTCGCTGGATCGCAATCTGCACCTAAAAGAATGCAGCAAGATAGTATCAGTACAAACACTATGTATTGGTAGATATCATAGGCCGACTAAGATTAGTATCATGCATAAAATTATAAAATCAATAGAATAGACAGATAGGCATAACAACACATAATCATATGAAATTATCAACAAGAATTATCCCACATTGAAATAAGATAAGCCCACACAAACAACAATCAATAAAAGTAACTCAACCCATGTCATCACCAGAGCAATCGTAACTCACGAATTATCTCCACTCTATCACATATCCGTACACACATGCTAAATGATATTGTTTGCCCAGATAGCCATGACCTGCAGGGGACCCATGGTGTCCATGTACCACTCGCTTCGGAACTGAACTCGGATCACGAGCCTATAACTAGGCCACATCCTCACCCCTGTCAAATGTACCTTTTCATATTTATATGTTCTTTCTCATCTCAATGTATTTCTGTTCCAATAATCAATAAGGAATTGTGAACAATCAATAAATCAATATCAAGGAACATAAGTCACCATGTCGTAAGTCAATCAAAACTCAAGAATCAATTCATCAATAGCACGAATAAGAGATTGCTCTAAGTCAACAAGAAGAGTATTCATTAACTTCTTCTTTATCATTTCATAATAGTTCATCACAAAATCAATCAATCAAGATCAAGCTTAGAAATTTCTAACCACACTTTATGTCCGAAGCCCTAATCATGCTTTCTCCTATCAATGTCATAACATATACAATCGACTAATCAAAGTCTAATTCAAGTCGACCGTAACCTACCTCAATGCAGAATTGGAACAATGCAAGCTATTCTACGCGAGCCTTTCCTTTCCGCAACACCTCGGAACGTTCAAAGTCTAGAAATATAGCGCTAGATAAGTATTCGAATCATCTACTCAAACAATACAACAATTTGAAAAGGGAAACCCACTTATTTCTACTCTTTCCAATTGGTTGAACTATCATTTATGGTGAACTCATCATTACCTCTCTCCCAATGATCATACTATTCCAATTCATGGGTTTCTAATCAATTCAATCTTTTTACAAGCAGTTTTTATGCCAAAGTTACCATCTTTATGAAATCCTAAGTCTCAATAAACAACAATAAAATCACTAACCTATTCATTATTCAAGGGTTTCTTAAGCTTTAGGGCTTTAGTCCTTTCATTCACCATTAGCGAATCTTACACTAATTATGGAACTTAATATAATGATGGAATGAACAAATTAAAGGGTTGAGACTTATCTTTCAAGAGTATTTTAGGACTAGCCATAGAAACCATCGACTGCTGCTGCGGTCAACTTCTCGCTGTAGCGGTCCCGCTATGGCGGACCTCACTAATTTCCCCTGCCCCGCGGTGTCTGCCCCTTACCCGCTATGACGGACTCGCTACAGCGGTCCCACAACCGCTGCAGCAGTCTATTTTGACCAGTAGCTTGGGTTTTTCCACTAGTTTTTCACCTAAAAATTCTAACACCAATCCGAGGCCCTACGGACACAAATCAAACATGCACATATACATAAAAACACGCTACGGACTCACCCGCGGTCTCAGAATTCCCAACGGAGGTCTAGTTTACTAAGTCCTCCCATAACGACCTAGCAGGTCATTACAGGTCTTCAACCCACCATTTTTAGAAATTGAACTATCATGGAAATTTAAAAAGGAAATGAGAATGAACAAGATAATGTTTTAGAACTTACCTTCAAGGATGATTCCCCCAAGTTCTTCAATAATCGCCTCTCTAAGCTCTTCGGATAGGTTTTAGGAGTGTTTTTCTAATGAATTTGAACTTAGGAGAACAAATGGGATTCTGTTCCCGTCATTCCGCCACAGCAGTCGCAAGGATAACCATGGCGGTCCCGTCGTGGAGACCAAATCATCTGCCACGGCGGATAGTCATTAAATGCCAGCTTCTCGCTATGGCGGTCGAGACCCCGCTATTAAGGCACAAAGCCCACCATGGCTGTCACACCAAAACCAACAAAAAATTGGTTTTCACAAGTCTTTCCCGAAATCCCGACATCAATCTGAGGCCCCACATACACATACCATATATGCACACATACATGAAAACACGTACGAATTCACCTCTAGCCTTGAAATTTACAACGGACGCCTAATTTACTAAGTTAGCCCCAAAATGAAATAATTTAAGTTCCAACCAAGTACCCAAAACGCAACCAAAGGCCTCGGGAACCGAACCATCCATCCCACCAAGGCATAATCGACCCTCCGTACCTCATGGAGTCGATCGAATTCCCAAAAAGGATCCGTTTACCCAAAAGTCAACTATTGGTAAAATATTTTCACTTAAGGATTCTAAATCCTTCGGTTTTCACTAGACTCACTTAAAGTCTGGGGAATGGATCAACAGGGGTAAAATGGTCAAATTTCACATAACCACTTAACAGGTCGTTACATTTTCACACTTCTTATTAATATGTTTATTTCTCTGATTTGTTTGTCATATTCCGGTCTATTCATATACTATCCTAATGGCACCCACACTTTATTTTGTCTTTTAAATTTTATTCTATGTTCTATTTTCTATATCGTCCTTTAATCTTTTCAATTTTCGATTTTTGGCAAATATTGTATCTTCATTTATAATACTTTGTAAGATTCTATTTACTATATATATATTAGTTTCAAAATTTCAACAGCAAAATCACTAATTTATTTTGTGCAAAAAGCTCTTTTATGCTGTGTGATTATTTGCACGTGTGTTTAAAGAATTACGTGGTATTCATGAATCATGGAAAATATTAGTGTCTATTGTCACGCCCCGAATCATGACCTGGGCGTAACACGACACCTGATGCCCAGCTGTTGGACCGAGCGAACCATTCATGACTGAACTAAACTGCTGGAATATAATTGTGCAAAATATAACTTATAATCATACTGAGCCACTGAAAAATTCTGATTGAGATATCATAATTATGAAGTACTAAGATAAGTCTAAGAATATAAAGATGTAGCCAACAAGGCTAATACAATATCTTAGAATACTGACTGACTGATACTCTAGTCTATGAAGCCTTTGAAGAATACCGAAATACTGACGGTTTATCGAGACAAGGCTCCCGAAATACCTGACTATCTAACATAACTGAATAATGAAAGTAAAAGAAACGCTTCGAAAGAGACTGGGGCTCACCAAGCAGCTGATACATAGGAGGTTCTAACGAACAGATCCCTAATCCTGTAAATTAGTACCCGTATCGTGAAATGCAAGCCCCGGGCAAAAACGACGTAAGTATATTGGAATTGTACTTGTATTTAAAATTAATTGGAAGAAATAAATAGCTGTGAGGTGACCGAGGAAAGGAGCAGCCCAAATCAATAACATAATACATAGCTGAATACTGAAACTGACATGAGGATCCCGAACTGAATCTTAAGTGACATAACCATAAGTTTCCCTTTTTAGAATATGAGGGAGTACACCTGTTTGCCTAAATTTATCAACTGTGGCCTCTGGACCAATTATAAATGCATAATTATGTGGCCTCGAGACCAAGTATACGTGTACATAAATTGTGACCTCGACCCCAAATACATGTGTTCATCATTTAACAACTTATATCTAGTGTTTTAAAAGGCGGAGGCATAAGGCGGGGCGTTTTACATACGCCTCGACGAGGCGTAAGCCTCGAGGCACGGGGCGTAAGCCCCATGGGTATTTAATTTTTAGTATTTCTAAAAATAATATAATTACAATAAATATTTTTAAATAGGTAAAATTACATAAAAAAAATAAAAGAAAACTATAAATAAATGAATATATATATATATATACATACATACATACATATATGTATGTATGTATATATGTATGTATGTATGTATATATGTATGTATGTATGTATATGTGTGTGTGAGCGCGCGCATCCTCACAAAAAAATGATCAAAGCAATCCATTGTACATCGCTTATAACTTGTAATTATATATAACATAATTTTACAAGTATAAACAATACAATGAAATAAAAGCTATTATGAAATGCAAAACAATTCTAACATTTTAACTTTCAAACACGAAAAAAAACACAGTTTCTTAAAACACTATTACTATCATACTATTCATTTTATCTAGCTATAAGCAAATAATCAATAAAATTTATCAATATTACAATTAAAACATAACTTCTTCATGAACAAAAAATAAAATTATATGATAATTCTGATACATAGGACTTATGACCAATGACAAGTGAAAATGTACAATTCCGCTATGTGTTTTAAAAAAAAAAATTAAGTGATATTCACCTTCACGACGTTCTCAAATAATAAATATCCAATACTACGACTTGTTATATGAGTTACACCCAATCTTCTATTTCTATAGATGAAAAACTATTAAGTATCATTATTTTGTTAAACAATTATGAGGGTGAATGATTTTAATTAAGGAATTTAAAATATAATTTGTGTAAGAACTGTTAGGCGAGCCCTGGGCGTTGGGCGTTAGGAGTGTTTAGGGCGTACGGTTGGGCGCTTAGGGCGTAAGCCTCATAGGAACTAAGCCCCGCACGTTAGCTCCAGGGCATTTTGTCACTGCCCTGCCCCGAGGCGAGCTTCGGGGCGAGTCTTGACACTGCCTTTTAAAACAATGCTTATATCATGGATCTGAGAAACATATTGTGATTCATTACATGAAATGCTACCATCTCTATTCTGAGACATGGAATTATAAATGATTCATACTATTTTAGAGCATTAGATGTTCATAAGCATTCTGGATTTTCAAGACTCATAGGATGTCAAACATGAGTATACACTGATTACGTACTGAGTTCATGTTGTTCATAATAACTTACATGAATGAACTACGAAACTATATCGTTTAAAGAATAGAAGTTCTAAAGATTTTCATGAGACTATAGCATAACTCTATATCTGAAGCAATTCGTAGTAATCGTGAAAGAACGTGGCGTGAGGAAGATCAATAACATCCCCGCACGTAGAGAGTTAGCCTTACATACCTCAATTCTTTCCTTTAAGCATACTACTACATTTGGTCACCCTTTTAGCTCTAATCTATAACAATATACGTCAAATGAGAACCAATATTAGTAAGAACATTCATGGTTTGGTCATCTATGCATTTTATCAAACACCTAGTGGACATGAACCTCCACAACCTTCATTAATGGTGTTTCTTCATCCAACAACCTATCTTCTTGCCATTAGATGATACTACACCCTTATATAGATATAAATACCATTACCCCTCATCACCTATGACATCCAAAACAACCCTTAACCAAATATTCTAGCCATATAACTATTCGTGATTCTCTATCATATTCACCAACTATAATTCAAGAACTTATAGCCTTTAAATACTAAATACATAACTATATTCGAGTGTAGGAGGAGGGTCTTACCTTTTGGTATTCAAATCTTGAATTTCAGGTTCTAGAGTTTCTTGTCCAAGATAAAGACTCAAGCAATAATCTATGAATTTCAAGGTTAATCTTGCTAATAAGAGTACTGGAGAGTTGGAATCAACTACAAAAACACCATTAAAACTCACCTTGGAGGGTTCTTGATGCCTTAAACGAGTTCTGCCTCTCTCTAGAATGTTTTTTTGAACTTGGAAAGTTGGGGAAATAAACCCTAACCTTGGATACTTATAAAATACGAAGCCTGGAAAATACTGACGCGTGTGCCACCCGTGCGTCTCATGGGTGTTGCACAAGAACAAAAAAGATTATGAGAGGGTGTTGACGTACGCCACCCACGTGATGTAGGGGTGGCCGCGCATGCTGCACTGCCTTTAGTAAAATGGGCATAACTTTTTGTACAGAGATTCGTTTGGCCCGATCCTTATATGGATAGAAAAATACTTCAAGGGGCTACAACTTTTATTAAGGAAGTTTTCTCAAATTTCCAACGAATAAGGGGGTTATTCCTGCTTGAAGTGAGGCCTTGGAAGGTTCACTTGAAAACATGATCCGTTGCGTAGCTTCCAAATTTAATTTTCCCAAAGACTCTTCTTATACATTTTGTAGGCTTCAAAACACGTTCTGCACTTCCCATCTTGATTCCATTATATCCTCATCTTATGAGTTAAACCATAGCCCAAAGGCACGAGATGTTACATTGGTGGAGATATGGGAGTTATTTTCGTTGGTTCTAGGAAGATTTACTAAGATTTGTTGGGTTTGTGTATGATTATTAAATTTATGGCTAAGTCGGCTATTAAAGTGAGGCTACTGAAAGTAAGTCATAGTAATGGGCCGGCTATTTTCCTTATGTTTTTCTCCCAAATTATATTCATTTTTTTGTGTGTGGATTGCCCTTCAAAAGCACTGGTCTTTAATTTTTGCCCCTCAAATTGGTGATCTTTAATTTTCGCCCTTGGCCTAATACCCCAAGGTTCTGGGTTCGAACCCCAGCTCAGTAAAAAAAAAAAAAAGAGAAGGAATTTTGCAAGACAGAGGTTTGGATTTGCAAGGCAAAGTTTTGCATTCAGGTAGAGTTTTGGCATGCCTGAAGAAAAAACTCTACCTTAAGGTAGAGTTTGCCTCAAAACTCTGTCAGAATGTAGCAAAATTATGCTTGAGGTAGAGATTTACAACCTTGCGATTTTTTATTTTTTTTGACTGAGCAGGGATTCGAACCCGAAACCAAGGGGTTCTAGCGAAGGAAAAAAAATATTAAAGACCACCCCAAAAATAAGGCATTCCTGCGAATTGCCAAATTATATTTAGCCGCCCGCTAAAAATAATTACAATCGCTAGTCATATATGCAAAAAATATGCACTAATTAATTATATATATTATATGTTTCTACAATTTGATATAAATAAAATATATATTTACCGGCTATTATTTTGATAGTCAACTATACAATGTAAACGTTCCTTCATATTCAAGGGGTTCTTATGCAAATGTACAGCCCAAGCAAAGAGTTTACATTCTGCATAGCTCTATAATTATTTACACTTAGTAGCCAACATATTTTTACATTGAATTTTAGCAAGCCAAATTTGTTCTATATTATTTTCTTACTTCCCTGAGCCACGGCAAAATTCTTTTTTTTCCTTCTCCATTTTCCAAATCTATATAAGATGATGTATAACGTTATATATATAAGAGCTGAAATTAATCTTGATGCGATGTGTCTAGCAGACACCATCAAAGATCAAAATCAGGTAACGAAACAACACCGTGCCAAGGCAATGATCCGCATCAACTTGATGAGGGAATATTGGTGGAAAATGAGGTCCAATCCCGAAATGGGGAGCTTCCTTTTGATGTTTTGGACCAGGATTGTTGGTGGACTCTGCCTGCCCATTTGCTCACGGGGAGGAGGCTATACGCTTGATCTTCAACCAAGCATAGCCAAAATTGACCTCCTATTAGGACATTCACTTGCAATGTGTCCTCTACCTTGACATTTAAAACATTGAATGGTAGAAGGACAAGTAAGTTAGGTATATATTATTGTATATGCACTATTATACGTTCGCGATTACGAAAGCTGGAGCTGCAGAGTCGTCGTCTTCTTCGATGAGCTGGGACTGAATTTCAGTCCAGAAGCACCTCAAATCTCACTAAAACAGTCCAAATTTTGGATATGAACTCTTCTTGATGCTCCTGATCTTTTGAGATATCATCCATTCATAACGAAGCTCGTTTGCGAAAATCTGAAAATAAGATAGATTAGTTGTCCATATAAAGGAGATTAGTGATCAAGAAAATAAGATACGGTAGCTGTTACAATTGATTCAAGTACGCTAATAGCATAAAAATTCTCTACACTATATGTGTATAGAAGATAAGCGCCATAGTAAATACCTCCAGTCTTCCACAATATCTAATTAAAAAATTTTAGTCCAGTTTCTTCTTAAAGGGAAAATTGAATTATTTCAGTTTGGTTTACTCCTTAAAGGACAAGTTCCATCAAAGTTTACCAATTTGTTTTTTATGCTCAAATACTGTTGAAGCTAAAACATTAAAATTATTGTTTTCTTAAGTTGTTTATGACTAGTTTAAGTTTTATTCTTGAATCATTATACAAATCAAGCATGATGTTGGATTTGAACTGAGATAAGTAGACTGGGAAGAAAGGACCAATAAATTACGAATATTAATCGTTGAATAGAATTATTTGTCTATTTTACTGAATTAGTAATTATGGTTTATTAGTATGTAAAGAATTATAACCAAGCATTAGTTATGTTCTTTTATTAGGGTAATAAAGGAACAAAAGCTTCAAATAATATACAAGAAACAGAGTATATTAAGTTTGAAGTACACTTCTCTTCAGATAGAAAGTCCTTCAAAGATATACTTCATTCGTCCCGTCCCAGAGATGGTGTTTAATTGGGCATAGAATTTAAGAAAAAAAGAAAGATTTTTAAAATTTGTGTTGCTATAAATCTTCTCGTTAAGGATAAAATGAAAAGTTGTTTAAAGTTAAATTGTAACTCCCTCCGTACCAAAATAAGTATCGCTTTAGCAAAAAAAATTGTCCTAAATAAATGTCACTCTAGGAATTCAAGACAAAAATAATATTGTTTCCAACTATATCCTGATATTAAAGAATTACTTCTTCTTAATAGTGCTCAATTCTCAAGAAAACATCTAATAAATAGGGATAACTTAGTAAACTATACCTTACATTTATTGTTTTTTAATGGCCATGAAATGAACTAAAGTGACACTTATTTTGGGACGGAGGAAGTACTAAATATAGAAAGATGTCATTCCTTTTGGGATTGACTGAAACAGGAAAAGTGTCACTTAAATTGGGACGGTGGGAGTATCTTATTACTTTGACGGTGCTCAAATTCATTCTGGTTTTGGCAATTGGCGCAGATAATGCAGTAGTCAATGGTGACTTTGAAGAAGGTCCATGGATGTTCAGAAATGCATCACTTGGAGTTCTGCTCCCAACGAATCTCGACGAGGAAACCTCGTCGTTGCCTGGTTGGATAGTCGAATCCAACCGTGCTGTTAGATACATCGATACGTACCATTTTACGGTCCCGGAGGGGAAAAGAGCAATAGAATTGCTATCTGGGAAAGAAGGCATTATATCCCAAATGGTTGAAACTAAGCCTAACAAGCCATACAAATTGACATTTTTATTAGGCGATGCAGGGGATTCATGCAAGCAACCACTAGCAATAATGGCATTTGCTGGTGATCAAGCTCAAAATATCCATTATACTCCCAATGCCAACTCTACATTTCAAGTTGCCAATCTGAACTTCACAGCCAAAGCCGATAGGACACGTATCGCTTTCTATAGTATCTATTATAACACAAGAATTGATGATATGAGCTCTCTTTGTGGACCTGTTGTTGATGATGTGAAGGTTGAATTGTCAGGGTCTAGCAAAATTAGGGTGGTAGGATTGTTGTTTGTCTTTGGATTGCTCATCTCATTTGTTTTTGTTTAGATTTAATAGTTGTAGTGTCTACCTTATTACATGGTATATACAAGTGTATGTGTATGGTTTTGCAAGTGTTGGAAAACCATCTTTATGTCCTAGTTCTTTTTTTTTTTCAATGAAAATTTGAATTGTTATTAGTTATCATCTAGTAAGAATCAATTATTTTGGGCTATGTTCTTTTCGTGTATGTTAGTATTTACAATGTTTCATTTATATGATACAATTATTATTTGGGGAGTTAAATAGTTCATTATTTTATTTTAACTTTTTTGTTATTATTAACATATAAAAAAAATATTAATTCGTTGTACTTTTCGTTGGGCTAAAATAACTTATACATACTCTTAAAGTCATTCTAAATTATCTCCTAGACATGGACTGACACCTAACTAACAGTACCGGCCAGGCGAATCAATTTTCATACACATAATCACTTATTAAGCTCTGAGAGGAAATAAATGCAAGTCCAGATGCATTAATGCTAATTATCCAACCAAATCCATACTCATTTTATGAAAATCCAATGATCAATCAAACAATAAATCTCTCGCATAAATCCCACACTAAGACAATGAAGCATCTAATAGAGTTGCACGAGTTTAACTGTCGAGAAGAGTTGAAACAACATCCTCCACGAACACTGTGACGGCTCACCTCAACAATAAAATCTACTCGAATGGATTCGTCAGCCACTAGGCTCGTTCTCAGCAACTGTATTTGGATAGATTTATAGGTAAGTAGTGAGTTATAAGTAAATATAACTCAGTAAGATCCTCTACCCGCCCCCTTGAACGCTTAGAACAAGTGTTAAAAAAAACACACAATGAACACAGAAATAATATGCACATAAATTATAGGGAAAATTTCAGAGACCTCCCCTCATGTTTCGCTTCGTTTCAGTGACATCCCCTCACGTTTGCAATATTACGGCTACCTCCCTTGTTTTAACTTTTTTTGTAACAATTTTATTCTATTTATTACTAATAAAAAATAATATATCGTGACTGATTTTCCCTCCTAAGATCATGCTTTTTTCCGCTAGCTTAATTTACCAAAATCTGCATCAGTGCTTCATCTTCTCCGGCGAAATCCATTGTCCAACAACACATCATGTGATACTGTGATGGGTTGTTGTATATCTCAACTTCTTTCCTTTTCCCCTTCTCTTCTCCCCTACAATAATCAAACAAAATTCAAGAAACCCCCACTTACCCTTTTCTGCCGTTTTTGCTTCTACAGTTACATACAAACAAGAACAACCATATGCAATATTCCTGAGTTGGGTCTGTAGAGATCATTATTCAGCTACTACTAAGGTGGTGGAGCTAAATCATACTAATCAATAATGGGTTGTTGTATATCTCAACTGGCAGCAAAAAATGCATTTTTTCCTCCATCACCAGCTACATACCAAGTCAAGAAAAGGGATAATGGAAAGCTTGTTGCTGTTTCAACTACTTCATCTATGCCTATTTGTGGTGCTGCAGATGACCCAAATCTTAATGTGCTTTTGGTTGACACTAAAAGGGGAAACAAGATTGTAGCTTTTTACTTGAAAAATCCATATGCTAAGCTTACTGTTCTTTACTCTCATTGAATGAATCCTGTGCCCTCAAAGAACAAGTACTATAATATTCCTTTATTTACCAGTTGTGCCAAGAAATAGCTTCAGACGTAGATTATGCAAACTGTGCTCCTTATCGAGTAATCACAACTAAAAATTCACATTTTCTCTCGGATGCCAGCACTTTATGTCTATACAAAATTAGTGCCTTTTGATCTATTTTACCTGATTTTGAAAATAAAAGAGCATGATGTTAGGGAGGACAAATCAGTCCAGATATATTATTATTTTTATTAGTAATAAATAGAATAAAATAATTGTTACAAAAAAATTAAAATAGGGGAGGTTGCCGTAATATTGCAAACATGAGGGATTGGAAACATGAGGGGAGGTCACTGAAACGAAACGAAACGTGAGGGGAGGTCTCTGAAATTTTTCCTAAATTATATTACAATATGACACTTGTTTACCCCTTCAAAAGGTAGCAATTGAATTTGTACGCGGTTAAAGGATATGTGACTAAATTCGTTGAAATAATAAAGCATAACTTGCAATCTATGATAAGTAAAGAACAAGAAAAAGGATGGCTTGTAACTGTTATTGTAGAACACAGTTTTGGAGCAATTTGATCCGTTTCCCGAGCCAAGGCTTGTTTAATCTTAAGAACTTGCAGATTTACAGTGTGTGAATGTAGAAAAAGATCAGAATCAGATGCCGTAATGAAGGGTCTCCCTCTCTCTATATATAGTACTAGAGTTAAAGTTATACAAGGTAACTAAAATTTGAAAAAGAGATAATGATCCCGACAATCTCGGATGCCTCAACATTGATGGCGCGACTGCCGACAGGAATCTCGCTACAGGTCGGATTCCTCGGGTTCGTGTCGATCGATGCCCCTCCGATTTGTCACCCCTCGGGACTTATTTTGTCCGACTATTTAAACCTTCTTATTTTGGTATGATCTTCCATCGACAAATACAAACACTTTGTTCCAGTTTACACCATATACATATACTCCCTCCATTTTCCGGTGGAAAGTATTGGCTCCGGGGAATGGATCTGAATAAAAACTGAAGTAGTCCTTCGGCAGAAACACTACAGGTCCGGTTCCACCGCCTGAAAGGACAATTCCAGCTCCGCACTTTGCACGATATGGATGCACTCTGCACGATGCTGATTGTTCATTATTACATTAGTGAAGTGATCAACCTTAGAAGCCGTGTGCCATCAAGGCTTCCACACTTTTTCAAATTCCAATCCCTATAAAAGGCAAGTGTTTTCTTCATACTTAGCCATGCACTTATACCCTTTGCATATAAAAAACCATAAAGAAGAAAATAATGTCAGGAAATTTTGAAACTCCTCTTTCAACCCCCCCCCCCCCCCCCTTCAATAACGTCTTTCATTCCTCTGTTAACTCAAACTTCTGCTAGTCCTTCGTCACCATCCTATTCTTCTTTGTCATCGCCAAAGGCAGCCTCTAGCCATGAAGAACTTGAGTTTCTTGATGCTGATATTCTCCCTGCTGGTTTCAAGTATCAAAGTAATTGCAAAGTCAGACCATCTTGAATTCGTGGAAAGCTTTGAATCGTTCGTCGATGCTGACGCCATCCCTAAGGTTAGGAGTTACTGCAACTTGGGTGCCAGTATTGACGTCGCTCTGATCGGACGTGGGGCAAGAATCAACCACCATGTCTCAAGTTATTCCCTGGTGTATACATACCCTTTCGCAATCGGCTACTCCTTCCCCATTCCTCAGTTAATAGAGGACTTTTGTCGCCGTTATCATATTTGTGTCGGGCAAGTTGCTCCACAAGTTTTGAGGTTGGTGTTTTGTATCGACCTTCTGGCCAACATAGCTAGAGTTTCTTTTACCTTCGACCATTTGATCCATATCTACCGTCCACGATTTATTCGAGGTGGTCTGGTATATCTGTATCCTCGTGGAGTTCGAGGTCTTATCGATTTGGAGGACGATTATAACAGGGGCTAGTTACACTGATTTGTCATGATTCGGACTAAACAACTCCATCGTTCTTTACCCGAGTCTTTTCCTGAAGTATGGAATCCTACTCCGGTATCAGTCGAACCAGAGCTTATAATTAAAATTTTTGATTGGGTTGTTGCTTTGCTAGATGCCTCTCGCGACCTGACTCGCTCGTGGAGAAGTATCATTGTGTGCCTTACGCTAGGACTCTTATTTATAGGTCTTCGAACGAAGAGGCTCTACTCAAAGAAAAGTGCTAAAGATGACGGCACTACATGTGTTGTTACTTCGAGCGAAAAATCGAAATAAAGGAATGTTCTGACCTTCTCGGTTGCCTCTACAAGTATTGGCTCCCGGATCAGATCTCATCTTCTGCTTTCGGAGGCTAGAAAGGAAGTTATTCCTAGGGGACTAAGCTCCCGTAGTCATTCTTGATGACGATGAGCCGCCAACCGAAGTCAATGCTGCCGTATAGATCAGTCCCAACGACAACTGGACTGTGCCGAAGTGTGGACCTGAAGCCACTTAGGCAAAGTACGAACCTGCTAGAGCATCCGAGGATATGAATCGAAGTTCTTAACCTTAAGGTCGTCGGATTAATTTTTCCCCGTTTTTGTTTAGGACCAAATGCTTAGCCATGTTTTGTATGGTTATTAATAACCGAAGTAGTAACTTTCCTACCAATGTATAGAAGTTTGATTTTGAACAGTGTTGACACTCAATTTTGTCCCTCCTTTATTCCATTTTATTTCCTTGAGCTTCCAAATTTATTGACGAGCTAAATGCTTTATTTTCACTATTATTTTTTATTGCCACTACTACTAATATCATTACTTTCGTTTTCACTAATCTACTATCAATATTACTAGTATTACTTTATCACAAATTTTAAATGATTCGTCATCGTTTCATTTTAGGATTTGTACTCGTTAAATTAACTTTACTTTATTAAATCCTTTACTTTCTACATACTAATTACTACTTGTCTTCACATAATATATTTTGTACTAGTTATTAAGTTAAAAGCCCAAGAATAATTAAAATAAAGGAGGAAGAATCAATATTTTTCAACCAATTAAGGGCCCAAACGATCAAGCCCATTTATCCTTTAAACAAGCAGCCCACACGTTCGGCCTGCCCAACTCCCGACCAGCCTTTCACCCGATCCAGCCCAACATTTTACCCGACCCGATCTGGCCCATTTATTTAATCAGTTGAAACTTAAACCTAATCCCTTCAACCAAAACATACGCCGTCCCTCTACTCTCTCTTTCCTTTCCCTTTCCTCTCTCTCTCATCTCTTTCTTTTTTAGCAAAGGTTCAGTTTTCTTTCAACCATGGCAGATCTTGTCCACCCATTTTCGAGTTGAGTTTCGAATCGATTCATAACGGAGAGTAGATTCGAGGCCATCGACACCCAGTTCATTGTACCCAAAACAGGTCAGCAATCTCCTCTCTTCCTTGTAATACGTTTTATTCCCTATTTGATGTTCATAGGAGTCAGTTTTATGTAGTTGGACAATCACAGTTTAATCTTACTCAGTGAATTTCACGCTTGCTTAGTGTGTTAATCGTGTCGTTTGATTGTTAGTTGGTTTAGATTAGGCATCAAACCTGCTTGTGATTAATATGTGTCCTGTTTTTTTTTTTTTTTTGAAGAATACGATAAGATCATATTCCATTAATAATGTTTCATGAGTTTAGATTTGGCTAGATGACCTGTGGTATGTTAATGATGTTGTTGCCTGTCTAGTTTAGTTCTCATGTTTTAGGGTAAGGTTTATCTTCTGTTTAGATTAATTATAACGTTTAATACAGTTTAATTTAATTAATCGTGTTTAATGTGGTATCTATGTCCTGTTTAGCCGGGATTATCATGCTTAGTTTGTTTAGCTCAGTTACTAATATGATTAAGTGATTGGTCCATAGGATAGCCGACTTTAACAATGTTATGTGTTGCCCAGTGTTGATCCCAATCCCTTGATAAATGATTTAGTTTAAACAGGACGCTTAACTTTAATTTTGAATCTGGTTTCATGCTTGGTTCGAGCTAATGTTATTGTTTTTCATATATAAATTGTGTTAGTGTTCACTAAATTTTGCTGCATAAGATTAAACAATGACAATATGTCAACAGAATATAGCGGGATGAGAAGTTTGAACTCGCTTGTTTCAGAGCTTCTTTAGAAAAATTACATCAAGTTTGGGATTCTTTTTTTTTTTTATCTTCCTCTCTGTTACATTTCCTATAGATTAGTTTAGTCTTAGTAATGTTTGAGCAGATACTTTAGTCTCCCTTTTCTGTTATTAAGATTGTCTCGACTCTGTTTGCTTATTGTTTGTTCAGTTTGGTCATTATGTTATTCTGCTTGGTTGAACTTTTTTTTTAAAAAAAAAAAAACAAAACAAAAGGGGAAGATCTATAGTCATCTTTTTCAGAATAATTACTAGAAAGTTTTCCCATTGTATAAAGAATGTAAGTTATGGTCTGTTCTGCCCATGACCAAACTGAAACTGCCCATTCATTTTGAGCCTACTTTGTTCGTTTCTTTTGCTGCCTTATCTTGGGCCGTGAAATGTTGCATTTTAGCCATTTTCCACCTTACTTACGGTCATGAACTACTCTAACGTTAGTCACTTTTGTTGTTATACTTTCGGGTCATGAACCACTGCATTTCGAGCTGAATTTCTACAGTGCTTTGAGCTGAATTTCAGCTTCATTCTGAGCTGATTATTATCGTATTTTGAGGTTATAACACCACTTTAGATTAACCTTGCTGCCGCAAATTTTTAGCAAGTGGCTCTAAAATTTAGCTCTAATTCGTTGAGGAGTCAACATACCACTATGTCATTGTTCATTAAAGTCATTCAAATCTGTTATTTTGATATGATGCATTGAGTTTAGATTTGAGTGGTATTGATTATAGTTGGGCTCATTTACTAATTCTTTTCTCTCTTTGTCTTTGTATGTGAAATCCCTGCACGAATCTGACGAACATCTCTCCCGCATTCTATGTTGGGCTAAAAGCCCAACGTCGTATTCCTCGAGTCACTCTATCAACCGTGCAAAAAATGATGTTGGGCCAAGCCCATATAGCAGAATATATGGCAGCATGTTGAATGGGCCAAACCCATTTAACACATGTATTTTCTGTTACTCTATCTTTGTGTATCTGGTTACTTGCCTAACACTTATCTTTTTTTTTTTTTTTTTTTTTTTTGTCTTTCTTAGCCTAGATGAACTCTAATAGAATTAGTGGGATAGTTTAGTGATAATAGATAATTAGAGTTTAAATTTTCTTTCATAGTTTAATAATTTAGCCTATTTCGTCAGTTCAAAATTTCTTTTAAATTGCTTTTACAAATCTAAAATGGATTGAGTAATGAGATCGAGAATTAAATTCGATTTCAAATTATCCGCCTATTTTAAATTATAACTTAACATTATTTTATAAACCCCTTTTAGTTTTATGGTTAATTCTCTTTAAAGGCAATAAATGACCATTTCTAATAGTGATAAGTCTTTCTCCAAATCTATTCCATATTTTCACCAAACAAGGCCCAACTTTCATAAAAGAGGTAGTTATATTTTTAGACTATTTTCCATATAATAGTAGGGAGTTAATTTGTTTCTTACCTTCTTGATCTTATTTATTACTTAATAAGCTAAGCAGTTAAAAATAAGTTAATAATCGGTCATTAAATTCCTATTAACGTGTTGACCAATCCGGCATATTTCTTTAAAATATGGCTAAAGTCTTTTTCTATAAATTACTACTTCATTCTAATTTAAATAGTAGCCTTATATTCTCCATTTTTAAATCCTAATAATACTTACAAACTATTTTTTCAAACATTTAAAATGTTGTATTTGTATATTTTTAGCCTTAATTAATTAACATAAATCCGGTCGGTTAACCATTGTTAATGGATTTTAAAGGGTACCTAATACCTTCCCTTTAGAATTAGTTGAACCCTTACCTAGAATCTTAAGTTTCGTAGACCTTAAATGGAGTTAACTTTAAAAAATAACTTTAATGAACTTTAGGTGTCCTAATTCACCATAAAAAATTAGGTGGCGACTCCCTAACTTTAATTAACCTCGGAATTACCGGGATGTTGTAAACTATTTTGACTCCGGTTAAAATAGGGTATAACAAACAGTATAGGACCCTTTTGGGTTATGAATGCTTTTATTCTTTTTCAGTTTAGTCCAAACAGAACCAGATCTTTTTTGCGCATGAATTTTTCCTTTATGTTCGAGAAGTGGAATGTCGATCCCAGCAGAATCTTCTTTTGTAAGCTTTCAAAATTGGCGGGAAGACAAAACGTCTTTTCACATCACGTCCGTCTAACTTTGACAACGTGTAACCCCCTGATTGGTCGTCTATTTGGTTATCTGATCAAGGCGTTTCATCATAATTACCCATCGCCTATAAAAGCCCATTTCCTTCTATTTTCACTATTTACTTTTCAATAAAACCACACCTTGTTTTCTGCTTTTATTTTCTGCCTTCACCTAAAAATCATGGTAAGCCTTCTATCCGCCCATCTTCACACTTCCTTTCACCTTTTTGCTCGATTTTGACTTTGATAGTGCTCTTTGTTGGTTTGCTGAAGGGCAAGTCCACACCAAGGCCCACTCCAATGGGTCCTCCCCTCGCGCCGAGTTCTCGGCGCGAGTTATTGCTGAAGAGACGAAAAATAAAAGGTCCGCTTCTAAATCTACCAAGCCTCCGAAGTCATCTACGATGGGCAAAAAAAAGGAACGAAAAGTTCGAGGGCTGGAGGCTCCTTCCAAGTCCGGGGTATTAGAGACTTCCAGGACGATGACATCATGATTGCTAGTGTTACCACTGCCGCTGCTGCCAAGGTGGATCAGTCTACCGGCGCTATTTTGGAGGAGAGAGGTATGGACGCTCTGACCGATGCCTCTGCCTCTGCCTCTGCCTCTGCCTCTGCACCTGCCACCACCAAGGGTCTTTCAGTCCCCGTCGCTTAAACTTCATAATATCCCCCTCTGCTGAGATTCATTATGCTCGAGACAAAAATTGTTGTTGTTAGGGATGAATCTTCTTCGGAAGGGGATCCCCTGGCCAAAAGGACCAGACGGACCGAACCTCCCTAGCCCGTTTCTTTTAGCAGGTGGATTTCGAAGACATGTTCCCCGAGATGGGGCTACAGCAACGACCATTTTTATGGCAGCGGACTCCGGATTTGGCCACCTTGCCATTCCCTAAAAGCCGATGAGGCCTTCTCGGTCTCCGGAGGAACCAGGACGGCTTTAGGTCGAAGCTCATGGATGTTTTTCCTGCCCCTAGGGCCGATCCATCCAGGACGAGGTCTGCTACCATCACCGTCCCTGAGAACACTAGCTTTTTATCCTTGCCTGTCGGGGTGTCCATCTATCTTCGACCACTTGTGTCGGAGTCCGACAATGGAAAAATGGAAAGAGTGTCTTGGCAATGCCTTTTTAATGAAAGCATGCATGCTGGTAATCAGGTATGCGTTCCCACTTCTCAAGTTTTGTTCGTTTTGGGCAGTTTTTCTTTATATTCTGTTAACTTTTAATTTCTCTCCCTTTGTAGTCCATCGTGCTCGCGAATGAGGGATTTATCCGAGCAATGAGAGACGTGGACGATTTGCGAGGTCAGCTAGATGCCCAGGGCTGGGTAGGGGAGAAGTTCAAACTTCTGTTGCAAGAGAAAGAGAGCGATTGCAGCGGAATGAGGACCCGGTAGTCCTTGGTGCCCAGCTCGAGGAGGCTAAAAAGGAAAACCCCGAGTCAAAGAAAGACCCCGAGCTTCTTACCGAAAGAAGAACCGAGTCCTTGAGGCGGACCATGCTTATCTTATTCATGAAACCACCGCCTCGGCCAAGTAGATCGAGGAGCAAGGGGCCATAATTACTGGGTTAAGGTAAGATATTGAGTCTCTTAAGGCCGAAGCTACTAACGCGGGCAGAGGCTTGCCCAAGTCGAAGCTGAAAGGGTCTCCGAATAAGAACTTCTGAGGGTGGCTCAAGACAAAGCAAAAAACCGAGCCAAGGTCAACGAGGAGCTGAGGGTTAAGGTCAAAACTGCTACTAACACCCTCGAGACCCTCAGACGAAACACTTCCCGATTATCGGCCCAGCTTCAGTAGATTTTGGTGAACAAGATCAAGCCCGTGCAGATGTCGACAGAGCAATGACCCGGTCCGTGTTAAAGGCCGAGCATGTTAAATGGAATTCTCGGAGGCTTACTCTGGAAGAAGCTTAGGCCGGACTCGACGGTATTGCTGCCAAAATTGAAAAGGGAAAGTCTATTTAAGATGGCACGCTGAGGGTGCTTCTTGGGGATAGCTCGGAGGATGATCCCGAGGGTTCTGGTTCCATAGGTTCTGAATCCTCTCCGGTGGACTAGATAGGCTTGTTAAGAAGCCTTAGTATTTTTTTTTATTTTTTTTTTTGTAAATTAACCAAAGGTCGGATTTTGGGCTTGTGTTTATAAAATGAAGGCTTTGATCCGACTTTATTTTTGCTGGTATTCCCCTTCTCGAGCATTTGCTTGCGTTCAGTAATTGAATCCATATTTTAACTGTCAATATTTTATCAAAAGGAAGTGAATCAACTTGGACTGATGTTTGGGCCGAGTATGAATTGGGCTTGGTCTTGAATAAACTTTTAATAAGTTTTTACCTCGATAAGAAGCTCTATTTTAACGGAACCAATTTTGAGTTAAAATAAGTTTGCAATATACCAAGCATTTTTCCTGCCTGTGTTTCTATGCAAGGGCCTCATTTTTCATATTTTGTGAGTTCGGACATCTCCGAATCACTTCGAAACTTTAGGCTTTTGTTAACTCGAGACTTTGATGCCTTTGTTTTATTCGTCCGTCCCGTGACGACAGTTTCTTAGCCGAGGGTACCCCGTGGGCTTTGAAGATTAATTGTTCGGAGATGTTAAATGGATACTCATGCAAAGGTATAGTTGATAAAAATTTTACCCGAAGTATCCTTATTTAAAACATTTACCTCGTACAAACAACTGGGACGATTCGCTTGATCTTTTTTCTGCCTTTGCCGTAGCAAGTAAAACTAGTCGGGCACGATTCATTCGATCGTTTGGCCCTTACAACAAATCATAGTGCATAGAGCGAAAAATTCAACAAAAGATTTCCAGCTTCTTTGAGCGACCTCGAACGTGTTGAGGGCATGGTAGTCCTTCAATGTTTGTGTTCAAAGTATGAGAAGTCGAACACTGTGAATTGACGCTGGGCAGTCCCCAGCCATTGACATTTAGTCGTTCTTCGATATGAATGGTAACACGTTGTACATTGTTGCCTCATTAAAAACCTTGCCAGAAAACCCACTTTGGGACAAAACCGAGCTAAGGGAAAAAGAGTACAACACGTGTTTTCAGGCCTAATTCTAATCTTTTTAGCTCCGTTTTGGTCTGTACCTGCAAGGGTTAGTTGGCAAACAACTTAAAGAAATTCACAAAGGGTTATCAATCATACCTCAACAATAATATCTTTTCAAGTGTGCCACATTCCAATTATTTAGCAACTGTTGGCCATCTTCTCATTCGAGCTTGTATGAACCTTTACCGGTAATTTCAGTTACTCTGTACGGTCCTTCCCGATTCGGACCTACCTTCCCCTCGTAAGGGTTTTTGGTGTGCAGAGTAACCTTCCGGAGGACCAAGTCCCCGACTTGGAAGTGTCGAAGATTTTCCCTTTGATTGTAGTACCTTCCCATCCTTTGCTTGTATGCTGCCAAGCGGACCAATGTCGTTTCACGAAGTTCATCCATTAAGTTGAGCTTCATGACCATAGCCTCGTTGTTTGATTCTTCCATGGTGTATTGGAATCTCAAACTTTGCTTCCCATCTTCGACAGAAATTAAAGCCTCGACAATATAAACTAATGAGAACGGTGTTTCACCGGCGCGCGACCTCGACGTCGTTCTGTAAGCCCAGAGTACTTCCGGTAATAGTTCTTTCCACCTGTCCTGGGATTCATCTAACCAATTCCTTAGGTTATGAATGAATGTTTTTTTTGTTGAATCTACTTGCCCGATCGCGCTTGGATGATACGGAGTTGTCATTATCTTTTTTATTTTCAAACCTTCGAGGAAACTATTGACTTTATTGCCGATGAACTGCCGGCCACTGTCGCATGTGATTTCGGTTGGAATACCGAACCAACAGATGATATGGTCCCATATAAAGTTAATGACTTCCTTTTCTCTGACCTTTTCGAAGGCGTGCGCTTCAACCCATTTAGGAAAATAGTCAGTCATAAACAGTATGAAATGAACCTTACCTGGTGCCCATGGTAATGGGCCGACAATGTCCATCCCTCATTTCATGAATGGACATGGTGACAATACCGGATGCAACAATTTGCATGGTGACAACGATTTGGAT
This sequence comes from Lycium barbarum, assembly GCF_019175385.1. NCBI lineage: Eukaryota > Viridiplantae > Streptophyta > Magnoliopsida > Solanales > Solanaceae > Lycium > Lycium barbarum. The sequence goes on from NC_083345.1 coordinate 104,221,317, forward strand.
TTTTTCCAAGTACCTCTGCATTCTTTCGCTTTTTACTTCGAAGACCCCGTTCACTTGATTGTCGAACGAGAGTGAGTCGCATTTTCCTTCGATGATTGTAGCTTCAAAGTTCCTAGCCAGCTCTAAACCCGCAATTATAACCTCATGTTTGGCTTCATTGTTAGTCAATTTTAAAGTTCTTATGGATTGTCGGATAATATCGCCCGCAGGGGTTTTAAGCACTATTCCAGGTCCTGACCCTTTCGCGTTCGATGCTCCGTCCATGTGTAGGGTCAAAATCCCGACGTTTTTTCTGAGGTTAAGAAAAGCTCTTTTTCTACCTCGGGAACCATCGCGAGTGTAAAGTCAGCCACTAAGTTTGTTAAGATTTAAGACTTTACAGTTGTTCTAGGTTTATAATCGATGTCATAACCACTGATCTCGGCTGCCCATTTTGCTAACCTACCAGACAGCTCTAGTTTATGCATAACGTTCTTTAACGAATACGTGGTTACTACGCATATTGGGTGGCATTGAAAATAAGGTTTTAATTTCCTAGATGCAGTTAAAAGAGCCAAAGCCAATTTTTCTAAGTGGGGAAAACGTTTCTCCGTATACCCCAAAATTCTACTTACATAATAAATTGGAAATTACATACCTTCCTCTTCTCGATCCAAAACTCCGTTTAGTGCCACCTCAGATAATGCTAGATACAAATACAACTGCTCATCTGCCTTCGGGGTGTGCAGCAAAGGCAGGCTGGCCAAGTACTTTTTCAATTCATCCAAGGCTTGTTGACATTCCGAGGTCCAGACAAAGTCGTTCTTCTTCTTTAGCAAAGAAAAGAACCAGTAGCTTTTATTTGATGATCATGAGATGAATCTGCTCAGGGCCACAATCCTCCCAGTTAACCTTTGTACTCCCCTCATGTTGTCGCCTACTTTGATGGCTTTGATGGCCTTGATTTTGTCCGGGTTAATCTCGATTCCTCGATTTGACACCATGAAACCTAAGAATTTGCCCGAACCTACTCCGAAAGTGCACTTTTCGAGGTTTAGCTTCATATTGTACTTGCGCAGTATATCGAATGCTCCCTGTAAATGCTTTAAATGGTGCTCTGTTTATAGGGACTTAACTAGCATATCATCAATGTAAATTTCCATTGTTTTCCCCATCTACTCTTCGAACATTCGATTAACTAGGCGCTGCTAAGTTGCTCCGGCATTTTTTAGTCCGAATGGCATCACGTTATAATAGTAAGTCCCATATCTTGTTATGAAAGAAGTTTTCTCTTGATCCTTCGGGTTCATCAGAATTTGGTTGTCCCCGGAGTAGGCGTTGAGAAAACTTAGCATTTCATGCCCTGCCGTTGCGTCGATCATTCGATCAACGTTAGGCAAAGAAAAGGAATCCTTCAGGCATTCTTTGTTCAAATATTTATAATCTACGCACATTTTGAATTTATTACCTTTTTTAGGTACGACTGCTACGCTAGCTAACCAGTTCGGGTATTTAACTTCGCGTATGGAACATATCTTTAATAGCGTTGTTACCTCCTCTTTGACGAATTTATGTTTGACCTCGGACATTGGTCTTCATTTTTGCTTCATCGGGGTGAAATTCTGATCAAGACTCAGCCTGTGCGTCGTCATCTCTGGCAAAATACTTGTCATGTCTAAGTGGGACCATGCAAAACAATCGATGTTAGCATGAAGAAATTTAATCAATTTACGCTTGAGCTCGGGGTCAACCCCGTGCCCAGGTATACCTTTCTATCAGGCAGATGAATGAACAGGATAAACTGTTCCAATTCTTCACGGTTGACTTTGTCGCGTCCGATTCATCCGGTAGCACGAACGATCTTGGAACATCGAAGTCTTCTTCCTCGAAGTCCCTCTTCTACTAGTTTTCAGGCCTGGCTGGGCCCGGGTTTTGTAGTTGCTATTTAGTATCTTTACCTTTGTTCGGGTCTTCAGTGTCCCTGGACGCGGATGACTTCGGCGCTGGAACCGCTTCTTCGACCGCAAAAATTTCCTTTGCTGCCGGTTGTTATCCATGGACAGTTTTTATTCCATCCGAGGTCAGAAACTTCCGCATCTAATGTAAAGTTGAGGGCACCGCCCTCATGTTATGTACCTACGGTTTGCCGAACAAAGCATTATACCTCATTTCGACATCAATGACATAGAATTTCGTATGTTGAACAATCCCGACAGTGTTCACCGGCAGAGTGATCTCTCATTTGGTAGTTTCGCATGCCCTGTTGAACCCGTTGAGGACCCGGACGGAAATTACCAAAGCATTATTGTAAGGTTGAATGATGCCTTCCGCGTCTTCGTCACTTAAGCAAACGAACCTCTCTGGTACATAATCTCTAGTTCTCTTTTCCCGAGTGGTTGAGACCTTTGTTTTCTTCATCATCGGACCACGGGGAACTTCTACTCCTCCGATAATCATGTTGATCACGTGCTGAGGTTCCGTCGGTTCAGTTTTCTTATTCGCTTCCCTACCTTTGTAATGACTCTTCTCTCGGTCACTCAAAAATTCATGCAAGTGACCGTTCTTCAATAACCAGGTGACCTTGTCCCTTAGTTGTCGGCATTCCTCGATTCGTTGACCCTGAGTTCCATGGTAATCGCATACTGCATTCAGATCCCGTTAGGCGGGGTCAGTCCGAAGTGTGTCGGCCATCTCACATCCTTGATATGCCTAATAGCAGAGACAAGAGCAGCGGCATCGACGTTGAAGTTGTGTTCGGATAGCCTTGAGCTCTCTCCAGTATCGTACGTCCCAACGGGATTGTTCCTGAATTGGAAGCCCCTTCTACCAGAGCAGCGGTCATTTCGCCTGTCATTCCTTACCACCTCATAGTTGTGACCATTTCTTCCTCTATCCGTCCTAAAGTCGGACCTCTCAGGCTGACTGTAAGGCCGGTACCAATCTTTTGATGGTTTCAACTCTGCTTCCATCACCCTTTTTAGCCTTTCCGTATTTTTGTTCCCGCTTTCCGAACCTGGGAGAAGCTCGAGTTAATCATCTTCGACTCGAATTTTGGATTCGTACATGTTGTGGACGTCAGCCCATGTCACTGCTTCATACTCTAACAAATTCTCCTTTAGTTTGATAGAAGCGGCAGAGCTACGAGGATTGAGTCCCTTAGTGAAAGCTTTGGCCGCCCACTCATTCGGGACTGGGGGTAACAACATTCTTTCCTTCTGAAACCTTGTCATGAATTCTCGGAGCAATGCATTATCCTTTTGGGCTATTCTGAATATGTCAGCTTTCCTCGCTTGGACCTTCCGAGCCCAGCATGGGCCTTCACAAAAGGATCTGCAAGCATCTCAAAAGAGTTAATAGAGTGTTTGGGTAGCATACTATACCATGTCATTGCCCCTTTGGACATCGTCTCGCCAAACTTTTTCAACAACATCAACTCAACCTTATCTTCTTCGAGATCATTGTCGTTTATGGCACAGGTATAAGAAGTCACGTACTCTTATGGATCCATTTTTCCATCGTACTTAGGTAAATCCAGCATCTTGTACCTCTTTGGGATTAACTTCGGGGCTGCGCTTGGTGAGAAAGGCCTCAGGATATAGCGTTTGGAGTCTAGCCTGGATAAAATTGGTGGGGCCTCGAGGATCTGGTCCACTCGAGAGTTGTAGTTTTCTACCTTTTTCTCGTTGGAGTCGATCCATTTGGCTAATGCCTCGAGTATTTTCAAGACCTCAGATGAACCATCAGAACTGGATTTCAATGCCTCGGATAAACCATTAGAACTGGACCCGTTGCCATTGTCACTCACTCTTTCTCCTCCACGGACTGGCTCGTTGATTTGGTTCTGCTCTGCTGTTGCTAGGACGTTGTTCTTCTGTTGGAGTTCGACTATGGCTGCCTGTTGTTCCTGCAACATATTAAAAATCAAACGCAAGTTAACATCTTCCCCCGTGCCATCAGATGTCTTTGTATCATTAGAATTGACGACGTTTGGGTCGATGGGGAGGCCGTTGTTAGGATCAATAGGGGGTAGGTCATTTGCTGGCACCCTGTTGTTGGGGTTCTCGTCATGGTGACTTGAATCTTCATCGTTCAAATGGGCTGACAGGCTAAGATTTGACATGCTAAAGCAAACCTGAAACTACAAAGACCAATAGAACAAGTGAAAGTAAGGTTGTGAACAAACTGCCACTATTATCCTTTGCCCCACGGTGGGCGCCAAACTGTTTGCCCCTTAAAAAGGTAAGCATTGAATTTATACGTGGTTAAAGTATATGTGGCTAAATTCGTTGAAATAATAAAGTATAACTAGCAATCCATGATAAGTAAAGAACAAGAAAAAGGATGGCTTGTAATTGTTATTGTAGAACATAGTAACTTGGTTCGGTATGGAGCAATTTGATCCGTTTTCCGAGCCAAGGCTTGTTTAGTCTTAAGAACTTGCAGATTTACAATGTGTGAATGTAGAAAAAGATCGGAATTAGATGCCCTAATGAAGGAATCTCCCTCTATATATATAGTACTAGAGTTAGAGTTATACAAGGTAACTAAAATTTGAAAAAGAGATAATGATCCCGACGATCTCGGGTGCCTCAATGGTTGATGGCGCGACGGCCGGCGGGAATCTCGCTACAAGTTGCATTCCTCGGGTTCGTGCCGATCGGTGCCCCTCCAGTTTGTGACCCCTCGGGACTTATTTTGTCCGACTATTCGAACCTTCTTATTTTGGTCCGATCTTCCGTCGACGGATACAAACACTTTGTTCCGGTTTACACCGTGTACAACACTCAATAAAAATCCAAACCAATATTCCATACGAAATCGTTTATACCTCAACACAATCCACGCTAAGGTCTTGTCATGAACGACAGTGAAGAAAATTAACCAAATACCCCGACAAATCCACGACATCATATGAAATGCCCCAAAACTAGTTGAACTATAAAGTTGTTTTCCACTCGTATTGTGATTTTGATACTCTTACTTTTGAGACCACAGGCTGCATTTTGTGTCGGGAATCTGGGCAGAAGGTCTTTTAAACAGGAAAGGAGAATGCGAACTATTTAATGCATGTATATTCATGGCGAAGTTACTTCAATAGCTTATTGCATGATATTGTTTTAGCCTCCTGCTTTCACTAGAAGTATGATTGAGTACAACTAAGTGCCAATCCATAACTATTTCAGTGGATTTTCGTGAATAATGCCTAAACCCTGTTAAAATAGGTAATTAAGGATTTTGAATGTGCCCAAAGATATCCTTTTGTTGAACCTTCTTAAGTTACTTAAGTTGCACATGCACCTCAGTGTCCCAACCTTTATTTTTACAGGACAATGCAAAAGCAAATGGTCTATATTCCCACTCACTGTCAAACATAAAAAACACTTATTGCGGACTGCTATACTATAGGTCCATCCCATGATTTTTAGAACAAATGTGTTTTTTTTTTCTTTGACAAAAAATGTGAAAGCAATCTGCAACAATTTTTTGGGCAGACACCATCTTTGAAATTGGCTCCGGCCAATTAATGCCAAAAAGAAAAATGAGCACATTACATCTCTATAGATAAGAAGCTCTCCGTCAGCTTTAGTCACACCAATCTCAAAAAAATACATCTAAGTATTGGAGATTAGAGTGAGATATACCATAAACTGTGTAAGAAAATACTCCGTTGAGGAAAATAGAGTGTGAGCGATATTATAGTGAGGTGGAAAAATTAAAAAGAGTTATTTCTTTTGAGTGTGTAGTGGGCTTTGAAGTATTTATACCCGTCACTACACAGTGTAAAAAAATTTACTATAGTGATATCAGTTGCTCCTCTTGGCCCGTAGTTTTTCCTTATTCAAAAGGGTTTCCACGTAAAATCTTGGTGTCAATATTACTTATTTTTTTGTTCTTGCTAATTAATCATAACTTAGTGTTACGCGTGTATGACTAATACGTTAGAACATTATTCTTGCGTGTCTTTTTATTCCCAGCATATATCTCTTTTTCAACCATATAAAAAGGCCGCTGCTCCTAACATTTGTTCATTGTAGAACTCCCTCTCTTTTTCTCCCTGTTGTAGGTAGTCCCCCTCCTGTTCATTGATTTTCTGAGTGCTATATTAACGCTAAGCTGGAGAGTTGGAGACATACTCTGGAGTCTAAAGGGTTTAAGCTGAGTAGGACCAAGACAGAGTACTTGGAGTGTAAGTTCAGTGAAGAACCTCAGGAGGCTGGCTTGGAAGTGAGACTTGGTACCCAGGCCATCCAGAAGAAAAGTAGTTTCAAGTACCTTGGGTCTATTCTGCAAAGTTGCGGGGAGATTGACGATGATGTCACACATCCTATTGGGGCAGGGTGGATGAAATGGAGGCTTGCTTCCGGAGTGCTATGTGACAAGAAGGTGCCACCAAAACTTAAGGGCAAGTTCTACAAAGTGGTGGTTAGACCGACTATGTTGTATGGGGCGGAGTGTTGGCCGGTTAAGATCTCTCACGTTCAAAAGATGAAAGTTGTCGAGATGAGAATGTTAAGAAGGATGTGTGGCCACACCAGGAGTGACAGGATTAGGAATGAGCATATTCGGGATAAGGTGGGGGTGGCCTCAGTGGAAGATAAGATGCGAGAAGCGAGATTGAGATGGTTTGGGCATGTGAAGAGGAGAGACACAGATGCCCCAGTGCGGAGGTGTGAGAGGTTGGCCATGGATGGTTTCAGACGAGGTAGGGCTAGACCGAAGAAGTATTGGGGAGAGGTAATTAGACACGATGTCATACCCCATTTTCACCGGATTAAAGTAGAGTACAACATATTGGTGATTCCTGTTTTTTGTTTATTTTAAGGAGTCGCCACCTAATTACTTATGGTGAATTAGGACACCTAAATTGATTAAAGTTATTTTAAAGTTAACTCTGTTTTAAAAGTCTGCGAAACTTAAGATTCTAGGCAAGGGTTCAATTAGTCTAAAGGGAAGGTATTAGGCATCCTTTAAGACCCATTAACAATGGTTAACCGACCGGACTTATGTAATTAATTAAGGCTAAAAATGTAGATGTAATATTTAAATATTTAAGAAAATATCTTGTAAGTACTGCTAAAGTTATAGATAGAAATAGAATGTTATTTAAAATAAAACTTGTAGAAAAGTAATAGTTGCATAAAAGAATTTAATTACAAATAAACTAAAAGAAACGAGATGTTTAATGTTTATATGTATTTGAAGGAAATGACTAACAAATTTAAAAGAGTTATTTAATAAAATTTTAAAGGTTTTATAGAAAGGCCATTAGTTCAATGTATATTGTGCGAAGGTTGTTAACAAATATGTGTTTCAAATGTTAGGAGGAAGCTAAAGT